>NC_045440.1:78229781-78323913 GCF_002776525.5 Piliocolobus tephrosceles | reverse complement strand
AAAAAAAAAAAAAAAAAAAAAAAAAAAAAAAAAAAAAAAACTGTTTCCTTGATGATGTATCGGTTTACCTATCTGTCTGTTGTTGTTTGTGGCAGGTTATATTTTCTTATATATTTCATCCAGGCTTCAAATATATTGGAATACAGTGGGAAACAATAGTCTTCTATGATTTAGTTAATAATCTCTATATCTATGATTTTTTCTATTATCAGTGGGTATGTCATATGTCTGTATGTTATCAATTTATCTTTGATTAGTTTAGAAAATGATTTACATATTTCATTGTCTTGATACTTCCCCAGAACAGATTATTAGGTAATTCATTAGGTCTATGAATTAATTTTTTTTCTAATTTATTGACATATGTCTACATTTTTCCAGTTTTTCTTATTTTAATTTTGTAATTTCTAATTTGTTGGGTTGGATTATTAATTTACTTATTTTCATTGTTTTTTTTTTTTTTTTTTTTTTTTACTCATGTGTGTTTCTTAGGCCATGAATTTTCTTCCTTAAAAGCTTTAGCTTTATTCCTTAAATTCAGACAGAAAAATGCCAATAATTTTTCACTTATTACTTATACACACACAATAGTTATGCATAATATATGTATATAGGATATGTCATGTATTTTTGTTAAATGTGTATATATAAAATCTCAAAATGGACAAAATATATTAACAGACATTTCACTGAAGAGGATATACAAATGGCTAACAAGTACAGGACTATGAGTCACTTGAAAAATGCAAATTAAAACTATAATGAAATATCATTTCCACCTACTGGATTAGCTATACGAAATAAGACCGAAGATAACAAATGTTAACCCTAAGTGGGACCTCCATGCTTTACTGGGAGAATGTAAGTGGTATAGACACTTTGAAAATCAGTTTGGCAGTTTCTCAAAAAATTAAACATAAAATAACCATAAGATCCCGCATTCCTATGTATATACTCAGGATGAAGGAAAGCATATATCTACACATTGACTTGCACACAAATGTTCACAGAAGCATTATTTCAAATAGCCAAAACGTGGAAACAAATTAAATGTCCATTAGCTGGTGAATGGATATACAAAATGCAGCATATCCATACAATAGAATTTTACTCAGCAATGTAAAAGAAGGAATGGCTGGTCATTAAGTCATGGCTTAATCTCAAGAACGTTATTCTAAGGGTAAGAAGCTAGTCAAAAGATACTATATGTTGCACGAGCCTATCTATATAAAATGTCTGACAAAGGCAATTTACAAAGAAATAAAGTAGATTAGTCAATGCCTGGGACTGGAAGTGGGAAATAGGGATAAACTGAAAATGGGAAAGAGGAATTGTATTGGGAGATATGAAGTTTTTAAACTGATTTATGGTCTTTGTGGCACATTTTAACAATAAAGTTATCAAAAACCATTAAGTTGTGTACTTGAAAAAGGTTAATTTTATGATATTTAAAATCCATCTCAAGAAATACATGTGTATGCATGCAAATAAATACAGGTGTACATATTTAGGCATTCTGCATTTTTATTGTGCCTCATTTTATTATGCTTCACAGATATCACATGTTTTAGAAATTGCAAATTTGTGGCAACCATATATTTAGCAAGCCTGTCAGTGCCATTCTTCCAGCAGTACATGTTCACTTTGTGTCTGTGTGTCACATTTTGGTAATTCTCATAGTATTTCAAAAACTTTTTTTTTTTTTTTTTGAGACAGTCTCGCTCTGTCGCCAGGCTGGAGTGTCTCCCAGCTTCAAGTGATTCTTCTGCCTCAGCCTCCTGAGTAGCTGGGATTACAGGTGTGCACCACTACACCCAGCTAATTTTTGTATTTTTAGTAGAGATGGGGTTTATCCATGTTGACCTCGATTTCCTGACCTCATGATCCACCCGCCTCAGCCTCCCAAAGTGCTGGGATTACAGGCGTGAGCCACTGCGCCTGGCCTCAAACCACTTTCATTATTATTTTATCTGTTATGGTGATCTATGATCAATTGATATTTCATATTACTATTGAAATTTTGTGGAGGGCTAGAAACCATGACCATATAAGATGGTGAACTTAGTTGATAAATGTTTGTTCTGACTGCTCCACTGACAAGTCATTCCTCCACATTTCTCCCTCTTCTCAGACATATATTCCCTGAGACACAACAATACTGAAATTAGGCAAATTAATAAACCTACAATGGGCTTTAAGTATTCACCTGAAAGGAAGATTAACACTTTTCTCACTTTGTGTCTCTCAAAAGCTAGCAATGATTAAGCATAGTGGAGAAAGAACGTCGAAAGCCAAGGTAGGCCAAAAGCTAGGCCTTTTATGCCAGTTAACCAAGTTGTGCATGCAAAGGAAAAGTTATTAAAGAAAGTTAGATTTGCTACTCTAGTGAACACGTGAATGATAACAAAGCAAAACAGCCTTACTACTGCTATAGATAAAGTTTGAATAATCTAGATAAAGAACAAATGAGCCACAATGTTTCCTTATGTCAAAGCCTAATCTAGAGCAATGCACTAACTCTCTTCAATTCTATGAAGGCTGAGAGCTGCGAGGAAGCTGCAGAAGAAAAGGTTGAAGCTAGCAGAGGTTAGTTCATGTGACTTAAAAAAGGAAGCCATCTTCATAACATAAAAGTTCAAGGTGAGGCAGCAAGTGCTGATGTTGAAGCTGCAACAAGTTATCCAGGATATCTAGCTAAGATCATTCATGCAAAGGAAAATAAAGTGTAGGGGAGTCCTGAGGATCCCTAAAAGAAGACCTAGAGAATCAGTCATTTATCTTGAAGTCACTTACTGAAGACAAACAGTAATGCAAGACACCTACAAGTTACCTGCACACATTAGACACCAATGAAGGTGGCTACACTAAGCAACAGATTTTTAATATAGATGGAACACACTTATATTGGAAAAAAAAGACATACATGGATTCCCTCTCTAGGAAGGAGAAGTCAATGCCTAGCTTCAAAGATTCAAAGAATAAGCTAACACTCTTAGTAGGAGCTAATGTAGCTGGTGACTTCAAGTTGAAGCCAGGGCTCACTTACCAATCTGCATATTCTAGGACTTTAAAATTTATGCTCAATCTACTCTGCCTGCACTCTAGAAATGGAAAAAGAAAACCTGGATGACAGCACATCTGTTTACAGCATGGCTTATGGAATATTTTAAGACCACTGTTGAGACCTACCCTACTGCTCAGAAAAAAAAGTCTTTCATTAACATATTACTGCTCATTCACAATGGACCTGGTCAACTAAAAGCTTTGATTAAAATGTGCAAGGAAATTACTGTAGTTTTCATGCACACAACATCCATTCTATAGCCCAAGGTCAAGGAATAAACCCAACTTCCAAGTCTTCTTAGTTAAGAAATATATTTCATAAGGAAACAGTTGCTAGAGATAGTGTTTCCTCTGATGGATCTGGGTAAAATCAATTGAAAACCTTCTGGAAAGGATGGAGAATTCTAGATGTTGTTGAGCATATTCATGATTCAGGAGAGGTTGTCAAAATATCAACATGAACAAGAGTTAGAAAAAACTTGATTCTAACACTCATGGACGACTTTGAGTGGTTTAAGGCTTCAGTGGAAGGAGTATCTGCTGATGTGATGAAAAAAGCCAGAGAACTAGAATTACAGGTGCAGCCTGAATATGTGACTGAATGGCTGCAATTTAATAATAAAACTTAAACCAATGAAGACTCGCTTTTTAAGAATAAGCAAATAAAGTAGTTTCTTGAATCTCCTCTTGGTGAAAATGCTGTAAACATTGTTGAAATGGCAACAAAGGATTTAGAATATTCTATAAACTTAGTTGATAAAGCAGCAGCAGAATTGACTCCAATTTTGAAATAAGTTCTATCATGGGTAGAATGTGTTAAGACAGCATCACATCCTACAGAGGAATTTTTTATGAAAAGAAGAGTCAATCAATGCAGAAAACCTTACGTTGTCTTATTTTAAGCAATTGCCACAGCAACCCCAATCTTCAGTAGATACTATGATGATCAGTCAACAGTCATCAACACTGAGGCAAAAAGATTATGACTTGATAAAGGTTGAGATGAATATTAGCAATTTTTAGCAATAAAATAATTTTTAAATATGATATGTATCTTAGGTTTTTACACATAATACTATTGCACACTTAATAGACTATAATGTAGTGTAAGTATTGCTCTTATATGCACTGGGAAACCAAAAAATTCTTGTTACTTGCTTTATTTTGATATTCACTTTATTGTGGTGGTGGAATTGAACCCACAATATTTCTGAAGTATGCTTGTACATATAGTTTTTAAATTTGTGCATTGTTTTCATATTTTTCTACTACTTTTGTGTTTCTTTGAATTAGAACAGAGAATAGAGTCTATTAGTTCAACTTTTTAGAGCTGATTGAAGTGTTTTGACACATAAAAGATGACCAATTTTACAGAAGTTTATGACATTTGAAAAGAGTATTTCCTATTATCAGTGTATATAATTTTAAAAATTATAACCATGTATGAATACTATTTACATCACTTACATATTTACTTTTTTGTTCAATTTAACCTAAAATGAAAAAAAATGTATCTGCTACAAATGTGTTTCTCTTTCTTGTATTTCCTGATGTTTTGGCTGTGTGACTGTATCAGTTTGTTCTCACATTGCTATAAAGAACGACCTGAGACTGGGTAATTTATAAAGAAAAGAATATTTAATTGACTCACAGTTCTGCAGGCCAAAGAGAAAGCATGGCTGGGAGGCCTCAGGAAACTTACAATCACGACAGAAGGATGAAGGGGAAGCAAGTATCTTCTTCACATGGAGGCAGGAGAAAGCTCTCTCTAGAAGGGGGAAGTGCTACACACTTTCAAACAACCAGATCCCATGAGAACTCTGTCATGAGAACAGAAAGGGGCTTGTCTAATCCCATGATTAACTACCTCCCACCAGGCCCCTCCTTCAACACATGGGGATTACAATTTGACATGAGATCTGGGTGGGGACAAAAATCCAAACAATATCATTCATCCATGGCCACTCCCAAATCTCATGTCCTTCTCACATTTCAAAATGCAGTCATGTCTTCCCAACCTTTCCCCAAAGTCTTAACTCATTCCAACATTAACTGAAAAGTCCAAGTCCAAAGTCTCATCTGAGACAAGACAAGTCCCTTGTGCCTATGAGACCGTAAAATCAAAAACAGTTTAGTTACTTCCAAAATACAATGAAGATATGGGCATAGGGTAAATGCTTTCATTCCAAATGGGAGAAATTTGCCAAAAGAAACAGTCTACACACCCCATGCAAGTCTGAAACCCAGCAACACAGTCATTAAATCTTAGAGCTTCAAAATAATCTTCTTTGACTTCATGTCTCACATCCAGTCCACACTGTTGTAAGGAATGGGCTCCGAAGACCTTGGTTAGCTCTTCCCCTATGATGCTGCAAGGTACAGCCACTGCAGCTGCTTTAGTGGACTGGCATTGAGTAACTGTGGCCTTCCCAGGTGCATGGTGCAAGCTGTCAGTGAATCTACCATTCTAGGATCTGAAGGATGGTGGCCTTCTTCTCACAGCTCCACTAGGCAGTGCCCCAGTGGGAATTCTAAGTGGGGACTCCAACCCCACATTTCCCCTCCACACTGCCCAAGTAGAGGTACTCCATGAGGACTCTGTCCCTGCAGCAGACTTCTGCCTGTACATCCAGGCATTTCCATACATTCTCTGAAATCTAGGTGGAGGCTTCCAAGCCTCAACGCTTGCTGTCTGCACACTCACAGGTTTAACATCATTTTGAAGCCACCAAGGTTTGGGGCTTGCACCATCTGAAGCAATGGCCCAAACTCTGGGGCCCCTATAAGCCACAGCTGAAGCAGGGCATTATATCCTGTGGCTTCACAGAGCAGTGGGGTCCTGGGCCTGGCACAGGAAACCACTCTTCAGTACTAGGCCTTCAGGTGTATGATGGGAGGGGCTGCCACGAAGGTCTCTGAAGTGCATTTGATGCCTCCTCCTCATTGTCTTGGAACATTCGGCTCTTCTTTACTTAAGCAAATTTCTGTGGCCAGCTTGAATTTCTTCCCAGAAAATGGGTTTTTCTTTTCTACCGCCTGACCAGGCTGCATATTTTCCAAACTTTTATGCTCTGATTTTATTTTAAATATAAGTTCCAGTTTCAAATAATCTCTGTGTTCACGCATATGAGAATACATTTTTACAAACAGCCAGATTACCTCTTTGCTGCTTAGAAATTTCTTCTGACTGAGACCCTAGATCGTATCTCTCAGGTTCAAATTTCCACAGATCTCTAGGACAGGCATGTTGCCACCAGTCTCTTTGCTAAATTATAGCAAGAGTGACCTTTATTCCAGTTCTCAATAAGCTTCTTTATCTGAGACCACCTTAGCCTGGATTTCATTGTTTATATCACTATCAGCAGTCTGGTCGCAACCATTCAACAAGTCTCTATGAAGTTCCAAACTTTCCAACATTTTCCTGTCTTCTTCTGAGTCTCTAAACTGTTCCAGCCTCTGCCTGTTACCCAGTTCCAAGGTGGCGTCCACATTTTCATGTATCTTCATAGCAATACCCCACTCCTGGTAGGTACAAATTTTTTGTATTAGTCTATTCTCATACTGCTATAAAGAACTACCTGAGACTGTAGTTTATGAAGAAAAGAGCTTTAATTGACTTAAGTTCTGCAGGCTGTATATAAAGTATGGCTGAGGAGGGCTCAAGAAACTTGCAATCATGGCAAAAGAGTGAAGGGGAAGCAAGTACATCTTTACATGGTAGCAGGAGAGAGAGAGAAAAGGGAGAAGTGCTATATAGTTTCAAACAACCAGATCTCTTGAGAACTCTATCATGAGAACAGCAAAGGGAACATCTAAACCCATGATTCAATCACCTCTCACCAGACTGTTCCTTCAAGTCATGGGGATTACAATTCAACATGAGATTTGTGTGAGGACATGGAACCAAATCATATCAGTGACTATACTACATTCTTTGGTACATGAAATTTTCTTTGATCTTCAATGCAAATTGTATTATTATTTTAATTATTTTTGTCCTGAATTTAAATTTTTCTAATTATAAAATGGGCAGTTTCACCTTTCATCTTTTGTTTATTTGCATATGTCTGGAATGATTATACCCCCCTTTTTTAATATTTGGCTTCTCTGAGCTAATTTGTAGTAAGTGTGTTTTTCCATGGAGTGTATTATTAGTTTTTTATTTTGTTTTAATAGACAGTCTTTCACTTTAAATTCTGAAGCCCTTGTACATTTACTCTAATGACACACATGCTTCTTTAATTATGTCATTTATATTTTCCCTTTGCTTCTTTTTGTTCTTTCACTAGATAAACAATGTTCGTGTTCTTTTATGTATATGAGTAGTTTTTTCTTAATAATTTGGAACCTTCATATGTTTTCTAGTGTTTTTAACATACTATTACATTTAGTTGTGTACTTAATTATCTAAACCTTTAGGCAGACTCTGTTGACTTCCTGTTCTACTTATTTCCTAGTCACTGCTTATTTTGCTTCAGTCAGAAAAGACAAGTTTATATTAAAGTTAAAAAAGAACACAATATTTCAGTGACTTATTACAACAAAGTCTTTATATTTCTTTCTCATTAAAGGTCCCCTGCAGTCTGAGCTTCTCTTCAAAGCAGCTGTTCTCCATGTGGCAGCTCAAGATCCAAGGCTGCTTCAATCTTGTGGCACCTACTTCTCAACACAAGTGCTCCACAGTTCACCAAGCAGGAGAAGGTAGCATGGAGAACACTACATCAGAAATTAAATATGTCAGCCTGGAGGTGGCATCAGTCCTTTCTGCTGACATCCTTTGACCATAAACTAAGTCATAGAGTAAGAAAGGATATTCCTTGTAGGTGGCAAGAAGTAGAAGAGCATGAGATATGAGTAAATGTTTATAATATCTACTACATAATTTCAACTCTATTATTTATACCTTGAAATATCTACTATATTTACTTTATAGCTTCAAGTAAATAGTCCTTCTTGCATTAATTCATTCATCACTGTTTGGACCAGCGGAGGCAAGATGGTGCACTTCCAGGTTCTTCTTCACCACCAACTCTTCCCTCGGGCGCGAAAACGCAGCCGGCGCCCGGGAAGGTGCAGATCAACTGGGCATGCGCCAGGTGACGTCAATCCGAAGAGACCAAGATTTACCTGGTCGCACCTGTGGAACGCCCCCCGACCCGACCCGCCCGTGCCCCGCCTATTGCCCTCCCACTCCTAGAAAAGCCGCTGTTGGCCAGTGAGCCACGGGGCCTTCTCACAGCCCCACTCCTGTGGGGATGTCAGGACTGTGGGAACTCCGTGGGAGAGCCCCACGGGGGGACTCTGCCGGCCTCCTTTGCTGGAGGCGGACAGACTTCTTCCCCACACCTTAGGTTACCAAAAATAAACATGCAGTTTTGCTCCTACCCTTGCCTGGTCGCTGGTTGTTTTGTGCCCGCTCGGCTGGTCTTAGTAAAACAAATCAATCACTTCAATATTTCACTTGATTATGAAATGATTGATTACTGATTATAAAAAATCCCTCAGTGTCTTTTCAAATGCAAAGTCTGTATTTTAATCCCACAATCTCTTCACAGGCATCCTTATAATATAAAACAACATTAATATTTTAATGTTTTACTCTTCCAATATAGAAAAAATACAATTAAAGCACAATGGAACTGATTGGATTCTATATCTATTGGAATATGCTGTTTAAATTTGCCATTTGAATTTGCTATTCAATTTGCTTTTTGACTTATAATCACTTCATCTTACTTTCATATTCATATTGTAAGCTCCTTATGCTAGAAAGAGAAGTGACTTACTTTTCTATAGCATCTAGTAAACAGTTGAGGCGCAAAAATATATTTCCAATTTAAAAAAAAATCGATAGTATCTTCAGTTCTGAATCTTCTTCTAGAGGAAATTTCCATAAGACCAGGGGGTGAAGCTATCGCTAAAATGTGGTATCTGAAGGAAGGTATAATCTTATTTAATTTAGATGACTTTACTTTCACTATATAGAATCAGAATGGGAATTAAAATATAAAATGATACATTTTGTTTTAAATCAATTTTACTCTATTTTTGTCAAATGTGTTGTTCAAATTGGAGATGTATTAAAATAAATTAATAGAATAAAATTGTGGAAAATGTTGTTAGATCAGAGCAATAGTACATCAGCCATATCATAGTAAATTACCCTCACTGAGACAGTAGAAGGAAATGTTGTTCCAGAGGTTTCATTAACCAGTAACACAGTATATATGTGTTTTACACACACACACACGCACGGAGTCATGCACCATCTAATGGTGTTTTAGTTAACAACAGACCACATATACAAAGGTAAGATAATAATATCATGTTTTTGCTGTATTTTTTTCTATGTTTAGATATGTTTACATACATATATAGTTACAGTTGTATTACAACTGTTTACAATACTTAGCACAGTAACTTGCCATATAGATTTGCACCCTAAGGAGCCGTAGGTTATACTATATAACCTAAGTATGTAGAAGGTTATGCCATCTAGGTTTGCATAAGTATATTCTATGATGTTCACGCAATGACAAAATTCCCTAAAGACATATTTCTCAGAACATATCCCTATCATTAAGCAATACCTGACTGTATGTACTTATACACCAACCATGAAGAAAGTGATTCCAAGGTTAAATGGTACACATTCACTTGTTATTATTTTTGAGATATTTGTTGCAGGAAGTCAGGGACCCCGAATGGAGGGACCAGCTGAAGCCATGGCAGAAGAACATAAATTGTGAACATTTCATGGACATTTATTAGTTCCCCAAATTAATACTTTTATAATTTCTTATGCCTGTCTTTACTGCAATCTCTGAACATAAATTGTGAAGATTTCATGAACACTTGTCACTTCCCCAATCAATATCCTTGTGATTTCCTATGCCTGTCTTTACTTTAATCTCTTAATCCCATCATCTTCGTAAGCTGAGGAGGATGAATGTCACCTCCAGACCCTGTAATGATTGCATTAAATGCACAATTTTTTTGTAGAGCATGTGTGTTTGAACAGTGTGAAACCTGGGCATCTTGAAAAAAAGAACAGGATAACAGCAATCTTCAGGGAACAAGGGAGATGGCCTTGGACTCTGATTGCTGGTCAGCCAGACAGAACAGAGCCATATTTCTCTTCTTTCAAAAGCAAATAGGAGAAATACCTCTGAATTCTTTTTATCAGCAAGGAACATCCCTGAGAAAGAAAATGCGCCCTGAGGGTAGGTCTGTAGATGGCCCCCTTAAGGTGGCTGCCTTTTATGGTCAAAATCGAAGGGATTAAATAAGCCCCGGTCTCCTGTAGTGCTCCCAGGCTTGTTAGGATGAGGAAATTTCTGCCTAATAAATTTTAGTTAGACAGGTTGTCTGCTCTCAAACCCTGTCTTCTGATAAGATGTTATCAATGACAATGCGTGCCCAAAAATTCATTAGCAATTTTAATTTAGCCCCATCCTGTGGTCTTGTGATCTTGCCCTGCCTCCACTTGCTTTGTGATATTTTATTACCTTGTGAAGTATGTGATCTCTGTGACCCACACCCTATTCATGCACTCCCTTCCCTTTTGAAAATTGCTAATAAAAACCTACTGGTTTTACGGCTCAGGGAGCATCATGGAACCTGCTGACGTGTGTTGTCTCCCCTGAACACCCAGCTTTAAAATTTCTCTCTCATACTCTTTCCCTTTATTTCTCAAACCAGCCAAGATGCCTAGGGAAATAGAAAAGAACCCATGATAAACATTGGGGGTGGGGTTTCCCCTGATATCTGGCATGCCAACATGGTCTTTCTTTTTCCCTAAGTGCATGTGGGAACCTGATTACCTTTGGCAGGTGCGGTGAAATGACATCTGTCTGAGTCACAGTGTTTTGGTTAACAACAGGCCACATATACAAAGGTAAGATTATAATACCATATTTTTGCTGTATTTTTTTCTATGTGTAGATATGTTTACATACATATATACTTACCATTGTATTACAACTGTTTACAATACTCAGTACAGTAACTTCCCATATAGATTTGTACCTTAAGGAGCCATAGGCTATACTACATAACCTAGATATGTAGAAGGCTCTGCCATCTCGGTTTGCATAAGTATATTCTATGATTTTCACACAATGACAAAATTGCCTAAAGATGCATTTCTCAGAACATGTTCTTATCATTAAGGAATACATGACTATATGTACTTATATACCCTATGAAGAAAGTGATTCCAAAACTAAATGGGACACATTCACTTGTTATTATTTCTGAGATATTGAATGTTGCTTATCCACATTATAAGACCTCCAACTTTAATACACAAAGTAGTACTTTCCAGTTATACTATCAGATGACACTAAAACTTACTATTTTCCATGTTAGATATTAACAATAGAAAAAATTATACAGTAGATTTCAAAATTTACCACAGCTATGCCCAATATAATATATGAGGCTAAAAATAAAACTTCTGGGCCAGGCGCGGTGGCTCATCATGCCTGTAATCCCAGCACTTTAGGATGTTGAGGCGGGCAGATCACAAGGTCAGGAGATCAAGACCATTCTGGCCGACATGGAGAAACCCTGTCTCTACTAAAAACACAAAAAACTAGCCTGGCATGGTGGTGGGCGCCTGTGGTCCCAGCTACTCAGGAGGCTGAGGCAGGAGAATGGCATGAACCTGGAAGGCAGAGCTTTCAGTGAGCAGATATCGCACCATTTCATTCCAGCCTGGGTGACAAAGCGAGACTCTGTCTCAAAAATAAATAAATCAATAAACAAATAAATAAATAATACTTCCGAATTGAATAAATGACAGTGAATGAATGATAGCAGAAAGTTTCCAAATGTTAATAAATGGAGAGATGTTGTCTATATTATTTCAAAACAATCCACTAGGCCGTTTATAAAAATACAAATATAAAGCCATAGATACTGCTTTTTTATTACAGTGATGAGCAAATATTTTTCATTAGAAAATGAGAGATCATAGAACTTACATTTTAACAAATTTCATATTGAATTTTATTAAATCTCTGTATTAACAGACTTAAAAAAGGGAAAAATTCATAAATGCAAAGCTAAATGGATTTTTAACAAATAAACACATCATGTAAAACAGTCCCAAGATCAAGAAAGACAAAAATCACCAAAATCCCAGAAGCTCCCTGGTGATCCCTCCAAGACACTACTACCTTTACTCAAAGGTAGCCGCAATCCTAACCAGTACCTCCATTAAGTCACAGAATATATTCAATTTGGGTCTGACTTCTTTAGTTGAATATGATTGTGAGATTTTTCACACTGTTGCATGTACAGTTTCACTGCTGTATGGTATTCCACTTCGTGCATATACTTTAATTATTTTATTCATTATGTGGACTGACATTTGTTGTTGTTTTTGTTTGCTGTTAAAAATAGATAATAGATGTATAAATAAATAATAAATAATAATAAATAAATATATAATAAAATTTGTATATTCTCCTTTATTATAAAAAGTTTAGAAATTTTACTTATGGGTTATATTGATCTCTTTTGTTTTATATATAGGTAACATTAATGAGGGATTGCTATGTTTTAATTTTTTTCAGCACTTTAATATGTTGCTTCTTTTTATTTTTATGATAATTTTGACAGGTAAAATATCATTTCTCTTTTTTACATAGAGTGTGGGAAGTAAGGGACAAGGTCACACAATTGTGAAACTGTGATCACACTTCCTCAGATGTTTCCACCAAGGAGCATTTATACTTACTCTAAGCCAGCAATATTTTCCACCCTATAGTGTAGTAGAAAGTGGCAGAGGGATAACACCATTCCATGTTTCTTAAAACAGGTATCCAGTAGCATAAAACTACCACTTGAATTTTTACCAGGGAAGTTCCTATACGTACTCTGCTTACATGGCTGTTTGTGTATGTCCCTGAGCTTTCTAGTGGATTGACACACACACAAAAAAAAAACCACTGAAAAAGATTAAGTGGCAATGGGAATCCTTTAATAGACCCTGGTGATAAGAGAGTCATTGCTAGAAGAGGCCATTATTCTTGATAGCAGCCATATTCGGAGCTGCAGAAGGCCTTTAAGAGTCAATAACAGCAAGACTTAAGCTCAAAAATAAAACTGCCATATACATTAGTGGGAGTTTCCAGTATTACTGATGATGTAGGGAGCAAACTGTGTCTCCACTTTGTCCTCTGTTTCCAAACTTTTTAGGAAGGGATCTGATATTAGACAGTGAAAACTTAGTTTGCTTAAGTTTTGTCTTTCAGTGTGTTTGCATTTAAATAAATTTTCTTTCATGATGGTGTATGTGGGGAAATTGGGCATTCTGGAACAGTGAAAAACTGGGAATAGTGAATCAGCAAATTGGGAAGTCTGTTTTTAAAAATTGCTTTGCTCAGAAGTGATCCCTAATACTAATTTCTCCTCACTCTAAGTCACTATATGAAGACTAATGAGTCTTCCTAATGTTACAATATATCATAAGCTATTACTGAAAAAGTTATAGAATGTTTCCTTCTTCAGAAGACTCATGGCATTTTACTTGCTCATTTCATATGGCATTGTACTACCTTATTAGATTAACTAACCTACTAGGTAATGAAACACATAACCTTCCATGGAAACTTGATTGGATATTTGGGAGAGCAATTGTCTCTCTCACTTTATATGTATTGGGTGACTGGTCACAGTCATTAGAATCTTAGAGTGTAAAATAAGCTAAGGATTGGGTTAACGTTTATTTATTTATTTATTTATTCATAAACCACAGGTTTATTGAGTACTTTCTCTGTAGTAGGCATTATGATAGATGAAGAACAGAGCAAACACACTCTAAAAGAGCTCATAGTTTATTAGGAAAAGCATGATTAAACAGTTCCAGAAAATGAACATTCAAATAGAAGTATTTTGATGTACCAGACAGGCATAAAAATGTGGGAACCCTTAATTTTTCCCTGGAAAAGAAGAGCTCAGAAAACTACTGTAGAGATGTCACAAAACAACATATAACTTAAGATGTCAGGTTAACAGATTAGCTTAACTATGTGAGTTTACTCTTTTTTTATTTGTTTGTTTCATTTTGTTTCTTTGTTTTAGATGGAGTCTTGCTTTGTCATCCAGACTGGAGTCCAGTGGCATGACCTCTGCTCACCACAACCTCTGCTTCCCAGGTTCAAGTGATTCTCCTGCCTCAGCCTCCCAAGTAGCTATGATTACAGGTGCCCATCACTATGCCCGACTAATTTTTGTATTTTTAGTAGAGAAAGGGTTTCACCATATTGGCCCAGCTGGTCTTGAACTCCTCACTTTGCGATCTGCCCACCTTGGCCTCCCAACATTCTGGCATTACAGGTGTGAGCCACCACGCCTGGCTGAGTTTGTTCTTTAAAACATTGACATTTGTAGATAAAATATGTTTATAAACCAAAGATAAGATATGTAAATATCCAAAATCACAGAAAATAAAATAGTTACAAAAATCTCTCTTATGATAATATCTAAATCTCGACACTTAATTTAGCTAAATGACAAAGTATATTGTATTTGAATGGCTAATCTGTGTAGGTTCATAAAGTTTACATTTTACACAGTATAAAAGCATGGGTCATAATGAAAAACTTAAAAAAAAAGCTTTTCTCTATTTTTAAGGTTTATTGAAATAGAAAAAAAACTAAAATATAGCAGTAGAGAATGGGATCAATTTTATCAGTGGGCAAGATATTTTACAAATTTTTATCAGCAGAAAAGAACACTACTGTGAGCTCCATAGATATGTGTGAAAACAATTAGACACAGTTGAAGAAAGGATTAGTTAAATAGAAAATAGTGCACTGGAAAATACTCATTAGCAAATTATTAATAGGAGACACAGAAACAAAATCATTTAAAGTGGGAAAAAATAAAAGAGACCCAGTGAATATTTCAAATAAACATGTAATTCAAATTCTAAAAAGAAGAGAGAAGAATAGAACCTTTATGTGAAGAAATAATGGCCAAGAATTTGCAAAACACTGTTTCAGATGTCAATCTGTATAATTAAGAATCTCTATAAATTACGCAGGATACTCAAAGTGCTGTTAAAAAAAGTACTAACTAGAAAGTGTTAAAAACAAACAAACAAGATAAAACATACATTAACTGGAAAAGAACAAAATAAGGCTTGAGTACTGATATGGTAACAAAAGTAATGAAAAACCAAAAGTCAATGGAGTGACATCAATAAAGTGCTTACGGAAATGACTGGCAACCTAGAGACATAGATGAAGTCCTCTCCTGTGGTGTTAACAGTGGCCAAGTGAGGTACCTGAAATTTGGCCTTCACCTGACAATGATAAGGTAGAAATGCCCTTCTTCTGCCAGAGAGGTGTTGGAGAAAGCCAGCTAAAACCAGAAGGTATAAATAAAATCCAGAATCTCAAAAAATAATGAAAATGCCCAGGTTTCAATAAAAAGTCAGTCATCATATCAAAAACCAGACTGACTAAATGAAAAAAAAAAAAAGATAACCAATAGATGCCAACTCTGAGATGACAGAGAAATAAGAAATAATCTGAAAAAGATTTTTTACACTCCAGCATAAAAATGCTACAAAAAGTACCTATGAACTAATTTCACACAAATACAAAAATATATACACATAAAAGGCCCCAGCAAAGAAACTGAAGATATAAACAAAGAACCATATGAAAGCTTTAGAAATGAAAAATGTTGTGATTGAAATGACAAGCTGAGTGGATGTACTCACCATCAGAATGGAGGGAACAGAGGGAAGAATTGGTGAGCTGCAATACAGAACAACTGGAAATTACTCAATGTGAACAACAGGAAGAAAATTGTCTGAAAAAGCAAATGAAGTCTCAGCTGCATGAAATAGTATAACAAAAGAAAGAACATATCTACTATCGGTTAAAAAAAGATGAGCAAACTCCAATTCGGATAAACTCTAAACTCAAATAAATTTATTACAAGACACATCATAATTGAACTGGGAAATAAACACAGAAATAAATTATAACAGTAAAACAAAAAAAGACAGCCAGAGAGTTTACAGGGAAAAATAAGTTGAATAACAAGAGATTTCTCATCAAAAACTATGAAGGCCCAGAGGAAGTGACACAGAAGACTTCAGGAGTTTAAAGAAAAGGACTTTTATTCCTGATTCCTATACCCAGAGAAAATAATATCCTATAGAAATGAAAAAAATCAAGGTATCCTCAAATGACAGAAAAACTGAGAGAACTGGTCACCGCATAGCAAATATAAAAGCATGGTTAAAGGAAGTTATCTAAATAAAAAGGATATACAATTTTTAAAGAGAAACATTTGAACATCAGGAAAAAGAAGTAACATGGTAAGTAAAAATAGAAGGAAATACAATAGGCTTTACTTCTCTTTTTGAGTTTTCTAAATTGTGTTTGACAGTTTAAACAAAATTACTGCACTGAATGATTTGGTTCTAAATGTATATAGAGGAAATATTTAAAGCAATTATAGTGGGGAATGGTAGAGAGGTGTAAGAGGAATTAAGGCTCTTTACTTCATCAAACTGCTTAACAATAACAACAGTAGACTGCTGCTAGGAGGCTGAGGTTTCATGGTGCTTGGAAAAGTAGGAGTTTGCTTCTAGCCAGAGTTGTTAAGCCTTACAGTGCCATCCAGAAAGGTCACAACCTAGAAATAGGGTACAAATAATAAAATAGTATAATGTGAGATTTCAACATATTTGACAGTAATTCAGAAATTACAAAATGTTTTGAAAGTAATCATAATTCAAATATGAGAAATCAAACTTGTACGATGATTGATACTAAAGCCATTCTTTGAGGATAATTTAAGAACTTAAATGCATACATTAAAAAGAAGGCTAGAAAATGAATTTTAACATATAATAACCATGTAAATAAGTTATAAAAAGAATGTCATCATATACATAATGAACACATTACAACGTAAAAATTTAAGAAAATGAATACAAACAAAAGAAAATAGCAACTAGAATATATATTTGTACATATAAATATGTGGATATACTTATATCTAAATATATATTTTATATATAAATTGATAAAGATATAAGTTTATAATATAAACAATGTAGAATAGAGAAACCGTTACAAAAACTAAAAGTTATTCTTTGGCAAGAACAATCCAATTGCTACATACCTACTAAAACTGATGAAGAAAAGAAGAACAATGTCACAAATTTCCAATATCAGCAATTAAAAAAACACTATTTAGATCCACAGATACTAAACCAATTGTAAGAGGGTACTTGAACAACTTTACAGCAAAAACTAAAAATTTTGATAAAGTTTAAAAAAATTCTTAGAAAGTGTCATGATTGACTGAACAAAAGAAGACATAGAAAATCTGTATAGTCCTTTATCTACTAAATAAATTGGATCTTATTTCAAATGTTTCCCTGAAATAAAAATTCAGCTCTATCCAGCTTCAAAATTCTTCACCATATTTAGGAATAAAATAATACTACATTTACCAATTGCTCTAAAACAAAGAAAGGAAGGAAATTTTCTCAACTTAATCATGATGGTAACACAATATTCACGCCAAAAGCTGATAAGAAATAATGGTATACATTTCAATTTTTCTTATGAACTTAGAAAACAAAACTGTAACCAAAGTATTAACTCAAAAGAGCAGTATAGAAATTTAAATATTTTTCAGAAATAAAAGATTGAATTAAATAAGAAAATGAGTAAATGCATTTATACACAATGATAAATTAATAAAAATTAATCTACATTGATGCAGAAAAATGATTTTATAAAATATAATATTTATTCATAACTTTAAAAATAAAACTTTAATCATATTAGGAATGTGTGAACTTCCATAATCTGATAAATGATATCTCTGTAAAAATAAGTAGGAAATATTATAATGAATAGAAAAATAGTAAAAGTTTTTTCCCTAAGATTAATAATAAGAGGAGAATGTCTGCTATCACCAATTCTACTTATCACTGGACTAGTAGGCATACACTTGCATTAAGAACAAAACAAACAAATAAAAATGATACTGTTATTTGAAGCAATAGACATAATTTTTTAATTATTTGTCAATATCGTGATTATAGGTCTAGGACTATCAACCTGCCGATTATTATATTTAATAATAAATTTAACAATTTTGCTTTATATGAAGTAAATGTACAAAATGTATTAAAATGTATTTTCTCTTTTGTGAATAAAAACTAGAAAATAAAATGTTTAGAAAGTTATTTGCAGTAGCATGAAAATCTAATGCTTAAGAAAAAAACATTAAAAATATGTGCTAAATATTTATAAGGAAAAGTTATAAATACCTCTGAGATAAATTGAAAAATATGTAAATAATATAGAAATACATAATTATTTGTATTGGAAGTCCCAATTCTGCAAAAATATCATTTACGTCTTAGGAGATATTCTAATACAATGCTAATCATAATCTATGTGTGTGTTTCAAAATGAAAATTGATTAAATGATTGTGACGTTTATAAGGAACTAGAAAGGACTGAATATATAAAAGGAAATCTTACAGACGAAAAAATGCGTATGATGTCTACTAGCAAATATTAAGGCCTATGATATGGCAGTGTGATATTGTTGCAAGGATAGACATACAGAGCAAGGAACCAAATAGCTCTTTCAGAAATAGGCTATCACACATCAGCTTATTCAATCTTTGACAAAATTATATTTCTCAGCAGTGGATCCAAGAGAGTCTCTTCAGTGAGTGATACTAGATCATTTTATCCACCGGGGAAAAAAATAAATCTTTATTCCTACCTGATACCACACATAAAAATAAATTCCACATAGATTGTAGATCTACAAGTGAAATTTGGAAAAAATAACATATAGTAGTTATGACAGAAGAATAAATGCATTTAATTTATTCTTTTTTAAGATAATATATCTTAAACATCAATTCAAAAGCAATAGGCATAAAGAAAATATTGATAAATTAGATTGCATTAACATTCGGATTTATTTCTGTCAAAAGACACTTCTAAAAGAGTGAGAAACCAAGCCACAGACTAAGGGAAGGTAATGGCAATCACATATCTCACAAATAATTCAGATATAGTATCAAAGTGCTATAAACTGAATGTATTCTTCCAAAATTTACATGTTACAACATAACCTTCAGTGTGATGATATGAGGCTAGAGCCGTGATTAATGGGATTAGTGCCCTTATAAAAGAGGCTCCAGAGTCTGTCACCCTTCTACTGTCGCAGGATACAGGGAGAATATGGCCCTTTATGGACTGAAAAGTGAGCTCTCACTAGATACAAATCTGCTAACACTTTGATCTTAAACTTTTCAGGTTCCAGAACTGTGAGAAATAAATTCTTGTTTGTAAGACACTCTGTCTATGATACTTCTGTTATAGTAGTCCAGACATACTAAAAAAAAAAAAAAAAAAACAGGAAAAAACCAACAGCAATATTGATAGAATAGGCATTTCCAAAAAAAAAAGGAGGTTTTATGCAAACACACACACACCCCACCCACACACACACACACATAAAGTTGATATATTTGTTTTGTATTGGTAACTGACAAATTACTATGAATTGAGAAGTTTATCTTCTCTCAGTTTTTCTGGGTCAAGAGTCTAGAAAGAGCTTAGCTGGACCCTCTGCTCAGTGTCTCACCAGCTGCAATGTAAGTATTGGCTAGAGCTGTGGTGTCCTCTGAAGCTTGAGGTCCTGTTCCAACCACACATGGCTGTTCCAACCACACATGGCAGAATTCATTTACTTTGAGCTGTATAAATTATAACAGCTTGCTTCTTCGGGGCCAGCAGACTAGAGAGAGATTCTCTGCTCGTTCAAGTCTGATCTCTCTGCCATATTTAAAGGTTCATCTGATAAGGTCTGGTTCACCTAGGGAAATCTTCCATTTGATTAACTCAAAGTCAACTGATTAGGGATCTTTATTACATGTGTATAATTCCTTCAGCTTTACAATATTACTATAAGCTAATCATAGGAGCAAGATTCATTATATTCATAAGTCTCATCATACTCAAGGAGAGAGGATTTTTGGGGGGTGTGTACCTTAGAAGGCAGGGTTGTTGTGTGGGTGTGTTGGAAGGGGGCACCGCAGAATCATTCTTACCGTATTTACTCAACTTTATTAGTCATTAGGTGAGTGCAAATTAAAACATATCAAAATTCTACTATCTACTCACAGGAAAAGTATAATTTTGAACTACTTTTATGTAATATTTTGCCAGTATTATAAAGGAAATCAATTTGTATATATTGATGATACATTAAATTGCTAGAAACACCTAGAATACTGCTGAGCAGTATCTAGTGAAGCAACACACATGCATATGCTATATGCTGTGACCTTAGGTAGAAATTTGAATCCTGGGTATTATTTTCATATAGTAAAATGTCACCTGAAACTCAAAGATTAGAAGTTGAACAGACATCTGCATCTGTTTAAAAGTTGTCTTAGTCCATTTGTGGTGTTATTTTGAAAATGTCTGAGACTGGGTATTTCGTAAACAACATAAATTTATTTCTCACAGTTCTGGAGGCTGGTAAGTTCCAGATCAAGATACTGGTAGATTCTTTGTCTCATGAAGGCCTGGTTTCTGCTTCCAAGATGGAGCCTTGAACTCTGTGTCCTCCAGAACAGAGAAATGCTGTGTCCTCACATGGTGGAAGATGCAAGGGCATAAAGCATGGAAGGACAAAAAAAAAAAAAAAAAGCCTCACTAGCTCCCTCCAGCTCATTTACAAGGTGTTAATCTCTTCCAAGAGGGTGAAACAATCATGGCCTACTCACCTCCTGAAAGCTCTGCTTTTTAAAACTATTGCATTAGGAATTACGTGTCAAGTAAATTTGAGAAGGCACATAAGCATTCAACCCGCAGTAATATTTAAGTACATGCAGTTACCTTTCTTATGTAAGTGTCTACAATCCAAAGGAAAACAAGTATAGGTTTTCAAAGTATAGGTGATATTATGTGAATTTCAAGTAATTTCTTCTTTGTAGTCTGAGGAAATCATGTAGTCCAAACTGTCTTCAATTTCCCAAATCAGGGTCCTCCAAACTCCATCTCTGGCCTGTGATTATTGTTTGAAGTTTTTTTGTTTGTTTGTTTGTTTTTGTTTTTGTTTTGTTTTGTTTTAAGTTTATCCCTTCTTTCATACACACACAAAAGACGCCCAATTCTCATTACTCTGATAGCTCAGTATCAACGTTCTGGGCTGAAAATAGTTTAGAATGAGTTGCTTATTCTTACTAGGAGAATCACTCCATCGTGAGCCATAGAAAGGCTAAATAACATGTCTAAGTTTTCAAAGACAGGAAGTAGTAGAGCCTATATGTGAAAGAGGCGGTGTGGCTAGAGAGACAGCGTTCTCAGGTTTTGTACTGTTCCACGTCTTTCAGTAGATGGAGCCCAAGCAAGCTGCCATAAATATTAAAAGGATGTTTGGAGAAAAAATATTATAAACAAAAATGTTGGTGTCAAGGCCTACATTCTTAGGAAAAAACAGTATCTATAAGTAAAAATTTATAAAAAGTTTAATTCTAAAATCGTACATATCTTTTAGATTTACCCTTTAAAGGTAAATTATTCAAAAGATTCAACATAAATTCTACTCCATTTATAATCTGCTTCTATTTAGTATGCTTATTTAAAATAAATTACGTTAATTATCAAATAACTGACCAATGTTTGTGATTATGACTTGTTTATGGCTTAATTTTTACAAAGTATATTATCCATATTTTACCACTTAAATTTAGGATCTTGGTTCAGTTCATCAGTTGACCATTGCCAATCTCATGTGGCTTAACTGACAAATGTGATCATGACTGAGACTGGCTCAGTATGCCACCTGTTTTATGTTAGTATTTCAAGGAAATATTTGAATTTAACGATATTGAACAACTATCGTGTATCTGGATTTGCACTTTAGCATAATTTCTCTCTCAAATCTATGAAGTCTTTTACATAAATAATCACTTGACACACACACACACACAAAACTGTTATGTGTTTCTGTTCTTTAATATAAGAACGGGAAGTTTTTTTCTTGCTTTGTCCTTCTATTATCACATATTAAATATGTGTGGTGGGAGTTACGAGAGCAAGAAGAGACAGATAGTATGTCATTTATTTGAAAATTACTGTGCCATTATGAGTCAAAAATCATATCTAACAAATTAGACTACACATTTTCCAGAGACTTTGAGTAGGTTACAGTAACTGCATGGAATGTTGAGGTTGCCCCCTTGGGAGAGGAGTAACTATATTAAATGCATGAGAAAAGGTGATAAATGGTATTTGATAAAAGCAAAGTGTGGACTCTAGCAGAGCCTCCTAGTTGTCACTACTATCTACCTATTAATATTTTCTTTATGTTCATACAGGTTTTTGTTGAGCCCAAGTGAAAGACTATGTTTCTCAAGAGTGCCTGTTGCTAAGTGTGGTCACGTATCTACCTTCTGTTCTGTGGGGTAGGAGCAGAAGGGATATGTACAATTTCTGGTCAATGCCCTTATTACAAATAATCAGGTCTTTGTATTTATTCTTCCTACAGTTGGAATAGAGATAAGGTGGTAGCAACTGGAATAAATATTTTTGTACCAGGAGAGGGAAGCTAGATATTGAGGGTGAATAGCAGCAAGGTAGGTTGAACCTGGGCCCTTGATGACCTCATGGAAGAAGAACTTGATAACAAAGGAACATTTACACAGGAGAGAAATAGACTTCTGAACTGTTTAAGCTCTTGTGAACTATGGAGATCTGTTTCAATAGCAAATCATTGTCTTAATTAATATCAACAGGTTTTCTATATTAAATTAACTTACTATGTGGCAGGTAAAAGTATTTAAAAATAGTATCTATAATAAAAAATGTTTTCTAAATACATGGACAAGTAAAAAATATATCAGCCACAAAGAAGATACAATCAGTCTGGCTTCAGAACTAGATGCTTACGGAGAGTACCTCCTTCAATTTTTTTTTTTTTTTTTTTTTTAATCAAAAGGGTTGTTTGAAAATATTATAATGTCCTAGCACTTTGGGAGGCCAAGACGGGAGGATCACTGGAGATCAGGAATTTGAGACCAGCCTGGCCAAAATGATGAAACCCTGTCTTTACCAAAAAATACAAAAATTAGTGGGGAGTGGTGGTGGGCGCCTGTGATCCCAGCTCCTCCAGAGGCTGAGGCAAGAGAATTGCTTCAACCTAGGAGGCAGAGGTTGCAGTGAGCTGAGATTGCGCCACTGCACTCTGGCCCCGGTGACGCAGTGAGATTCTGTTTCAAAAAAAAAAAAAAAGAAAGAAAACAAAACTTCATAATGAATAAAATTGCTATTTGTATATGAAGGGAATTAAAACACATTCTAACTGGGAAAGGACTAGTAAACATGTTGCTGACATTACCCCACCAATAATTGCTTTTTAAATTAAAGATATGTTCACTGTTATGTATTGTGCCACCCTCACAATTAATATATTGAAGTTCTAAGCCCCAGAACTTCAGAATGTAAGTTTACTCGTAAATGAGGTCATTGCATATGTAATTATTTAAGACGAAGTCATACTAAATTGAGCCCCTTATTCGAAGTGACTGCTGTCCTTATAAAAAGGAGAAATTTGGACACACACATACAGGCAGAATGGCATGTGAAGATAAAGTGATACAGAGGAAGGGAAGGAATGCCAGAGATTTTCCACAAATCAAAAACTGGGAGAGAGGCATGAGACAGATCCTTCACAGCACTCAGAAGCAACCAACCATGTCAACATCTTGATCTTAGACTTTTAGCCTTCAGAACTGCATGACAATGTTGCTGTTGTTTAAGACACCCAGTTTTAGTACTTTGTTACAACATCCATAGCAAACTAATATATTTGGTCAATTGAGATAGTAATAAAATAATCAACAAGTGAAAAAAATCCATTACATGAAAGGACTGACCATGAATATTGAAACCAGCTAAACATAGAAATACTGTCTAAATGATTACCGTAAATATGGTTAGACAACAGAATGCAAATGCCAAAATGTTGTCTTGAAAGAGAAGTAATAATGTAAGACAAAATATGAATGCATGCATGTGAATGATAACTCAAATACCTTTATCAACTCCAATTTCCTTTGAAATGTTTGCCCTTAACTCAGAAAAGGAATCTTCTTGCATAATTGTATAAACATAGAAATGTAAATATTTCTTTTATAAAACCTGAATGTATCCATACACAAAACTGAAATAGCATTTACTTGGTAATAAAGCTCATGGTCACTGGAAATGAATTTTGATTAAAAAAAAAACTGTAAGAAATTAATAGGTTGGACATGTGACCTTTATGATCTTTGGTACTACTTCAGAACTTTAAAGGTAAAGCCTTAAAATTTAAATACTGGGCTTTGAAAATATTTGCAAAGGGTAATATATAACCAAATGCACAAGCATTTTATTCATCTTCGCTTTATACAGTAGATTTAACATTTAATGAACAAAGCTTTGCATATAATAATGAGTATACTTTCTATCTTTAAAAGCTTACCAAATTCCACCTAAAGAAAAAAAAAGGTGTTGAAATTTAACTCCAATTTTTAGCTCATTTTGTACTATGCATTACTCTGACTAAAATAATCTTTATTTGAATTGAAAAAAACATTTTGTGAGCATCATACAAATATTTTGGTTTATGTATGTATTTAATATAAAAAATAAAGAAAAACATGAAGGCCAAATTATATTTTCTTACATATTTATCTATTTTTTTTTTTCATGAAGCAGTTTATTTTTTGCTCAGGTTTTGGTTCAACTTTGAGTTTCATTTGTTTGATATTCCTTCAAATGTAAGTAGATTCTCCTGGTGTTCCCCAATGACAGAGTAACTTATTTCTGCAGTAGCAATACTTTGTTATTCTACCAAGCTCAGGCAGTAACTTGAAACTATTCAACTAAGTCTGTTCTAAATATAAGTGCTGCATAACTTCCAACTTTTTATAAGCCTAAAAGGTTCAGATTTTTTTTTCCTCTTGTAGCCCCTGAGGAAGTCTAAAAACCTAAAACTTACAATTACTTTATACTTTAAGAACTTGGCAGGTATTTCATAATGTTGGCAAAACAAAATTTTAAAATGTAGTCTCCACAAGTTTTGCTCAAGACTAGCTGAGAACACAAAATAAACGTAAAAACATTTCTTTTTTTTTTTTTTGAATTAATCATTTTTTTCATTTCCAAAAGTTTGTACAACTTCAGTAGGTAAAAGATTTACTTGTGCTCATATGAACACTATATGCTAAAGATCTGTTTCTGTGCAAGGTAACATTTATTTGGGGGCTTCTATTAAAACAAAATCCAATCATGCCTTTGTCCCCAGGTTTATCATTCTTACATAATGAAATAACAATGATTATATTTCAGAGATTATCAAATTTTAAGTGTGAATGTAACAAAGTTACTTTCTGTGTGGATGAGAAAGAACTTGTTTTTAAATGAAGTCCTCTTTTTTAAAGGTGATTTTTTCTTTTTTAAAAGAAACATCCCTATTTGGTATTCATACACAACAGGAAAATTGAATTTTTCAGGAGCACTGTTACTCCACAATGTATTTATTTCTCCATTTTGTAGTTTCAGGAGTATTTGTCTTCTGAGTTGCAAGACTGTTACTCTAGTTTGTAATTTTTTAGTAATGTGTATAATAATGACTGAATCAATAATCAGGGTTACTATTTCCATTTTACTGAGGTACAATCCAGAAACAGAATACTCATATTCTGCCTGTTAAAATTAAATAGTTTTAAAAATATTTTTATCATATTATCCTTCTGTTTCTACTTTTTGTTTTATTTTAGTCATACTGAATCCTTTAAGAGTATTATTTTCATTTATTCACTAATGGCTAGACTTAGCTTGCCCAGATCAACCGTTTAGATCCATTCAGGACCTTCAGAATCATTAACGATTTAATGTGATATGAAAGGGAAAAAGAGTTATCTATTTTCATTTTTATTATCATTTTTCTATTATTTTATGTCTCAATGCTGTCAAAACAAAGTTCTCACAAAATAATCACAGTTTTTTGAAAATGTTTCTTTCTTTTAAACACATAAGAAAAAAGTGTATTATACAGAAATAAAATAGAAACCATTAATGGAAAAAAGGAGAAGAAATCAGTGTGAGCGGATGTACATATTTTTTCCTTATCTTCTGATAGAAGATAACCACAGGCAATATTTTGATGTGTAGGTTTCTTTTTTTTTCTTTTTCCTGTAACAACTAAAGCAAAAGACCTAAAATTTTCAAAAATTTGGTTGTGTAATTCATTGTACTTATACAAACTAAAGATAATTATATAAGTCATGACTAATAATTCCACTAAAATTTTAAAAATTCAGTTATTTTTGAATGACCAATTGTGTCTTTATTTATAATATTAAAATGTATCTATGTTCATTTATTCATGAACATGTATCTGCTTCTTATATATTGCCATACATTTTTAAAATTATTTGCCTGCGCATGCAACTGCATGAGCCCTGATGAACTTAAATTCATATAACTTTAGAAAAATCACCAAACATTTTCAACATGAGTATTTTTCTTATGTATCTCACATCCTCGGTAACTATTTACTTATATTGTTTTATAAACATGAACATTTTCTGAGGGAAGGCTGTGAAGATTTCATCTGTTTTTAATTTAATCCTTACCTAAAGCAACAGCACAATACTCTATTTGTAATATCAAGGCAGTTGGTTGATGTAAAAAAAAGGACTGATATTAATTATAGAAAATTGTCATCAAATGGAAAGAAAAATGAATAGTCTTACGGAGGCTTAAACCTGATTACAGCTTAAAATTGCTCTCTCCATTAGCACCATTAACACACCCAACTAGCAAATTTTATAGCGCAACCAGTAACCAGATAGTTTACATGGAAGATCTTTTTTAACATTTTAATTTTTTCATTTCTTTTTTTCTGCTAGTGTAACAACTGTTAATGTTTAAGTTCTGGTGTAAAAATGCATTTTAATAGTATCAAGAGTAAAAATCTACCTACTTGTTAACATTTTCATTTTTTACTATGCATATGTCCAGTGGTTGTAAAACAGCCACTACACAAATGCACTAACACGAATATTTCAAATATAAATTTTACATGAAAAGATGGTATTAGCCAATGTAAATAGTCACTAGACCTATACATTTTAGCCATGTGAATTGGATTAACTTCAAAAGATAGGAATGGTATTTGATAAATAATCACTTCCAGTACATTAGTGCACTAGAACCTTCATATTTTGGGAAGAGATAACTCACTCAATTTTAGTAAACAATTTTCTCACTATAGAGTTGAATTACTGTACAATCAAATCCAGTACTCCATATTTGTGGGAAACCTGGTTGGAGAAAGTTAACATTCTTCAAAAACATTATTTCAGTTACCCTCACAACCCCATATACTGCATCAGTCACTAGTCCATTCTGTCATCTGTTCATTAATTCACTAAGTTTATACTAAATTACCACTATGGGCAAGTCAGGATTTGAATTTTCACAAACCGAATGTAAAATTCGATCCTTGCAAGGTATCACACAGTATCAACGCATCTATTTACCCTTATACCCTAAGTTTTCTATAGAGAGCAGATTTATAAAACACAATTCTAATATTGCTGGAGAAGGCAATGCAAGTTTTGAAATTTTTTTTAATCAACAAGAAAATAATAAATTATGATCATTTAAAAATAGTTTTGTCTTCTCTAAGATCATAGGGTAGTTAATGTTTTGTATTGAATATTAAGTTTTCAACTTATTGAGATTCAATCTCTACTCAATAGGTTCAAGGCGTTTACTTGAACCTTGAACCATTTCAATGTTACTAGTTTCAGCTGAGAGTACGATTGAGAATTAATCAAGGAGAAAGATGATTATTAGAGAAAATGATACCCAAGTACAAGCCTTTTTGACATTCTTCTTCCACGTCAACAGTTATTTCCACAGTTACTGGAACTTTAATGCCTTTGCTAATATGTGGTGTTTCCTATTTTTTTTTTTTTTTTTTTTTTTTTTTTTTGGTGGAGGGAGGGTTTGGTATAATTTTTATTGAGATATAATTTACATGCCATGAAACAGACCTGTTTCAAATGTACAATTCTATGAATTTTATTATATTCAGAGAGTTGTAAACTATTACTACAGACTAATTTTAGGATATTTTTATAACCCTGAAAAGAAATTTTGGGCCCATTTAGAGTCACTCCTCATCTCTACTGTTAGCATAAGGCAATCACATATTCATTTGATCTCTGTAGATTTGACTTGTCTGGACATTTCATGTAAATGAAACCATGCAATATGTGTTCTTTCACAGCCAGCTTCTTTCACTCAGCATATATATATACATATTTTTTGTTGTTGCTGAGATGGAGTCTAGCTCTGCTGCTTAGGCTGGAGTGCAGTGGCATGATCTCGGCTCACTGCAACTTCCTCCTCCCGGGTTCAAGCAATTCTCCTGCCTCAGCCTCCCAAGTAGCTGGGATTATAGGCACCCACCACCATGCCCAGCTAATTTTTGTACTTTTAGTAGAGATGGGGTTTCACTGTATTGGCCAGGCTGGTCTCGAACTCCTGACCTCATGATCTGCCTCCCTGGTCTCCCAATCAGCATGTTTATGAGGTCCATGCATATTATAGCAGTTATCAGCACTTCATTCCTCTTTATTTGTTCATATGGTTTTTAACACAACTTGAATACTTTTGTTTCCAGTGAAAATAGTGTTATATACAGACATCTAAATTTGCCTTCTTGGTTCAATTTTTTAATGGAACTATGGACCTGAGAGAAATACAACTTAAATTTTTAATAAATTTTGAAACAAAAAAATTAAAGTATTATGATAAGGATGTAAAAAGAGATCAGTAAAATTAGAAATCCACTTATATTTTTTCATGTAAAAGAAAAAAATATATTGCAAATATTACTATGTAATTTAGACCAATTTATTTCACTTAAAGTTTCCAGCAACTGATCAATAAAGTGGCAATAATTAGTATATTCTTAATTGCAAATTTTATCTTTTTGCTAATTCCTTTAATGGTTTAACTTGGATTAGTTTAAAGCTTTTTATATCTGATATGAGGCATTAAAAATTCTAATATTATAGAGCAGGTAGTGGGGGAGTAGTAGATGCTTGCTTTAAATTTAATTTTAAATAAGTATTTTTATGAATATCTTCTAAAATTAAGAGTACTATAGTTATTATTAACTGTAAATAAAATTGTGTGTACTTGTTTTTAAAAATTATTTTTATTTTTACTTTATTTTATTATTATTTTTTATTTCTATAGGTTTTCGGGAAACAAGACTGGTTTTGATTTACACTTTCAATGTCAAAGTCTAATCCCTTCCCCTTTATTTAAAAGTTGCATGTTTTTAGACTCTCAAATTAAAGAGGAACGGTGTAATCTGAAAAGATATATAATGTCACGGGGAAAAATGTTTGAAATGTTTACAGATCTGGAGCAAATTTGCAGATATCATAAAGAATGTATTTATATTATAAATATATAAATGTTTGTACATTAAAAGAATAAAGTTTATAAATAATATAGCGTTATCAGGACTGCGGAAGATTGGTATTTCAGCTCATGGGAGGGATTATGGGAAGAAGAGTGAGTTGTGTTAGTTTACATATAGGTAACCTTTAAATAGGGCATAAAAATATCAAGAATGAAATGTATTCATTTGTAATAATTTAATTTAAAATAGATTTGGAAAGTGGGTGAAACAGAGAGTGTAAGGCCATTACATATTTGTGGGGAAAAAAATAATTACTACTGGTATTAATAGGCAATAAACAAAGACTTCCATGAGAAGCAGAAACCATTTTTGCACAGAAAAAAATGTCTAATTTAATATTTTTATGGAATAAATACAAATATTGAATTTGTTAAAGTAAATAAAAGTTATCACAAAAAGGTTTTGATTGCCTCTAAGACTTGTTTTAGTTGTCTCTAAATGATGTCAACAATTGGTACAAATTTTGTAGAAGATATGTAGAATTTGCATCTTGGCAAATTTTGGCTAGATTATGCAAAGTATGCAATGGAAAATATAGTTTAATATTAAAATACATAGAAAAACCATTTTCAGGTAAAAAATCTCTGTATTACTTTTTCCATGGAAAATATGTACATACACATGTATAATATATAGCAGATATATATTATATGTATATATAATTGTATATATATAATTATATATTATTTTATTTTATTGTGGGAGCAACATTTAACATGAGATCTATAACTACACTTAACAAATTGTAAGTGTATAATACAATATTTTATATTTTTTAAACACATTTAAAAATATTTTAACTTGAGTATCTTATATTACCCATCCAGGGGGCATTGGACTCAAAATGCATCATGTTGTTCAATTCCTTTTTCTGTCAATTACATAAATCTTATATATCTAAGAGGAGCTAAAAAAAATACCTGAAGTCATTTTGTTGCAGAAATTCTAAACTATATTATGTTTAAAACTTCTCTTTCTGGTATTTGTTATGACAACGGACTTGACTTTAGATTTACCATCCTGTTATAACAAATTATTTCAGCACCTTCTCTGTGCCACACGCTATTTAAGGTCTGTGATTACTTTGGGAAAGAATATAAAGTATCTTCCCTGAGTCAGGAAATGTAATGTCGTAATTACAGACACAGGTTCTGGAGAAAGATTTTCTGGCTCCAAAATCTAAGTTTGCTACTCATTAACCTTATGTTACTTATTTAGCAACTTTAGTTTTCAGTTTTCATAGCCATGAAGTGATACGTTCTTCTTCTTGCTATAAAACGGATTAAAAGAAGTAATATAGGCAAAATAGCACCTTGTCTGACATATACAAAATACCCAATAGTATGCAGAAAAAAATTCTCACTTACTCACCAATGATGTATCTTAGTCTAACCAGGTCTGACATTTATATTCATTCAAGAATAAACCTAAAACAGGGAAAAGGACATCCATAATTCCATAAAGAATGAATTGCAAATTTCTAAAATAAGTTCCCTCTGTAATTAATAGGCCAAATTTATTTGTATGTAATAATCAGAATATAAGAACTATAGTCATCAAGAACTAAATTGGGGAAGATTTAATCAGAAAATAGTTTGTTGAAAATCACTAAAAACTGTTTTCAAGGATGTGAAGAAGAAAAGTCCCAAAAAGACATATAATCTTGAGATATGTTTACCAAAATTTGAACTATATATTATTTATTATTTATTTATTTATTCAATGTATATCTATTTATTGCCTACTGTGCACTAGATATTCTGTCAGACATTGGAAATACAAAAGTAAACATGTATAAAATAAGGGGGTGTAAAATTTTTGCAATATTAAAACTTGCTAGGGGTCACTTTCCATGATAATTTTATTTTCCCAAGAATTAACTATATATTTATTCATAAAACATATTTTTAAATGATGGAAAGATTAAATACAATATTCAGAAAGGGTGCTTCAAAATAAATAATTCTGTGCTTGCAATTACATATCAGAAACTATGTAAATTCATTGTCTTATATGTATTGCAAATATTCTGTGTATACACTTAATCTCTGCAAATGAGTGAAAAAAGCTTACTTAAAAGTATTATTTTTGAGTCTAACTTTATGTTTATCAATCCACTCCATATGCTTCATAAGGAATAAAGTAATCAAATTTTAGGTCAGACCTTCATGGATAGTAAACATTGCCCTGAATATAAACTAAGGCCATTCAGGGACTATGTCATTGATGATTGGGTTGTCTTGAAAAGATAATACACTTTGAACAATATCTCATTTGCACTCTGAATAGAGTTAACTTGTTTAAGAGGTTCTGTTCCAAAGGTTTTGTAATATAAGAACTTTTAAAGAAATTCAGAAAAATTTGTACAAAGGCACAAATGAGAAAAAAGAGGGGTAGATTATACATCCATAGCAATGTATTCGATTGCTTAGACGGGGAAGAAGTAAACAAAACCTAAAACTATAAAATCCCTGGAAGATAACCTAGGAAATACCATTCTAAACATAGGCGCCTGCAAAGCTTTCATGATAAAGATGCCAAAACCAATTGTAAAAAGAATAAAAAATTGACAAATGGGGCCTAATAAAACTAAAAATCTTCTGCACAGCAAGAGAAATTATCAATGGAGTAAATAGACAACCTACAGAACAGGAGAAAATATTTACAAACTATGCATCCGACAAAGGTCTAATATCCAGAGTCTATAAAGAACTTAAACAAATTAATGAGCAAAAAACAAAAATCTTATTAAAAAGTTGTCAAAGACATGAATAAACACTATTCAAAAGCAGACACACATGCAGCCTACAAGCATATGACAAAATGCGTGTTAACCTTTAAAAGCTCAGGGAAATTCTGCTAAAATAAGCAAAATTTAAGTTGTTTTAGCAGAATTTCCCTGAACTTTTAAAGGTTAATGCACAGTATAAATTTCTAAGAGGGAGCTATAAAACATCACATTTTCTGAAAACTATTTGACCAGTGAAACAATATCTCCTTAAGAATCTTGAGATAATTTTATTACTTATAAGACAATTTAGAGAATTTAGCATGTTCTCGTAAGTCAATCACAGTGTAGACAGTATCGAAGATGGATACAACAGTATCGAAGATGATAAAAGTGTGTCTATCTAAATGGACCTTGAAATATAGCTATCTCAAGCATGAATTTGCAAATTTATTTTCATCTTTTTTTAAAATCTAGGGTTCATTTATCTAGTTGTTTCTTTGTCTTCTAATATGTTAAAATATTCCTCAAGTTTAAATTAAGGTACTGGTATGCTTCACAGTTTCAACCAGGGAGAGAGTATTGTAAAAACTAATCAATTTGCAATGTGCACAGAGCAATATTATTACAATGGAATAGTTATCCCCAGAGAGTAATCAAACGACAATTTGTCAGTGTGGTTCCAGTACCATTTTGAATACAGAGTATCATGATCTGTATGTCTAGCCAATTAATCGAGTGCTCATAATATTCTTTTGCCTTCCCCTTAAAAAAGTACTTTTAGAAACCATATTAACTTCAATCTGTACATCTGCAGAGCCTAGGTTTCCACTAAATAATGTAGGGGACTTCCCATGAAAATGATCCCTTCTAATTGTTACTGCTATTTATTCCTACAATTGCAAATTAATTTTGTTTCCAATTCAAACATAGTTTTCTCTTGGATTCAGTGAATGTTAGTCGATTTCTGGAGTCTAATTACTTCAAAATAAAGTGCTGAACTCAAGATTCTGAATGCAATAAAGGTCTTGCTAACCGAAATTTAGCAACTAAATATTTCTAAACTATATACTGCAATACAAAGCATCAAATAATCAACATCTTTGTAGCTTATTTTATATTGGTTCTATTAATTCTGAGTTTAAACTGATGGCAATTTTTTTCTGTAAAAACAAATTTGCAAAGTCTATTAAAAATGGCTCTCAAGATATTGAACATCTGTCAAGAGAGGACAATGATTCTTTGAGATATAGAAAACCAATAAGGTGGACCACAAAATAGTACTAGATTATGCCTAGTAAAGACTCTAATCTGGAAAGCAGGGAGAAGATAATCAAGCAGAGTCCAGTAGTCACCTTGAGTGGAGGAAACAGAACTGGGAGTCTGCAAAGCCAAGGCAGCTTGGATTGGCAGGTACCAAAAAGGAGAGAGCTGCACAATGAGATTGCCCCAGAGAGCTTCAGGTCTCACTGAAATATGCAATTGAGTTCTAACAGTTGTAGGCATGTGAGAATACTACTGGGAGCTGAAGGAAGGACTACCTGAAAAGATTAAAAGAAGCAATACCCAAGGCTCACTAGGAGCTAGGAATGGTGCTTGTTTCCAAATCCAAAGTCAAGACCTTTATAATTCATAGGATGTTGGTAAGAGTACTAAGATGGTTCTTCCCTTAGTACTAAGGAAAAACAGAAAACAGAAAGATGATGGATTTAATTCCAAACATGTAGATAATCATATGGAGAAAAATAGCCTAAATACACTACCAAAGGCTGAGATTGAAAAATTTTATAAAAGAGCAAGACTCTAAATGCAGTTTATGATAGTAATGAAAATGGCAACAATGACAACAAAAGGTAAAGATAAGCAAAAAAATAAAACGTGTAAAATAAACTTTTGTTCTGTCAAGATAGGCTAAGTTATTCTACAGTAAAATGCTACCCTCAAAACGAATGATGAACAAAAGAGATGTTTATTTTTAGTCAGATTACACATCCACTTTGGGACAACTGTGGTTCAATTTCATAATGTCTTCACTTTGGATTCAAGTTAATGCAACAGAAGGAAAGGGAGAATGGGAAAGTATGTGATATCTCACAGAAGTAATGTATGTCACTTCTGCTTATATTTTATTCAATAATCAAAATAAATCTAATTATTTTCATGGAATAACTGAGTTCCACAAAACAGGGAGCAATAATCCATGCACAGGGAGGGAAAAATAATATTTGTCAATATCACATTCTCCAAATCCTTTACAGTAAAAATTGTAAAATTTTATTAAAAGGCATTAAAGGAGATCTAAAAATGAAAAAACTAAGTATTTTAATAGATGTGAATATTCACTATTTTGATTGTCAACATAAATTGCTGTGGTGTTCATAAAATTGAAGATATGATACTGTATTAGTTCGTTCTTGCATTGTTATAAAGAACTACCTGAGACTGGTTAATTTATAAAGAAAGAGATTTGGCCGGGCGCGGTGGCTCAAGCCTGTAATCCCAGCACTTTGGGAGGCCGAGACGGGTGGATCACGAGGTCAGGAGATCAAGACCATCCTGGCTAACACGGTGAAATCCTGTCTCTACTAAAAATACAAAAACTAGCCGGGCGAGGTGGCGGGTTCCTGTAGTCCCAGCTACTGGGGAGGCTGAGGCAGGAGAATGGCGTAAACCCGGGAGGCGGAGCTTGCAGTGAGCTGAGATCCGGCCACTGCACTCCAGTCCGGGCGACAGAGCGAGACTCCGCCTCAAAAAAAAAAAAATAAAAATAAAAATAAAGAAAGAGATTTAATTGACTCACAGATTCACAGGCTTTCAGGAAACATGACTGGGAGGCCTCAGGAAACTTACAATTATGGTGGAAGGTGACAGGGAAGGAGGCACTTCTTACATGCACAGAGTAGGAGGAAGAGAGCAAAGGGAAAGTGCTACACACTTTTAAACAACCAAATCTCCTGAGAACTCACTCACTAACTCACAGGAACAGCAAGGGAGAAGTCTGCCCCCATGATCCAATCACCTCCCACCAGGCCCCTCCTTCATCACTGGTGATTCAAATTTGACATGAGATTTGGGCAGAGTCACAAATCCAAATCATATGATTCCACCCAGCTCCTCCCAAGTCTCATATCTTTTTCACATTGCAAAATACAATCATTAGCATTAATTCAAAAGTTCACAGTCCAAGTCTCATCTGAATTCTGAAATAAGGCAAGCCCATTCAGCCTATGAGCCTGTAAAATAAAATAAAATAAAATAAAATAAAATAAAACAACTAGTTACTTATAAGATACAATGAGGGTATAGGCATTGGGTAAATGCTCCCATTCTAAAATGGAGAAATCAGCCAAAACAAAGGGTCTACAGGCCCCATTGAAGACTGAAACCCAGCAGGGCAGTCATTAAATCTCAAAGCTCCAAAATAATTTCCTTTGCCTCCAAGTCTCACATTCTGGCCACAATGATGCAAGGAGTGGTCTCCAAAGGCCTTAGACAGTTCCTCCCCTGTGGCTCTGCAGGGTAAAGCCCCTTGGGCTGCTTTCCTGGGCTGGCATTGAGTGCCTGTGGCTTATCCAAGTGCACAGTGCAAGTTGTCAATGGGGTCTGGAGGAACTTTCTGGGGTCTGGAGGATAGTGGTCCTCTTCTCGCAGCTCCATGAGGCAGCGCCCCAGTGGGGACTCTATGTGGGGGCTCCAACCACATATTTTCCCTCCAAACTGCCCTAGTAGAGGTTCTCCATGAGGGCTCTGCCCCTGTAGAAAACTTCCACCTGGACACTCAGGTGTTTTCATATATCCTCTGAAATCTAGTCAGAGGTTCCCAAGCCTCAGTTCTTGACATCTGTGCACCCACAGGCTTAACAGCACATGAAATTGCCAAAGGCTTGTGTTTCACCCCCTCTGGAGCAGCAGCCTGAGACATATCTGGGGCAATTTTAGACACAGCTGGAGTTAGATCACCTGGTACACAGGGAGCAGTATTCTGAGATTTCATAGGGCAGTGGGTCCTGGGGTCCAGCCCATGAAACCATTCTTTCCTCCTAGGCCTCTGGGCTTGTGATGGGAGGGGCTGATGTAAATATCTCTAAAATACCTTCAAGGCATTTTTCTAATTGTCTTGGCTATTAACATCATTTCCTCTTTACTTATGCAGATTTCTATAGCCAATTTGAATTCCTCCCCAGAAAATGTTTTTTTTTTCTTTTCTACCACATGATCAGGCTGCAAATTTTTCTGTCTTCAATGGTCTGCTTCCCTTTTAAATGTACGTTTCAGTTTCAGATCATCTCTTCTCATTCATATGACCATATGCTGTTAGAAGCAGTGAGGTCATATCTTGAAGGCTTTGCCGCTTGAAAATTTCTTCCATTAGATACCCTCAATTATCTCTCTCAAGTTCAAAGTTCCTCAGATCTATAGGGCAGAGTCACAATGCCTCCAACCTCTTTGCTAACTCACAACAAAATTGATCTTTGTTCCAGTTCCATTAAGTACCTCATTTCCATCTGAGACCACCTCAGCCTGTACTTCAACGTCCATACCACTATCAGCATTTAGTTAAATATTTAGTTGAATGGTCACAACCATTCAACAAATCTCTAAGAAGTTTCAAATATTCCCTCATCTTCCTATCTTCTTCTGAGCCCTGCAAACTGTTCCAACCTCTGCCTGTTACGCAGTTCAAAAATTGCTTCCACATTTTCAGATATTTTTATAGCAATGCCCCACTCCTTGGTACCAATTTTTCTGTTTTAGTCTGTTCTTGCATTGTTATAAAGAACTACCAGAGACTTGGTAATTTATGAAGTAAAGAGATTTAATTGACTCACATTTCCACAGGCTGTACAGGAAGCATGGCTGGGGAGGCCTCAGGGGACTTACAATCATGTGTGGAGGTAAAGGTTAAGGAGGTACATCTTACATGCCTGGAGGAGGAGAGAGTTCGGGGTGGGGGTGCTACAAACTTTTGAAGAACCAGAGCTGTGAGAACTCACTCATTATCATTAGAAAAGTAATGGGGGAATATGTCCTCATGATCCAATCACTTCCCCCCAGGCCCCTCCCTCAACACTGCAGATTACAATTCAACACGAGATTTGGGTGGAGACACAAATCCAAAGCATGTCACATACTCATAATTTTACCAATTTTTTTGAGAAGTGTGGAATATAGATTATAAAATCTGTGTAAGTCGATTTTTTATAAGAATCATCATAGGTGGGAACTGAACAATGAGATCACTCGGACTCAGGAAGGGGAACATCACACACCGGGGCCTATCTTGGGGAGGGGGGAGGGGGGAGGGATTGCATTGGGAGTTATACCTGATGTAAATGACGAGTCGATGGGTGCTGACGAGTTGATGGTTGCAGCACACCAACATGGCACAAGTATACATATGTAACAAACCTGCACGTTATGCACATGTACCCTAGAACTTAAAGTATAATAATAACAATAAAAAATTATAGATTCTCAATCTATACAAGTTAGCCACAGTACATTCAGAGAAAGAAGAAAAGTGTGTCAATACATTATAAATTATGGAAATTACAACAGTGAATTTTTGGAGCAAGGATAGACAAATCAAGAATCTCAGAAAGCCTAGCACCAAACCTACATACATAAGTAAATATGATATATGTAAAGAATGGAATGGCAAATGGCATGGGAAATTATGGGTTTCTTAATGAAGACTGTAGCATGATTGAGTCTGTAAATGTCAAAAAATAAAAACTGAATATCTATCTCACTTTCATATCATATGTAAAACAAATTTTGCATGACCTAAAGATGTAGAAAGTAAAACTATAAAACTTTTAAGGATGAGAAGTATGAATGCACAAGCGTAGTAAAATGTTTATTGTTTTAAAACATGCCAAAAACACAAACAATAAAGGATAAGTTATATATATATATAACTATATTAAAATCCATAACTTTCATTTATCAAAAAGAAAACCATAAAGAAAATGAAAACTAAGTCCAAACTCAGGAAGGTAATTTAATAAAAATAACTTGTATTTAGATCTGGTATTAGTCTATTTTCACACTGCTTATAAAGATACTACATGAGACTGGATAATTTATAAACAAAAAAGTTTAATTGACTCACAGTTCTACATGACTGTAGAGGCCTCAAAAGACTTATAATCAGGGAAGAAGACAAAAAGAAAGCAAGGCACATCTTCCATGGCAGCAGCAGAGAAAGAGAGAACTAAGGTCGGAACTATTAAACACTTTTAAACCATCAGGTCTCATGTTAATATCCTGAGAACAGCATTAGGGAAAATGTGATCCAATCACCTCCCAACGGCCCTTTGAAAGAGTTGTCATTGGTCAATCCATTGGCTTATCTCCTTAATAAATGCTGATACATAACTGTCAACATTTAAAACATAATGTATTGACTGCCAAATGATAGATTCAGGCATTTATTACTGAGTTACATATCTTGAATGTAATCTCATAGAAACGGAATTTCCGGGCAATATCAATGTCATAAAGCAATGTTCATATTTTATCCATTTTCCTATCTAGGCTTGAGAATTTTTCACCAGACGAATACTTCAGAATGAAAAATCAAAATCTTGAACTCAATAGAAGCTGAAAAAATATACTTATATTATTTGTGACTGGAACTTAGTCCATTTTTTATATGCTATGTTTATTATTTATTTTAACACTGCAACCAAACTAAAAAGCTCTATTGGTGTTTCCAAATGTTCTATTAGGAGGACAATTTGGGGACTTCATTTAGGAGCAGACACTTTGTTAGTGGTTGCTGCTCCATTAGAACTGATTCTGAGTAACTTTCTTAGTCAACATTATGATTCCAGAAAAGAAATAATATTAATATTTCTATTTTTTATTTATTTAGAGATGGCATCTTGCTCTGTCACTAATACTGGAGTGCAGTGGCACAGTTGCAATCCTAGCTCACTGAAGCTTTGAACTCCTGGGCTCAAGTGACTCTCCTGTCTCAACCTTCAAGTAGCTGGGGTTACAAGATGGAACCCTGTGTCCAGCAGTAAAATATAATTATTAATAATTAAGTATGCCTTTACCAACATAAGAAACAGGAAAACCCCTTTAACATCAGGATGTTTCAGTTAAAACAGAACAAAATTTCATTCTCCCATATTTTTTCCATGTATTTTTGCAAATTGCTAAGACAGCCTCATACTCTGTACATTGGTGGAGTCATTTGACTGCAGTGGTAGTTATCTACCAACCCATCCATTTGGTAGTCAATTTTCTTCTGCCATATATGCCACTTGTACTATGCACTGTGCAACTCTGTTACTTGATAGATTTTGCCAATATCAATACATCTTGCTTTCTGAGCATATTTGCCATATAATTTACAGGAGCTTAAGCTTCTCAGAAATAGTGCATCTGTCTTTGCTACAAAAAGTGCAACTTAGAATGATATTACTATAATTTTGATCTTTTTTTTTTCCTTCCTGGCCAATATTTATTTAATATAGAAAAGCATTATTTGCCATTATTCCAATGTGTTTCAGATTAGCAGAAAGGGTACTCTGAAGATGAAGTTGTAGTTAACAAAACAACAAACAATTGACCAAAACACACTGAACACTAAAATTAATTAATTAGCTAAATTAAATATAGTATTTTGATACTAAGTTCAAGTTTTCTATTTGCACTTTGCTTGTCTTTCAGGTAGTTGTGAAAATAATCACAATCTTATGTTCATTATACCAGCATCCTGAAGGTTCACAATCTCTAGTTCCACTTAAGTCTGTTTGAATTTGAGTATATAATATTGTTCTAAGTTTTTTATGGTTGTATTTTTATTTTCACTATTCATATTATATTTCATGTAATGACATTAGAATCAACCTGTTACTATTAATGTAACCTCTACAACACAATAGCAACATAAAAATCAAACTTAGTAAATGTAAACAATAGGATACAAATGACGTCAAAATAAGTTAACTGAGTATAATTGTATTTTGGTACCAGTGTATGAAAACAGAAAAAGTGATTAAGTGTTACAGCACGATCACAACTCATAATACTGAAATGATTATTAAGGTGATGCTATTTTTGAAGTCAGTTACTTCTCAGAGTTTTACAAATGTTATTTAATTCTTGCAACAATATTATGAAGAGAATATAATTATATTCCCCAACTTATAGTAGAAAGAATGGAAGCAAGTAGAGTTTGGTTAAGTTTTCCAACATCACATAGGTGAAAAGAGTAAAGCCAGGTTTTAACCCAAGTGTTGTGACTGCAGATGTAAATCCTTAACCAATACATGTGCTCTCTTTCTTGGGTTCTTATTCAACTACACATAAATGTAGCTGAAGGAAATTATTATTTCCTTTTTACTTTTCTTTGATTTTAAGCTGAATATAGGGGGGAAGTAATGAAACTAAAGTTTCTAGGAATTAATTTCATGATTTTGCTGCAAAGATCCATTAGAAATGAACCTCATGTGGAGATGGAGCTAGGATTTTCTGCTTGGGAGCAAGGGGTGGAGTAGAACAACATTTCTGCTACCCTCTCACAGATGTCTCCTGGTGGACACGCTCCTCACTAGCTCAGGTTAAGGTGGCTTCTCTACCAAAGTATATGAACCTGAAATGAGCAATTTGAAATGAGCATAGCGTATTTGCTTCTGGGAAATAAACAGTTAAACATTTGTTTTTCATTTTATTGCCTAGCTGGAGAGGGCATAAGGATGATGCCTCAGGGATGGAGAAAATTTGACACAGCCAAATATTCTAAAAAGGTTAATAGATCTCATGGTAAAAGAAGATTTGCTATTTGCTAACAGAAAAATCCATATTGGTGGATATGCTAGGATATAACTGCTAGGTATTGCTGATGGTGAGCAAATCTGGAATTGCCAATTCACGTAGCATGAATCCATGTGGATTCCTGGAAAAATGTTATATTAGCTATGTAACTGAGTGTAAAATGGAGACATTTCATAACCAAAATGGCTCCTTCCATGTAAGTAATGTGGCGACAGGCATCATTAAAAATCTCACTAGTTAAGCTGAGTCAGAATGAATATGATACAATCAGATAGAAGCAGGTAAGGGTCTGGCGATCTCAGACCTCTTGTGCTTTGCTTGTGCCTCATGATTTCTATCTTTGAATTTAATAGAAAAGCATGACACTAAGGTCTCTGATTCTCATGAATCTGATTTGATAATAGAATATTTTACATCTCATCTTACAACATGCAAAAATAAAAGCCATTATTTGTAAAAATTAAATGAATTCCATCCTATAAAGAGTAAACTACTTTTTCCTGTTAAAAATAGAAGATCTAGTTCCAGTCCTGCAATTAAGTTCTAGTCCTAAAGTGTATTATTTTACTTAACTAGGTTTAATTTGCCATTGAAAGCTTAAGTGTTTGCTCTTAGGTGAGGCAAGTAACAGTACAGCATTTATACTTCTGCAAAACCTTCAGATCAACTAACATGAACCCAACCACATTCTGAGTAGAACTATTCATGACTTATCATAAACTTATTTTATCTGAATTAAATGTCAAAGCTCTACTGAATGTTTTAATAACAACATCATCAGTATATTTTATTCTTTTTGTTTTCTGCTTTGTCAATTCTCTTTGGGTTGTTGTCAGTTGTCTATATCTATGTATGGCCAACAAAAACTATTTTCTGTCTCCTGTAAGTAAGCCTGTAACATTACATAGAAATTCAGGAGTGGAGGACAAAGTTTCCATGTAATATTAAACAAAAGACCATTAAAATGCAATGCATCCTCTTTTATATAATATATGATGGAACTTTGGATAATTTTATAATAAATTCCCTAAAAGTTCTGTAATTTACAAAAAAACAAAGACAACATTTAGAAAATGAAAAAGTTCATCTATAATATTAACTTCTACCAAAATTAAACATATAACATTATTCTAAAAAATACTGATTTATTTATAGTTATATTGCAGGCAATATAAGACATTTAAACAGATTAGTACATTCTGTGATTTTTCTATATGATTAGTCAATGATTGACAACTACCTTTCTCTTTAAGAAGAATAAATAATGAGTATAAGCAAAAATCACTATGAATGGTTCAACTGGAGAAATGACTCAGGGAAGAATGCAATCAGTGACCATGGCTTTAATCAATTACTGGCTAAGTGTCATATATTTGTTCTCAATTCCAATACCTTCAGGCAAAAGTACATACTTTATTCAAAGGTTCCCTGACCACAGTGTGTAAAATACACTTCTCTGCTTCAACTTAACCTAATGTAACCCATTACTCTGTCTTATGTCTCCAGTGGACTTAACAATATCGGGATTATATCATTTATTTATTTGCTTTTATGTTTATTCGTCTTTCCACAGTGGAAACTCCACAAGGGCAGGAGTATTGTCTGTCTTGTTCCTTTGCTGTATTACTAGTGCTAGAGCTGACCCTTAGACATTGCAGAGACTCATTATTTTTATGTTAAATAATTAAATAAATATATAAATAATACAATGCCTTACTCTTTGAATGGTGTCAGATGTATTTTAACACTTATAATTTTATAACTCACTGTCACAATGCACTTATTCACAAATATGGTATAAATCTTGTGTTATCTTAAAGTAACTATAAATGTAATTTTAGCCAGTAGCTGTTTCACTATATATTTCATAAGTTGATGACAATTTGATTACTGTGACCTTTTATATGAAAATTTCAGAAAAAGTAAGTGGTGTAAAAATCTTAATTCATTAGAACAAGAAGAGTCTTAGTTCCGAAGTGAACATTTTTCTCATGTGTTCTAATTGTTATCCAAGATAACTACTATTTAAGAATATCAGATAGGAAAAAATCAGAAATTAAAATCTTGCTTCTATCCTTCTTATTATTTTTCTCATGTAAATGTGAAACTTGTGGATTATTTATCAGAAGTTAAAAATCACTCAAATATTTTAGAGAAGGTATTGTCATTCTCTAATTCACAAATGTTAGGTTTTAAAAGGCTTGAGTGGAAGTTATTCTGGAAGTAGAACAATTTCTGATAGATAACATAAAATTGACATTTCTTTTTCTAGATCAGGTAGCTAATGCAAATAAGATCACAGCCTCTATAAGCTTTGGGAATGAACAGTCTGTCCAAGAGAGTCAACAGAAGTGAACCTCCTGCAATAGGAAAGGTTTCAATTTTGCCATTTTCTAAACACAGAAAAATGTATCCCTCCAATTCAGAATATTGAATGTCTTATGGAAAGCGAAAGGTCATTTGTAACTGTCCAAAGGATTGATGGAGTTGAGATACCTCCTTGACCTTCACCCTGCACTCATAAAGAACAGTTTCAGATGACAGAGCATCAGGCAAGTTTTCAGAAAATGTCTTTTCTTTTTTTTTTATATTTCATAGCAAGATTGTTACCTGATATTTTCTTTCATAATTTTATGTCAAGATTTAATTACCTCGTGTCTTCCCTCATTAAAAGTTAACTATCATCTAATGCTGCTGAGCAATGTCTATGATTTGGACTAATTCAAGCAGTTCTTTCTGATTTTTGCCATTGCTTTTCATCTCAGTTTTTTCAGTAATTGCTTTGGAGGCCTCACAAACCATGTCAAGGTCATCCTTTAAAAATACTAACAACTACCCCTCAACACATACATACCCCAATTAATTATTGTCTATTAAGGACACGTATTATAAAAAACACTAACTTTACTATAACTAAGGAAATTTTTATCCGTAAACTTAAAAAAACTAATAAAAATCTTAGTTTAGCTCTTAAAAGTGTGATAAAATAGTGACATAACACTAAACAAACATCTATTGAATTAGTGTGTGTGTGTGTTTGTTTACATTTGCCAATTGTGAAGTTTCTATGACCTATAGTATTTATGGTCACTAATCTTATAATTTGCACAATAGAAAATGTAATGATACTGTGCAACACTTTCTGTGCAAAATGATGATACCGAGACACTGTATGGAGGATGTGTGCTTCCAGCTGTTTTACCCATAATAAAGATGAATTTGAGCTGATTTTACTGCCATTGTTGTCATTTAAGATCCTTTCATATCTCAGCTTACAGAAGGCAGCAGCTTTCTAATTGTTCTTGTGTCTCCAGTGTTATTCAGCTCGAATTTGTAATCCATATTTCCTGTATCCATCTTTATATAATAAAGAGTATGATAAGAAAAGATGCAACTATTCTAGAGAAAATTAGGGAATGCAAAAATAGAAGACAAATAGAAACCCAGGAAAAATGTACAATAAAATAAGTAAATATGAGTACTTGGCTTTGAAATATAAAATAGTCATAATAATACAAACACATTTGTAGATTTTCAGTTTTTTGAATGAATTAATAGAAAAAGCATAAAGGTAATTTTAACACCAATGCAGACATTTAAGATGTAATAGTAAATGTAAATATGATTAAATTTATTTTATTTAGCAATGAGGGAGATAAATGTAGTTATTACTGTCTTCAAACACCAAAGTTGAGAATGAAACACTAATAACTATAGCTGAAGAAATAAAATATAACTGTTTAGATATACAGTGTTTAAGTTAAAATGTTTTCCAATTAAGAAATCAAAAAACTTGATTACTGTGACCTTTTACATGAGAACTTAAGAAAAAGTAAATGTTGTAAAAATCTTAATTCATTAGAGCAAGAAGAGTCTCAGTTCTGAAGTGAATATTTTCGTCATGTGTTTTAATTGTTATCCAAAATAACTACTTTTTAAGAATGTCAGGTAGGAAAAAATCAGAAATTAAAATCTTGCTTCTATCCTTATTAGCTTTCTCATGTAAATGCGAAACTCATGGATTATTTCTCAGAAGTTAAAAGTTACTCAACTATTTTAGAGGGGATATGGTCATTCTTTAATTGGCCAATGTTAGGTTTTAAAAGGCTTGAGTGATAGTTTGGGATAGAATGGGACAAGGAGGGGGAGTTGGTGAAGTAAGCTAAATCTTATCTTGTCCAGGTATCAATTGATCAACATTTAAAGTTGTTAAATTTAAAAATAGTGGGGATGAGATTAAAGATGGCTGACAAGAAGCATTACATGGCCTCCTCCTCCACTTAAAAATATAAAAAGAGTATAGAAACAAGGACACTTAAAATACATTATCAAAGAAAGAATATTGAATTTCAACAGAAGAGTGACAAGAAACACCAAAAGCAAGGAGGGAGAAAGAAAGTTGCAGTCTATTTGGTTGGGATTGGGTGGAAGTTGAAAATGACTTTTCGACACAGGGAATGATAAGTGGGAGACTTCCAGTGGCCCACATCCCCACAGTGGAACTGTGCAATCCTGCCAATGGGAGAGCCCCTTGAACCTCCTAGTCCCTGAAACAAACACAGGAAGTTTCCAGGATACTGTGAGATGAAACTGCTCTAGGGAGGGTGCTTGCACTGTGTCCCACACCCTTTCTGAGATCTAAGCAGCTACAACAAGTTATCATTTTCCAACCTAGCCTTTGGCAGACTACACACTCTCCTGGGGCCCAACAGTATTGGGTCTGAAGTGTCTGGGAAAATTGTACTGTTGCTTCTGAAACTGGTGTGCAAGCTGGGAGCCAGGGTTAAGAAATGAGAGAGGCATGGTCTGCAGCTGCCAATGCTAAGAAGCAAGTACTGACAGGTCTGAAACTGGGATACAAGTGGGACAAAGTTGCTGCTGGAACGTTGTGTGCTGGGTGGGGTCAGCTGCAGCTACGGGTTGGGGGCAAGCCCTATCAGCATCGCAGCATGAGGGGGACATGCATTCCCTACATGCCAGCTTAGCCTGTGGCCGCCAAGGCCAGCCCTACTCACTTCAGTGGCAGACCCTCAGTGTGGCTGCTACTGCCCCTTATCCAAGCACTCTGCTTGGGGCCCGAGGATCAACCTGCCCCTGTTCACTATGGCTAAGGCCCACTCTCACCATTTAGAAGCTGGAAAACAAGCATGTTCAGCCCTGCTTTGTGCCCCTCCTCTGAGACAGAGTACACTGCCCAGGGTCCTGGGGATTGCCCAACAAGTCCACTACCTTGGGCATCTGAGCATGCATAGCAAGAGCCTGAAGTTGAACCTAAATGTTTTGATTCCATCACCTCATCCAGCACCTATCTGCAAGTGCTACTTGAGGGCCTAGAGACTAGCCAGCCCAGCTTATCACAGCCATCACTAATACCAACACACACTGCTCTGGACTTAAAGAATTTTCCCACCACTGCTTACTGCCATTGCTCACACCACGCCAGTTGCCCAGAGGCCTGAAAATCCACCCGCCTGTCCAGTTCACTACTGCCTCTATTGGCATTTGAGAAAGCCACCTAGAAGCCGAAGAAACAGCTTGCTGGTAACTGCCAACATTATTGCCAACAAAAACTATCCTGGGGTTCAAGATAGACATGCTCAGCCCACCACAGACACCAATGGGGCCTAAAAATTGGCCTACCTGGCACACCATTCCCCAGCACAGCTTCACCACAGTCTCCTTTAATAACTTCACTTTAACCAACTGAGAAAAATCACAGATACCACTAATTCTGTTTACAATAAAAAATGTTATACAGAGACTACATTAGAGCATGCATCCAGAATCAAAACCAATTTGCCCTACCTAACCGACACTATAAATACATATTCAGGAAAATATTCTCCCCCCCATAAAAGTAAATTAAAAATAAGAAGTGATGGTTACATCAGATGTACAGATATCAATGTAAGAACATAGAAAATATTAAAAAGTAAGAAAATATGACCCTTGCAAAGGAACATAATAATTCTGTAGCAATAGATCTTAATCAAAAAGAAATCTTCAAAATCTCAAGTAAAGAATTCAAAATATTGATTTTAAAGAAACTCAGCAAAGTACAAAAAAATTCTGAAAAATAATGCAAAAAAACAGAAAAACAATTCAGGATATGAATGAAAATTTTACCAAGTAGATAGATACTTTAAATAAGAATGAAATGAAAATTTTGAAATTTAATAATTCATTGAAGGAAATACAAAATACATTTGAAAGCTTCAACAATAGACTATATAAAGCAAAAGAAAGTATCTCTGAACTTAAAAGATCTTTGGAAATAATCTAGTCAGAGAAAAAGAAAGAAAGAAAGAAAGAATAAAAAAGAATGAGCAAAGCCTTTACGACATTTGGGACAACTTAAAGTGACCAAATATTTGAATTATTGGTATCCAAGAGAGTAAAGAGAAAATGAAAAAATTAGAAAACTTGTTTAACAAAACAATAAATGAAAACTTCCCAAGTCTAGAAAGATATTTAGACCTTCATATACATGAGGATCAGTGATCCCCAGGAAGATACAATGTAAAAAATTCTTTCCACAGCATATTATAGACAGACTATCTAAAGTCAAAAATAGTGAATTCTATAAACAACAAAAGAAAAGTACTAGTGAATTATAAAGAAAATCCCGTAAGACTAAAATCAGATTTATCAGCAGAAACTTTACAAGGGTAAAAGAGAATGGTATAATATATTTGAAGTTCTGAAAGAAAAAAATTGTTATATTCAGCAAAATTATCCTTTATAAATGAAAAAGGAGTAAAGTCTTTCTCAGACAAGAAAATGCTCAGGAAACTTGTGACGACTAGACTAGTCATACGAATAATGCTCAAGTGAGTCCTAAACCTGAAAGTAAAAGAATGGCGTTTGCCTCCAGGAAAACACATGGAAGTATAAAACTCACTCGTAAAACAATCACACAAAAAATGAAGAATAAGCCATTGCCCAGACCACACCAGTTGCCCAGAGGCCTGAAATCCAAATGTATTACTCCAGAAATTCACCAAACCATAATGACAAAGAAAAAAAAAAAAAAAAAAAAAAAAAAAAAGGTTAACAAAGGAGATATAAAACAACCAGAAAAAAAAGTTAACAGTATGACAGAAACAAAGCCTCAGATATTGACCTTGAATGAAATGAACTAAATGAAAAGATACAGAATGGCTGAATAGATTTAAAAAATATAATCCAGCTAAGTTGCTTCCAAGAAACTTGGCTTATCAGTAAAGACATAGAAACCGAAAGTAAAGAGATGGAAAAAGACGTTCCACACAAACAGAAACTGAAAGCAGGCAGATGTAGCTATAATACATCTGATAAAACAGATTTTAAGCTAAGAAAAAAATAGCCAAAGAAAGTAATTATATAATTGTAAAAATATCAATATAGCAAGAGGATATAAAAATCCTAAACATACATGTACCCAACACTGGAGCACTCATAATCATAAAACAAATATTACCAGACCTAGAGAGAGACAGAGAGATTGCAAAGCATGGAGGTCTTTTATATTAGACAGGTCATCTAAACAGAAAACTAACAAAGAAACTTCTGGGATAAACTGGACTTTAGACCAAATGGACCTAAAAGACATTTATGAAATATCTGAAGAATATATATTATTATCATTAGCACATCAAACATTCTTCAGATAGACCATCTGCTAGGAAAAAACAAGTTCAATAAAATTTTAAAAAATCAAAATAATATCAAATATCTTCTCAGACCACTTTGAGATAAAACTAGAAGTAAACACCAAGAAATTCTCCAAATACATGGAAATTAAATAACATGCTCTTAAATAATGATTGGATAAAAATAATAAATTAAAATATAAATTTAAAATATCTTAAAAAATAAAAATGGAAACACAGCATATGAAAACCTGTGTGATACAGCAAAAATTGTGCTAAAAGGGAAGTTTCTAGCAATAAATGTCTGCATCAAAAATGTAGAAAGATTACAAATAACTATCTAACAATGCACGTTAAAGAAGCAGAAAAGCAAAAACCAGCCAAATCCAAATAGCAGAAGAAAATAGATAATACAAGGAAGAGAAGAACTAAATGAAATGGAGACTACAAAAAAATACAAAGGATTAACAATTGAAAAGTTGGTTCTTTAAAACGAAAAACAAAGTTGATAAACTGCTGGTAGGCTAACCAAGAAAAGTAGAAAAAACCTGTATTAGTCTGTTTTCACACTACTATAAAGATACTACCTAAGACTGGGTAACTTATGAAAAAAAGAGGTTTAATTGACTCACAGTTTCACACGACTAGGAAGGTCTTAGGAAACTTACAATCATGGTGTAGGGGGAAGCAAGGCACATCGTACACGACAGTAAGAGACAGAGAGTGCAGGGGACACTGCCACTTTTAAACTGTCATCAGATCTCATGAGAACTTTCTCACTATCATGAGAACAGCATGGGGGAAATTGCTCTCATTATCCAATCACCTCTCACCATGTCCGTCCCTTGACATTTGGGGATTACAATTAGAGGTGAGATTTGAGTGGGGACACAGAGCCAAACTGTATCAAGACCCAAATAATCAAAATCAGAAATGAAAAAGGAGACATTACAACTGATACCACAGAAATACAACAGGTAATCAGAGACTGTTATGAAAAGCTGTAAACTGACAAATGGCAAAACCTAGATAAATGGATAAATTTCTGGAAATCTATAACCTACCAAGATTGAATAAAGAAGAAATATAAAACCAGAATAGACCAGTAATGAGCAGCAAGAGTGAATCAGTAATAAAACTAATCTTCACAAAGAAAATTCCCAGATCAGATAGATTCACAGCTGCATTCTACTAAAGTTACCGAGATCTAATACCAATCCTTTTGAAACTATTTCCAAAAAATCAGAGGGTAGAATTCTCCTTAACTCATTCTACAATCATGGTAATGGTACCATGATACCAAAATAAAACAAGAATACACAGACACAAGAAAATTACAGGCCATTATCCCTGATGAACATAGACACAAAATTCTAAACAATACACTAGAAAACTGAATCCAACAGCACATCGAAAAGATAATAAATTACAGTCAAGTGTACTTTATGTTAGGGATGCGAGGATGGTTCAACATACACAAATTGATACACATGATATATTACATCAACAGAGTAAAGGATACAAACAATTTGATCATCTCAATAGATACAGAAAAAGCATTTGATAAAGTTTTAAATCTTTGATCATGAAAATCTTCAACAAACTAGGCATAGAATGAACATACCTCAAAAGAATAAAGACCATATATGACAAATCCACAGCTAATATCATACCGAATGGGAAAAAGTTGAAAGTTTTTCCTCTAAGAACTAGAATAAGACACTTTCACCACTTCTATTCAGCATAGTACTGGAAGTCCTAGCCAGAAAATTCAGGCAATAGAAGAAGATAAAATGTATCCAAATTGGAAAAGAGGTAGTCAAATTGTTCCCCTTTTCTGATAATATGAACTTGTGTCTCAAAAAAACTAACAATTTACAAAACTTCTTAAATTTAATAAATGAATTCAGTAAAGTGGCATAGTACAAAATCCATGTACAAAAATCAGTAGTGTTTCTGTACACCAATTATGGGCTGGCTGAGAAAGAAATCAAAAGTCAATTCTGTTTACAATAGATACGAAACACACACACACACACACATAGGAATACATTTATCTAAGGAGGTGAGAGATCTCTTCAAGGAAAACTACAAAACTGATGAAAGTAATTGAAGATGACACAAATAAGTGGTTTATAACATTGAACATCTTTAAAATACTGTTCAACTATGTGTGTCCTCACACCTACTATGATGGCTAACTTTATACCAACTTGACTGAACTATGAGATGCTCAGATACCTGATTAGATATTATTTCCGGATGTGTCTGTAATGGTATTTACAAGAGATTAGCATTTGAGTTGATGAACTGAGTAAAGTCTATGGTCTTCCTCATTGTGAGTGGGCATGATTCAATCTGTTCAGAGCCCAATAAAATAAAAAGGCAGAAGAAAGTTGAATTTATTGTTTGCCTGACTGCTCCCATTAGCACAAAAATCTTCTCTTGCTCTCGGCACTCTTGGTTCTCAGGCCTTGAGACTCAGACTGACTAAAAATTTGGACTTCTGATTTCCAGAACTGTGAAACAAATAAGCATCAGTAGCTGTCCTATGTAGATGTTAGAAATACACCTGTACTTCTAGCCCTCGGGCTAGAAATATGACGGCTATTCAGCATAGCCCTCACAATTGGCTTTGTAACTGTTTGGACAGATTGTAGACAACTGGTTAAATAGAAATATGCCTGCATTTCTAGCATCTACTTAGGACAGATACTGATGTTTATCTGGTATTTTTTTTTAATTTGAATGAACAAATAATTTCACATTTATTTCCTCTCAGTCTTGTTGGCAAGAACTACGTGCTCAGCAGCTGTCAATGGCGGATGTGTAATGCTTCTCAAATAATATTTATAAAATTATGTATTCGTTCAATGTAGTTGTTGAGTGCCTATAATATGCTGGACACTATGCTTAGTTCTGGGGGGCATTTCTACGAGTGAAACCAACAAAATCTTTGCATCTTGAAAATTAAACCTTCTAAAGTGACAGAATAGATACGTAAATTAATACATAAATAAGACAAGTAGCAATTATTCTAAGTACAATGAAACTAGTAGCTTAGTGATATTATACAGAGTAACTGGCCAGAACTGGGTTTATAGGCACTCCATAAATATTTGTTAAATTAATAAAGAATGACCATAGGCAGTGTGGTAAAGATAGGGTCCTCTGAAAAGATAACATTTAAATCCACAGCTGAGAAATTAAGCCCAGATACAAAGTCATTCAGGCAGAGTGAGCGAAACAGCATTCAGGTAAAGGGAACCACAAGTTTATAGGTGCTAAAGTAGGAAAAAAATTGGGTTTGTGCAAGCAATAGAAAGGGAACCAGTGAAGCTGAATCCGGGTTATATAGTGTGAATTTGGAAAATTAAGTAGCAGTCAGACCACCCATGGTCCCATAAGTCGTTGGTAGAGAGCCTAGAATTCACTGTCAATGCACTGGTAATCATGGGAGGGTTTTAAAACTGCAACGTAATGTGACTTTTATGTTTTTTCAAAAGATCACTCTATGTTTGTGCTGAATAGAGTGTAAGGGGCCAGAAATTGCAGGAGAGACTATTATAATTAGGAGGTCGTTCTCTAGTATCTTGATGAAATACAATGCTGCTTTAACTTAGGTGGTAGAAATTGAAATAGAAATAAGACTAATTCATTTGGAATTTAGAGCCAATAGAATTTGGCCAAGAATTACCTGTTGTGCTTAAGCAAATGGCAGTAATCAAGGTTGAGTTCAGTCCCAAAGTTCTCCTCTTTCTATACCTTCTTGATCTAATTGAAATACATCAACTGTGCTAGGACTATAACCTGTGACTATGAAAGTTGATTAAATTAAACATTTGAGCTTTGAACACAGGCTAACCGAGTAAAATTAACTCTGAAGACAAAGTAATCTCTTTTTCAACTTCACATCTCCTGTATTGAATTTGGCATATAGCTTGTGTTCGATAAATGTTTGTCAATGAATACCTGCATGTTAGATATGAGAAAAGTTCAAATAGAAAATGTTGATTCAATAGTTGAATTTGGCTTGGGAACTCATTTTTATACTATGTAAGTTTAAAAGCTAATTCATTTATGAAATAAACATTTTTCCAGAGTTCTGTTCTCTTTCACAGAGAGCATATTATTTGTTGAATGTATCTGCTAACATTTCAGGATAGATATGTAATTTTAACATATACATGTGGAAGGTGAAGCTTTGAAGAACTAAGTTACTTGCCAGTAAGTGACAAGGGTGGTCTGTAGTCATAGATCTTGTGAATCCTAAGTCATTGTGTATTTCACTCTACCATGGTCCTTCCATATATGCTTGGGCTAACAGAAACATGTTGCAGTGGAAAGACCACTGACCTAGTTTTCAGAAAATCGTCCTCAGTATAGCCCTCACAATTGGTGTGTAACTGTTTGGACAGATTGTAGACAACTGGTTAAATAGAAATATCATTCAACCTTTCTGAAGTTTGCTTGTCTGATCTGTTACATTGGGAAGTTAGAATTGATGAGTTTGAAGGCTGTTTCCAAAGCAAAAAATGAAGTGTTCAATGGAATAACCAATGGGGAGAAACTATGAAACTGCTCTCTCTTCCCATTGTGTCTTCTGCACACATATTATACAATATCCCTTGCTTCTAATTTATTTACTTCATTATTTTATTACTATAAATTAATTGAGAATTTATTGATTCCAAGAAAGTACCAAAAACATTCTGACAAAACAAATACAATTATTTTATATCAGAGGTATATGTCACAGAAACTTTGTGCAATGAACATGACTTGGAACTGGCAATACATTGGTGAAAAAAATATAGATCTCATTGCTGTCTTTATTTTTCCAGTATTATGAAGTAAACATATCTTCAAGCTCTTTAAAGAACAGTAAGATATGACGTAAGAATTTTTATAATGCTTACTCCTACATTTCAAACAACATAGTCCAATGCTTGAACCAAATTTAATAACACAATTACCTGAGTATTTTTTTGTCTTTGTTTTTACCTCTATTGTATATAAAAAAGGTATAGGTTTGTAGCTGTGTGCATTTTCCCATATATAAAACACTAAGATTTAAAAAGAGTTTCCGGCAGGTAAATTCAGGCTAGGCAATAGATATTTATGGTTTTAGCTCAGAAAATGATCATAGAGGAAATAACTGCAGGAGGACTAACTTTACAGAAAGTAAGCAAATCAACAAGTACTTACAAATTTTTAGTCTGAAAATAATCTGAAATCAACCTATTGCCATTTATTTCATCAAAGATATGTATTATGTGTATTTAATATAGAATTTGAATAACAAAATAGGTGTACATATATAATTCTTCAGTTACAAAAAACACATGTAAAGTTATAAGTGCTTTAGGTTCAGAGTTCAATGACAGAGTAACATGAATCATATGTGCTATGTTTGAAATTTTAATAAAGAAGAGATTAAAATAGTAAGGAAACAAAAAGAGGAGAACACGAAGACAAAAAGGAGGGGGAAAAACAAAAAGGACAAGGTTTCAGGTTGTAAAAGGGAAAGAGAGTACTGGCTTCGACATAGTTTGAAAATTACTGCAAAAATCTCTCTAGCCCTATGCACAAAAAAAGTGTTCGCCACAGTTTGCAGATGTTTCAGCCAAGTGTAAATTTATACATATTGTATTGAATCAAATTTTATCAGTTTGTAACAGCTGCTGATGAGAACTGTGATTATTCGGTAATCATTTGGCAAGTTTAACTAATTAGTTATCAGTCATTCCTTTGAAAATGCCCTTGTTATTTATGCATTGAAAATATAATTTATCTGCAATCACTTCCTGATCTTTTCTAGCCTATGTAAAACTGTAAGGTGCATTGATATTGGATATACAAGTCTAATATCACAGAAATATATTCCTATGTAGAATTTTATATTAATATAATAAAAATAAGAATGAAATTGACTACCTATTTCATTATATATGAAAATGTATTTACCTTAGAAAATTATATTGTCTTGCCCTGAATGGGCCAGTGGTGGAAAATATATTTGTTGTTTTCAATAAAGTAATTCATTTGAATATGAGATGAAAAACAAAGAGTTACTAAATGTTGTTAATGACAGAAAATAACAGGCAAACACTATTAACAAAAAAAAAAAAAACCTGGAAAAAGAAGGATTTGGCAAAATGGAATCAACATGAAGAATGGCCAAGTAATTGTCCACTTTAATTGATAGTCCAACGTCCAGATTACCAGCATCTGGTATAAGTAAGGTGTACTGCTCTATATACTCCTTTGTAAACAATGTGATTTAACTTGTAAATTTATCTACCCTAGTTCTAAAATTACTGCAATTCCCAAATTGTTTAGAATGTGCAATCCCTGAGATAAACAAACGCGAAGCACAAATTCAACACACACGGGATTTTTTTTTCTTTTTTGGATTAAAACTGTTAGATTTGTTTCCTACCCCCACGTCCAATCTCTGCTCATCATAAAAAATTTCCCATAGCCACAGCCAAATGTTTAAATTTATAGAACATTCTACATTTTGCCACTGGCAATGAAAACACAACTAGTAAGTTCCGCAGACTGCAATGAAGCCCTAGAGAGAAGTATATGCAATCTGTCAAGCATATAATTTTAAAGTTTAATAATGCATAATATGTATATACAATTTATCAAAGCACATCTTTTTTAAAAGAAAGAAAAAAGATACTTAAAATTAGTTATTCCTTACAGCATTGCTTTTTAAATGAGCTATTATTCTTAATTGCTAAATAACTGAAACTTACATTTAAAGCAATAATTCGTCTGTTTGTTCATTTAATTTAGACCTATCATCAAAAAACATTAACAATGTCATGGTTTTAATAATCATAAAAAGAAGTAAGTACCAGTCTTAAGCAACATAAGATAAATTTGACCGGGTGTGGTGGCTCACGCCTATAATCCCAGCAGTTTGGGAGGCCTAAGAGGACAGATCATGAGGTCAGGAGATTGAGACCATCCTGGCTAATATAGTGAAACTCCATCTCTACTAAAAATACAAAAAATTAGCCTGGCGTGGTGGGGGCACCTGTAGCCTCAGCTACTTGGGAGGCTGAGGCAGGAAAATGGCTTGAACCTGGGAGGTGGAGCTTGCAGTGAGCCGAGATCTCTTCACTGCACTCCAGCATGCCTGACAGAGCAAGACTCCATCTCAAAAAAAAAGGAAAAAAAGAAAAGTAAGAGAAATTTCCCAAATAGATTTAATTTGGTATAATTTGGTATATGTCCTTGTTTACAACCTACTGAAAATTTTATTATTTTGCATAAATATTCATGCTTAAATCCTGAGGATGTCTGAGTTTTTAGAATATTCTAATGTTTTTTGTAAAATATGACCATATTCTACCTTGTGGTATTATTAACATTGAGAGACAAGAGGGTAATTTTAATCGTATACCTCTATGGTCTGAGTGAAGATCAAGAATTTTTTTTTTTTTTTTTTTTTTTTTTTTTTTTCGTTTTCTTAATACAGATACTAGTCACTGCTAGGATGCCTGCATAGGTGGTATGACCTGGGCAGGGCAAGGAAAAATTCCTATTCTATTTAAAATTCATTAGGAAATAGGTAGATAATAACTACAGGTTACTACAAATCTATTTCCCAGATATCTGTATTCATTGGAATTCTTACCATCAAATTCCTGTTTATTTTAATAATTTGTAAACTACCTAAGCTGATAGATTTAAATAATTTCCCACTATCTCACATGTTAGGCTTCTTCTTGGGTTTTTGGCTTATAAACTTCTAGAGACTAAAGGTGGAAAGTAATGTGATATTTTAGATTGATATGTGACTTTAGAAAAGGAGCATGTTGAAATTAAAAATAAATGAATAAAAATTAAGGAAAAGTATTTGTTGGGATTTTCCCAATGGGGTCTTTCATAAACAGTAAGAGATGGGAAAGAACAACCATATGTAACTAATAAGGAATGGCAGAATACCTGTGTCTCCTCAAAACTTTCACTCTCTTCATTCTCCTTCTAGTTGTAAAACATAAGGAATGTATGAACAGAGAATGGAATCTGCTAAGGATAAAATTAGAAAATCAATAATCACAACTTTGCAATAAAAGATTAAAGTATATACTGAGGGTGTAGATCTATTAAGCATATCTTACACACACACACACACACACACACACACTATTCTATCGTTGGACTGTTCTGTAGGTCTAGACTCCTAGATACATATTATTTGCTCTATACGAAAGGAATCACACAAAGCATGGTCTCTAGAATCAGGTACAACAGAGAACCAATAGTAACATTATAATTTATTAATAGAGTGAACTTGCATATGTGATGTATTTCCTCAAAGCTTCAGTTTCTTTGTATGTTGATTGGGATTACATTCACTTTCCATACATTTATTAGGAGGGTCAAGTGAGAAGATGCATACAAAGCAATCAACAAATAAGCAAGTTCTCAATAACGTAGGCTCCATACTTATTCATTCATTAACTTGCTAAGAAAAATATAGAACATTCTAGAAGACTTCAAAATTTAGCCCTCTGAGTTTGCAAAAATGTTTAAGGTAGATTTAGTTAACTAGGGCTTTCCTTTCTAACTTTATTCCAGTTCTCCAACCATGCCTCAAAATCATCTCAAAGAAACATGATTATTGCTCATTTCCAGGCTTTTGCTACCTATCCTCAATGCTAATACAAATATCATTTCATTTCAATTTATATGTTCTATAGCTAAAGAGAGGTTTTACACACTGGATAGAATCTACCGTTTGTGCAAATTATGGTTTTCACTTGTACCAAAGAAAAAATATGGGTATTGTGGCTGTGTTGTTAATATTTCATTAAAATATGTTTTATAAAGGAAATCTCAATATCAAAATAACATCCCAGCTAATGGCCCACTAATTTGATATTCAAAAATTGCAATTATCTAGTGAGCACAAGCATGTGTATTTTTCTGTTAGTTTTATTGCAAAGATGTGCAATAGGAGTCTCAGTAGAAGAGATACGAAGCTGGATTTGCTTACATCCAAATGATTAAAAGAATGAAAAGATTTTTCTGCTAGGTAGTGAAAATGCAAGCCTTGTGCTTCATTTCTGAATGTTGCTATTTGCTTCAAAAATACATATGAGTCCAATGTGACATGAGTTGTATTTGAGGAGGATCTCAATGAGGCTTATTTCAATATCACAGTCAATGAAAATAAAACATTTATTATTTGATGAAAGTTGCTACTGTTAGTTTACTATTACTGATGGTAATGACCTTCTGGTAAAAAGGGACAACTATATTTTATTAGTAAATTTTAAAATTGTATTCAAATTTCATAGGTATCCACATTATGACAATTTAAGATTTTATAAAAATGTAACATAATGGTGGCTTTGTTATTGTTGTGCATTGCTTGGACATTTTATGTAATTGTGGTCTCCGTAATGTTTACATCGTGTAGCTACAGGATGAAGATGCAATCAGTCATGTAGAGAGTCAAGTGTATTCCATTACTTTGAGAATGCATTTGCTGGATTCTGGCATGGGAATAAATTTAAAGTTTCTTAATCATTTTGGTCATTTCTAACCTTCACTATTTTCAGAGATGCCTGCTATTTTAAAATAAAACTTCACAATGATAAACATTTAAATATCAGAGCTTATTTTTAGAGTTACATTTTAGTTACATATATATAAATGATGGCACTGTTGAACTTATTTAAGCAACGAGTATTTACTTTTCAAGAAAAGATGCAAAAATACATATGCACACATATGTACACATATACACACTTTATACATACATAAAATTTATTGAAAAAACATTTGGATAATACGAAGTAAAACAGAGAACAATCAAAGCATCTATAATCTAACAACATAACCTTATTTTCTTTTTCTACAATTTTCTCCAATTTTTATTTATGCATATGCATTACCTTGTTTGGTTTCAATTTTTCATCACTAAAAATAATGTTGCAATAAACTTTTTGAGTAAAATATTTTTTAAATATTTAGGTTTTGTTGAAATAGAAATATCAAAAGGAGATTTGATATCTACTTCTTCTAGAAATAAACACTAGAAAGGTGGTTACCAGAGGCTGGAGTAACTGGGGGGAGAAGGAATTGAGGAGATATTGGTCAAACGTTAGATAGGAGGAGTAAATTCAGGAGACCAATTGTACAGCCTAGTGACTACAATTAATGAAAAATACATTGTGTTCTTAAAAAATGCTAAGAGAATGGATGTAAGTGTTCTCACCACGAAAATGATAACTATGTGAGGTAATGCATTCATTAACTAGCTACATTCACTACTCCACAATATATATATTCTAAGACAGCATGTTATAATAATACATACAATTTCATTTGTAATTTTTAATAATGAATACATTTTATTGTGAATATTTCTAAAAGACAAAAGTTCAACTACATTATTCATTTATATAATTTAAAAGCATTTATTGTACCCCTCTTTTCTGTAATTTTAAACAGCTTACTTTGTTCTAAACAATTTATAATTGTATACATTGAGGTTATTATAATCCCCAGCATAATGGTCAAAAAGAATATACTTTATTTATATATAAAATTTTGTATGTATATAATAAAAACTTAGACAATTTGACCTTTTTTTTAGGTAAAAGAGCATATCCTGTCAACGAGTTATGCAACTGAGCAGAAAATCCTTGACTGAAACACTGTTGGGCAAAAATATCAAGAAGACAAGCACAATGGGGTGATTATAGCCTAGAATAATTTAATTTGCATTTTAAAATAACTAAAGGAGCATAATTGGATTGTTTATAAAACAAAGGGTGAATACTTGGGTAATGGAAACCCCATTTTCCATTATGTAATTATTATGCATTGCGTACGTGTATCAAAACATCTCATGTACCCCATAAGTATATACACTACCTATATACTGACAAATATAAATATTTATATATATATATATTTATTTAAAAGCAAACAAGCAGGTTCCTTGGAGGCAAGACAGTGTGATTAGAGGTGGATTAGTCGACTTGGTTTACCATAGAAAAAAAAAAAATACCATAAATTGGTTGACTTAAACAACAGAATTTTATTTTCTCACAGTTCTAGTGGCTGAAAAGTCCACAATTAGGATACCAGAGGGTTTAGTTTTTGATGAGGGTGCTCTTCCTAATTTGCGGATGACAGCCTTCACAGTGTGTCTTCACACGGCAAAGAGTGATAGTAAAAATCTTACTCTCTTTCTCTTCTTACAAGTCCACAAATCCTATCAGATTTGGATCTCACCTGTATGAGTTCATTTAATCTTAACTGATTTTTATAAGTCCTTTCTCCAAATATAGTCGCATTCTGAGTTAGGGCTTCAATATATGAACTTGAGGATGGAGACAAAAGGTCAGTGATTTCTTTTTCTCTATTGCAAACTAATAATTTTTAAAGATAGCATCAATGAATTCTCAATGCTAAATGTTTAACTTACCAGGAATATCAGATTTTTAAAGAATTTCAACATAAACTCCAACAAACCAAAATCTTTAGGATCTAAAGATGTATTTCACAAACAGTGGATATTCAGGCTAGTCTCTGTAGATATCCAAATCCAGAATGAAGCTAACCCTTTCAGGGAAAAATCCTGCCAAATAGAAAATAACACTCTAGAGGTATTTGTTAATATCAACAGACAAGATTAATGAATTCTATAATAAAATCAGTCCAGTAGTGTTTAAACATTGCTTGATATAAAATAGATCCACTGAGCTAGACTTATGAAGAAATTGATGATAGAAGAATATCTAATAAGATTCTGGATAGCAAGCTAAAGTCACAGGAAGCAGGGCAGTCAGAAGAAATGTTATAAATACTTGCTGAAATATAACTTTGAGCAATACATCATTCCTGGAGGGCACTGGGTAGCACTGGCACTGGGGAGATGAACGTGGCTACAGGAATAAGAGGTATATTAGATTTTTAGAGCCCTTTGGTTACAAGCACAAGGGAAAAGACAGAAAAATCTCTATGTTCACAAACAACAGAACTTTGAGGATGGACAGTGATGATTAGTACTGCCTATGATTCCTTACCAGGCCCTTCATATTTGGGTTACATTGAGAAATGAATCATGGACAATGTAGAGAAAATGTGGAAATATAATTATTACTATTGTTGATTACCAGGTACTATGCAAAACATGCTAAGTAAATTGTTAATTTAATGCCATTTTCATTATTACAATGCATTTTTGTAATTCTGTCTACATTTTATAATTGAAGAAGCTTAGGTTTAGAGAAGTGAAATAATTTAACCAAGGACATGTAACTATTATTAGAGAACAAAGTCTTATTGGTCAAAAAGCCCAAGCTTTCAGCCCTAATACCTTAACCTATCCTAACTATTGCCACACAAGTTTAATACTAGGAAGAGTACTGCTACATGATTTGATATCATATAATATTATTTAATATAGTTCAATATAATGTTTTATCTGCTTTCGTTTAGTGCTTGAATATGACTTATAGAAATGTTTGATCAAGCATCTTGCTTTAGTCCTTAGTCTTGCATTTTCTGTTGTCTGGAAGGCATTTTATAAAAAATAAAATAAAATAAAATAAATAAATAAAACAGGTGAAACCGTCTAAACTGTTGCCTGATTTGAAAAACATGAATGTGACGCAAATGTTACATTTAGCTATATTTAAATTTAGGCAAGGTGTTCTATAAAAAGCAATATATTAAATGTGACTGGCAAATTTTAGTTTTTACAAACTATCTGTGTCTTTAGGACTAAATGTACTTTTCATCATAAGATTTTATTCTGAGGATGTTACCACTGAAAATCAGAATTACTGGAGATTTGCACATGACACTCACTGAAAAGTAATCTAACAACCTAACTTCATAGGAAGGTTGGAAGATTCCATGTATCTATAATGCAGGTCTCATTTTCAGACAAGTGGATGCGACTGCATAAATGTCTATCATTTAGGTCCTATTGATTCAATATTTTGGGGAGTAGTTTTTTCTTTAGAAGTAGGCTGAAATACACTTTAAAATACCATGAAAGGTCTAGCATCTAACAATGATTTGACATTTAAAAATGATACCTTAGAAATGAAATGAAATAATTTAATCAACTCCTTACTCAACCTGATACTAAAGCTCAAAATCCAAATGAAAGTCAGAGCCTCCTGCCAATACTGTTCAGGATAACCATCACTGACTGGAACTCTGACTGAAACTTAAGGAGAATCCATTTTAATAAGAAATAATCAGTCCAAAGTAAAGAACAAGAGTAGAAAATCTGTTTTGTCCCGTGAATCTATATGGCTCCACCTGCCTCAGGAAAAGTGGAGGTAAGATATCTGTCTGGAATGAGAAAATTCATGTATCAAATAAATCAAATTTGCTGACAGTTTGGTCACAGCTATTATGTTTTGTGAAAATACATTTCAGGAAATCCTCAAATTTAAATGAGCTACATTCCAAATCTGTATATGAAAATCAACTGACAGGAATTGAGACAGGTAACTTTTTTTTTTTCTTCTTTCCATCCTTCCTTTCTTCCTTTCTAATTTTTTCTTCTCCAAAAATGCAATGTGATATGTTATTTGTGTGTGTATAGTGGCACCACATTGTTTTTCTCTGGAGAGACACTTGTGGTGATTTTCCTAGATTTATCTGCTGAGGATTGTTTCATTCACAATATTTAGTAGGGGAAGAAAAGAAACAGGAGGATAAAGTAGTAGGAAAAGGATGTTAAGAAGCAGAAGAGTCTCTCTCAAACATGTCATAAAATGTTGCAATTTTACATTTTTTGTGTGATTATATATTGTCAGTTTTCCTCACTACATTTTAATCTTAGTAACAACACAGTCCAAGTCTGCATTAATTTACTTATAAAATTCCAGTGCCTACCATAACACCCTGCATGTACTAGGTGCCCAATGACTACTTACTGACTGAATAAATAAAGTATGGATAGGAGAGCAAAATAAAGAAGCTAAATTTATCTTTCTTCATCATAGGCTCCTATTATGCCTTAGAGTATCTTATACCCAGAGATGAGAGATTTCACACAAGGAAGTCCCAATCTCATGGGAACCATGTTGAGCTGGGACTCAGAAACAAGAATACACAGCAGCAAACATACAATATTGGCCAGTAGATTACCAGGTGGGCATCACTGTTTCCAGTACAAGAGTATAAATTGTGTGTATGTGTGTGTGTGTCCAAATTCCAGACTCTCGGAGGGTATTATTACTTAATCCTGTAGCTTTCAAACTATGAGAAGTTACATATTAGTGATTTGTGAAATATCTTAAATGTGCAGACTGCAATAAAACAGAAATAAATAGCCTGAAAAGGAAAAATATCAGAATGCATTGGGAAAGTTTAAAATCAAATTGTCTTACTTATGAAACAATCCACCATCCCTGGTAGATGACTGTAGTGTCTTTATTATGTTTTATTTTGTTGTGTTTTATCCACCCAGTTTTGTTCTTTTTGCTCACGATTGTTTTGGCTATTTGAAGTCTTTTGTGGTTTTCTGTGAATTTTAACATTGTTTTTCTCTTTATTTGAAAAATGTGCACGAAATGTTGATCAGGATTTCGTTGTCTCTGTAAATCAGAGTAGTATGGACATGCTAACCACATTAATTTTTCCAATCTATGAATAGATTGTCTTTTCATTTATTTGAGTCTTCTTCAATTTCTTTCACCAATATTTTATAGTTTTTCACTTCACAGATGTTTCATCTCCTTATTTAAACTTATTCCTAAATATTCTATTTTTTGAAGTTATTATATATGGGCTTGTTTTCTTAATTTATCTTTTGGAGAGTTTGCTGTTGGCAGACGGAAATAAAATGAATTTTTATATGTTGATTTTGTATCATGCAATTGTACTGAATATGTTTATTAGTTCTAATAATTTTTGGATGAAGTTTCTAGGGTTTTCTATATATAAGATTTTATATAGCTGTGAATACAATTTGATTTCTTCCTTTTTTATTTGGATGGCTTTAATTTCTTCTCTTGTCTAACTGCTCTGGCTAGCATTTCCAGTACTATGTTGAATAGATGTAGTGAATGGACATTCTCATCTTGTTCTGGATCTTGGAAGAAAATATTTCAGCTTGTACTATTAAGTATAATGTTAGTTTGGTACTTGATATATATGGCCTTTATTAATTTGAAATCCATTTCTTCTATACCTAGTTTGTTTAGAATGTTTACCAAAAAGGATGTTGAATTGTAATACCCCTTCTGGGTATATATTTCCAAAGAAATTAAAATCAGTATTTCAAAGTGATATTTGGACTCTCATCTCATTGCAGCATTATTCATGATAGCCAAGATCTGTGTCCATTGATAGACGAAAAAGAAAAAGAAAATGTGGTATATATACACAGTAAAATACTATTCAGCCATAAGAATAAAATCCTGTCATTTGCAGCAACATAGATGTGACTGGAGGACATTATGTTAGGTGAAATCAGTCAGGCACAAAAAGATAAATGTCACATGTTCTCACTTAACATGTGGAATCTTACAAAGTTAAACTCAGGGAAGTATATAATAGACTGGTATTGCCAGGGAGTGAGGGGTGAGGGAAATGAAGAAATGCTGGTCAAAAAGATTTAGTTATTCAAGATGAATAAATTCTGAAGACTGATGTACACTATGGTGACTCTAGTTAATACTACATCGTATTCTTGAAATTTGCTGAGTAGATTTTAAATATTCTCACCTCAAAAAAAGACAACTATGTGAGATGGCAGGTATGTTAATTATCTTGGTTGTGATCATTATCATTATTTTACAATGTATAAGCATAGAAAAACATCTGTACATTGCAAATATATACAATTTTTATTTGTCAACTACACCTCAATAAAGCTGGAAACATTTTTATTTTTTTCAAATATTTGTTCTTAAAAAGAAACATGAAAGAAGTCATTGTTTAACAGGAAACTGCATCTAAATGAAGTCAATAATTACTAATAACTAAACATAGCAAGTATTTTTAAATTAATTGAATATAATCTATGACTTAATCCTCCTTTGTGTGAAAGATTATCTTTCAATGAATTAGTAACGGACACGTAAAATCAAATTTTTATTGTAGAAAAAAGAGTGGGAAGAAAGTATGCAATATTATTAAACTGTGAAGAATGTTTGCAATTCTTTCTTGTTTGGCCTTCTGGCAAGTCATACAGAAACTAAGAAATCAATTTAACCACAAATTACCAGAGAAGTCATCAGAAATTGCATGTACGTAACTACAAAAGCTTCTGATGTTATGCTGATATCAATAACTGGAGCTATACTTACCACTAAGGAGAAGATCTTGACTCAAGCAGAGATTCATGGTGAGCTGTAAGAAACACTCATCCACTTCCCTGAAATGTGGGGTGAGATCCAGTGAGAGTCCCAAAGCTAAGTAAATTTGGATTTGGGAAGTAATTACTAAGTTATCATTTTCTCTAAGACATAATTTTGAATAATATGTTTATATACAGTTATCGATAACACTGACTAAACTATTTAAGTATTACTAATCATATATATAGTATATATAATATAAAAATTTTAGAAATGTAAAAATTGTTGAGAATAATTCAGGTGCAAAGCATACGTATGCCATACCTATGACAAAGACCATTGTTGTGGGCTAAATTCTATTCCCACAAAAAGAAACACCGAAGCCCTAACCCCTAGTACCTCAGAACTTTATCTTATTTGGCAGTAAGGCCTTTACAAAGGCAATGGAGTTAAAATGAAGTCATCAGAATGAACCCTAATCCAATGTAAATTGGGTACTTATGAAAAAGAGAAATTTTTGAAATAGAGACACGTACACAGGGAGAGTGCCATGTGAAGATGGAAGTTTTGCTGTCAGAAGCCAAGGAACTGCCAGAAGCCAGTAGAGACCCTACCGTAGTTACTTCCAGGGGGAGTGAGACCTGGCTGACACGGATTTCAGACTCTGGCCTCTAAAACTGTACATAATACATTTCCATTGTTCTAAGTCATCCAGTGTGTGTACTTGGTTATGACAACTCTAGCAAAGTAATACAGTCATAATTTCATTATTTCCTGAACTAGAACACACTGCAACCAAGAAAGTAGTTATTCTTTTAGGTAGTGGAATTCTGATTAAATATTAACCTACCAAATGCTGGCATTTCAAACTCAAATCTTAAAACCTTAAAACTCAAACCTTAAAACTTAAACTCATTTTATTCATAGATTATAATATGCAAATGCAAATTGAAAACATTAGGCATCTCGAGCCTTCTAGGTAGCCTGTTATTAAACACTGAATCAACTGTATAGCTGAATGACCCACTGCAAATTTTTGGCTTTCAGTGGGATGTTGTGGTAAATGGATTCTAAATTATTATTCCAAATTTTTAGAAATAAAAAAAACTTGTATGTTAAAAAAATTCCAAACTGGTGGCACTGCAAATGATTTAAAACTGACTTTTAAATAACTTGTTTTTCTAACTTTTAATTAGTGTTTTTTATCTGTCTTAGTTAATCAGTGCAAAACGTCCTCCATGTCTGGGCTAGTAAAGTTTATGTACTAAGATATTTGTGGAATGGAAGTGAGGCCTGCTCTGTGTTGCTGCTCTATCATTAAGTCATCTGGAGTATGTTGAATTAAAACAAATGTATTATAATTTGTATCACTATTACTGTATAGTTTTATTTCTTTAGGCAACGAAAGTACAGAAATAGTTACTTTTATGGCTTAAATGCCAAATTATTTAATCTTTTAATGTTATTTGCAAAATGTGTGGCCTCGAATGGAAATTTTCACTAACTTTGTTAATGCAGGGTATTTTTGACCACTTCTACTCATATACCAAACCCTACACAAAATAAGATGATGAATTAGGAAGGAAATGCTGTTAAGAGAATTACTATAAACATGAGGAAACTATTAGACCAGAGTTTTCAGTAGTCTAAAATTCTGAGATTTGATTTTTAAATGATGAAACATCCAATAAGCCAAATGACTCTGCATAAACATGTACATGGAATAAATTATTCCAAATGAAAGCATGGATGTTATTTGTTCAGCTGTTTTAGTGGTTGGAACGTTAGGAACAAAAGCTATTATTGTTCGATGTATTTTTTCACAGGAAATAGACAGTGGCAAACATACAGTAGTTCAACACATGAGATCAGAGACATGGTTTTTATAGTAAACCAAGAACAGATGTTGGAACGATTCAAGACCTTTACAGAAATTATTAGTTATGTTTGCCTTTGAAAGCAAAGAAAGTTTACAGAGACTCACATATCTGATTATATTAAGAAGCAGACAGGTTTTCAAATCCAAAAGCTTTAATTCATTCAAGCTAAAAGTTTCTGCTGCATAAATTCTGAATGTGCTACTCAACACTATTGCAAATAATTACCATAGGTTCCATGTTATCCTAGTGCTTTCAAAAGCATGCTTATTATTGAAAGATACAAAAATTACTGATTCCTCACATGCAATCCAAGTAGCCTTATTCAGCAAAAAATCATACAGAAGTAGGACTTATGCCTCAGGCAAAAATCACGATTTAGTTAGAATCATTGAAATCAATTGATTCACAGACATTAAGAAAATGAAATTCTGCAGCTAACTGGAAGACATATTTTTTAAGGTTGAACTAAAAGTTGGCAAGTCACCTTTTTCCTATTTATGAAAGGCCTGTATGAACTATTTTGATGGCATCAGGATCTCTAAGTTATTGACTCCAAGCTTTTCATTGATCCTCCCCTGCTTCAGGATCTCAGTGTCTTTTTACTCAGTTTAAATTCCATGGAACATCATTATAATCCCTCCTTAGGAGACATTCTCTGTGTTTGTGTTTTTTTTTTTTTTTTTTTTTTTTTTAATTTTCAAATCTATTTATTTATTGTTACTTTAAATAGACGAATAATCTTGTTTGTGTTTATTGTGATGTTTTGGGGTATATACACATTGCAGAATAGTTAAACCAAGCTAATTAAAATATGCATGTCCTCACATAGTTACCACTTTTGCAGTGAGAACGTTTAACATCCACTTTCTTAGCATTTTTCAATGATACATTATATCCTCATTAACTATAGCCATCATGCTGTACAATACATATCGTGAATTTAATCCTCCTGTCTAATTGTAATTTTATATCTTTTGACCAATATCTCCCCAACATCCCCCCAACATCCCCAGCCTCTTGTAACCACCATTCCACTCTGCTTTTATGAGATTAACATTTTTATTTTCCATATCAACCAGATCATGCAGTATTTGTCCTTTTGTGGCTGATTTTTTCACTTACTCTAATGTCCTCCGTTTCTGTCCTCCTCCTTGCCCACTTCTTGGGCAAAGTCATACCTAGATTAACACCTGGTCAAATCTAATTCAGTTCCTACTTGAATATACTCCTATACCTCTAAATGTGATTAGAGAAATTGTCCAACTGTGCTGATTAACGTTATTTTAAGTTCATGACCTCTAATTTCAGATGGAAACTTGGCGCTATCTAGCCATCATTTTCTTAGTTCATTCTCTCAAGGACTATTTCATATTGTCTTCTCTCTAGTCAAATTTCCAGAGATCCTACCCCATCAACACACAGACACTTACACCTTTAGTTGATGACCTTGCTTTAAACTTCATTGAGAAAATGAAACCAATCAGTAGAGGCTTTACAAAAACTCCACCATCAACTATACCCACTGATCTGCATCTCTACCTACATATGCTACCTTCCTTCCTGTTATAAGAAGGTACATTGTCTTTCCTCTTAGATAAAGCTAACCTCTCAACTTCTGCCCTGTGTACTATCTCCTCTACTGCACACACTTTTGAGTTTTGCTCTTTGCATGTTTTTCTGTTCTGTATAAATGTCTTGGTTCATTCCCATCATCATATACATACTGAAATTTCTGCCATCTTAAAAACAAATTAATTAATTAATTAATTAAAATTTAGAAACCCACTTCCCTCCACCTCATATTATACTCCAGCTGCTTCTCCAATTTACAGCAACACTCCCATTTATATCAATACTCAAAACCACTGTCTACTTTATGATGTAGAAAATACACTTTGATAAAGTTTTTAAAAAATAGAACAGTTGCCTAAACTTGCTGTCAACATATTGATTTCATCCCACTGAATTCTACCTCTCCTCTGAACTCCACTTGTTAGTCATCAAGATCTTCATATAGCTAAATCCAATGGACACTTTCCAGCAATTTTTAAATTATGTCAGCATATCGTTTCCTCTTCTTTAAAACACTTTTGTAATTTTTATCAAAAGTACACCATTCTCTTTTTGATTATCCTTCTATCTTGCTGGAAACTCCTTCAGAGTCTCTTGTGGATTGCTTCTCTTCCTGCTCATCTTCTCTTTCTCTAAAGGGTAAGATGGTGACACAGCTCTCAGTTCTTGGGTATCTTTTTTTTTTTTTGTCATATGTGCACTCAATTACAATGGATCTCACCATATTTTATGGCTTTAAATACAGTACTACCTATTGATGACTCAAAAGTCTACCTGAAGTTCAAATTTTGATTCATATATCTGACTGCCTACTTGAAATGTGTACATATTTAATAGATACTTATAACTCAACATGACCTAAACTAAATAATTTTCTCTTCTAAACTTGATTCGACTACAATCTTTCTCATCTGAATAAATGGCTTCTCCATTCACTCTTCTGCTCAGGCCTATGACTGTAGAGCCATACCTGAATTCTGTCTATCTTTAACACCCACATATCAGCAGATCTTCTTGGGTCTATCATCAAAGCATAACCAAACTTGTATAACTTAACTACCCCAACTAACATCACTCTGGTCCAAGCCCACCATTATTGCTTGCCTGGACTATTATAAAAGACTAACTTAACATTCCTTGTTTACACCCTTACTCCTCTAGACTCCATTTGCCGCAAAACAGTAAGAGTATTTCACTTAAAATAAAAGGCAATTATAAACATTTATCTCATCAAGATGCTCCTGTGCCTTACATATCACTCTGGGTAAAAACCCAAGTCTTTTAATAGCCTGTTGATTTGATGGTTTACAAAGAAACATAATCTGGCCACTGCCTGCATCCTGACTTAGTCTTTTATCAGCTCCTGCTTTACAGGCCTCCTTGCTGTTCTTCAAGCATGTCAAACGTGAGCACACATCAGGATTGCATGAGTTTTCTCCTGTTTGGATTGTACATGCTGTCGATAGATTCATGGCCCCCTCTCTCACCTCTCTCAGTTATCTGCTCCTATGTCACTTTGTTAGAGAATACCTCATTACCCTTCCAGAACTCCTTTTTAAAAGGCAGCCTCCAAATGTAGTTTTCTATATTTTTACTCAACATTGGTTTCTTCATGGCATTTATCACTATCTGCATATATATTAGATATAGATATAGATACATCTATAGATAAAGTTTAGTGTCTATTTCTAACTTTAGGATATTAAGTTTATGTGAGAAAATGTTTTGTACTATTTTGGTTAATGTTGTGTCTTTAACATTGAGTGTACTAGTGTCTGGCACATAACATTTATATATTAAATAGCTAAGTGAAATAAATGAAATTGAAATATTATCATGAAAATAGGTTTCTTTTTGAACTGTTGGTAACAGATTGATTTTGGTTAATCTATACATGTGAATAGACAATTACTATCATTTTCTAGCTGTGAGACTCATTTTCTTTACTAATTTCTATGTGAAACAGAAAATACTACTACTGTACTTACTAATAAGACTGAGCTAATTATTTTTATTTACATTAGTTTGTTTAAGAAAAAAACTCTGAGAATAGTGCCTGCAAAACAGAAAGTACTTCATAAATGCTGGTTTCTAGCCTTGCTACTACTATTAAGCACATGAAGAACAAATCATTCCAAAGTTCAACTAAATAATTGTTTCAGTCAATATTCTCCATGCCGACAATGCAATTGATTGGATTTTTCAGACTCTTCCCATATAACTTCTAGACATAAATACTCTTGATAAAAGCATATCTTGCAATAGAAAAGATGCAGTTACAAAATCCTAACAATGAAAAATGACTTAATTGATAAATCGCTGCTTGGTTACAAATTAGTAAATAATGTGAAATAAGACAAGTGCATGGCAATGTACTATATTTTCTTGTAAGCATTAGGAAATGCAACAGACTTCCTTCAGCAACTCTATCATTATTTGAATAATTCAAGCTGAATGAATTATAATTTAATACTTTACAATAATCACTGCTAACAGCAAGCTGAAGTCTGCACATTAAATAAAATTACCTGAGTTTTTTCCTTTTGTTACCAACACTTCAGAATAGCTTATTTATGTGTCTACGTAGATATACATATATATTTATATAAATGTGTATATTTGTTTATATATGCATATACATGCAAATATGCATACCTATTAATAAAATATTATCAAAAAATACTAAAATGAATTAAATATATCAAAATTATGTTTTATTTTCACATATTATTTTCAAAATACAAATTAGGAGATGGGAAAATAAGCTTTAGAGTTAGACTTCGTCTCATATACCAGCTCTATCCTTACTAGCTGTCACTTACTTTCACTTACTCAGATAAGATACAGTAGCTACATGATCCTTAATCTTCTAATCTGTAAAAGTACCGTATTAAATTATCCCACACATAGTAGGATTATTTAATGATGAAAAGCTTGTGAGTATTTAAAATAGTAGTATCTGGTACGTAACAAAAAGACAGTGCATATCAAGAAAAGTAATTCAATGAACACAAAGAGATAAGCCATTTTCAAGAAACATATTTGAATGGAAGAAACAATTAGTTTAACACTGAGTTATAGTTCTATTAATTAGTCAACTTTTAAAAAATCTGCCCTTAACTTTTTAAAAAGTTAAGTTAGCCAGTGTCTCTCAATAAATATATTGAGTAATGTTTTTTATTAGGCTTCTATTCAATACATTTGTCGAAAGATCTGGCTAACTTACTGATGAATTTTTTGCAATGTTCTGATGATCTGCAAAATGATCTCAGCATTAGAAATCCTGATAAAAGTTATCTTGAAGTAATTTACAATTACTATTGTAATTGAAGAGTTAAAAGTGCAATATTTTAGAATCTAGGAAAAGCACATTACTTGTAACAGAATGAAGCAGTTTATAAATAACTTTCTCTTATTAAAAAAGTTAATCAATTGAATGTTTAAGAGTATTTAATTTTAGTGTAATAATAATTTAATCTTGGCAAACTACCTATTCATTATATTTTACTTTTTAGTTTTGAAAAGATTGATAAAATTAGTTGGCATGTAAATGATCTAGAATACTATCAATAATTACAATTATAAAAGAATTTCAAATATTTTGGAAAAATTATGTACTATTTATGAAAAAGTGCAGCAAAGCATGGAAGCAAGAGAGGGAAAAGAAAACAAGGGGAGGGAAGAACCATTAGGGAATGAAACGATGAAAAGAAAGAAATAAGAAAGAAAGAACTGACAAAAGAAGAAAATGTCAACTTCCTTAGGCAAAATAACATTATAAATTAGTGGAATCACAATTAATGATATTTATCATATCTAACAAATTTTCCAAATCAATAAATAAGCAACATGGAGGAACATGGAGAAGGATGCATTAATAAATAGCTAATTCTCAAGTGTGACACAATTTTCAAGCACACCTGCTTATCTGCATGTGACCCCTTAGACATGTTCATTTGTCAAAAGGAAAGATATTTTCCAAGACTGTGCTATTATACTTTATGTGATAGACCAAGGGAGTGTAGAATGCCCTAGAAATGTGTTTGTTCTTAGTAAGTACGAAAAACACAGTTCATGTGACCTTTAGAATGACTGTTATAAACAATTGACATAACAAGTAAGTTTAACATTTTAAGGCTTTACTTTTCTGCATTTTCCTTATAAACACCTAAATACAACGCATAAAGGAAAAGGCTTTCATTTCTAAAACTGTTGTAGTAAGCTTATAAATTTCTGCTCCACACAGCTTTCATGCCTCCCAAATTAACACCACGGGTATCTGGTTTTGGCTTTTCTTCCAGTTTCAGAAAATCGTATGCATTGGTATCTAGTTTAAGTTTCAAAATACGAATTTGGGGGAACACAAACATGGAGACCATAACACTCTCTACCTAATTTCTGCAGTTCACACAAGGAAGCAATGCTGCTAACGATGTACACAATGGCACTCAGTGCGTAAGTCAGGGAACCAGTGTGAAAATTCTGCCTATTGCTGAGAATGTCTATTTTACTTATTACTCAAGAACAGAGGAAATAATCCCTGGGTGATTCTTATTCTTGGGATTTGAACATAGACTAAAACTCCATTTATTACATAGTTGCCACAAACATCCATTTTTATAATTCTAAGATAATACAGCCCTCCATAGTAGAAGTAAATAATAGTATCATAATGAATAATAATATTCAGAAAGTGCTTTCAGAAAGTATGGCAATGTATCAACCTAAACCAACATGATTATGTTTATTTGAAATTTATGTATTTCTATTTTAAATATGAAATAAGAACAATATTATTGTTTGTTTACAAGTCATTTGATTTTTCTTTTTTATGAAAGGAAAAATTTGTCTTATAATGAGTTTCAAACTCTAAAATTAGATTATCAAATACAATTTTCAGTGGATATGTCAATTAACCTTCTTTAAATTATATTGGAGTTGATACTGGAGAAAGTGATGCTATTCAGGCAAAAATTACATTTTATTGACAAATTGTTGAAGACAGAAAAAAATAAAGTTATCTCTTCCAAAATTAATCGTGAGAAACATGTAGTATAAAAAACCTGGAGTGTCACTTTAAAAATTATTTGAGTTTCTTAATACAGTAACATCAAGAAAATTTAAATTATGACTGAAAAAATTAGAATTTCCATTTTCATATAATGTAATAATGTCTTAATCATTCTAACATTATTTTAAGTAATATTATCTGGTTCAATGAGGTCTCACTCTAAGAATATACTTCATATAAAATTTTGTATGGTAAAAGTACAGAGAAGTTAGAAAATTTAGAAATAATCCAATTCAAAATCTGAACATAAGACACATTCTGAGGCTAGAAGTGTTTTAAGTATTCATTATAGGTATAAATTTGGATTAAAATTGTAATATATATTAATTTATAAACAATCAATATTAACAAGAAATTATCAAAAATGATACTAATCTCTGTAGACAACTATCAATTATTCAGCTTGACCTTCCCATACATACTATTTACATCTGTAAAATATTATATGTAGAATCAATAATATTTTCCCAGGTATCATCATTTCAGTTATGGAAACACATGTTATGGAAAAACAAAATTTAATTGAATGATAATGAATGCAATACTTAAAAATTATTAATGCTATTTATGAAAATCTTCTGTATTTAATACATACTATGAATACTCTACAGTTTAAATAAATATAGAAAGATTAAAATAAAATATTATAATGTAGTATTCAGTATTCACTAGGAACATGTAAACACAATTTATTGTTTTTAATGTATTGAGCAACATATTTTCTATATTTATCATATAATAATTATAGTTGCATTCATCAGCCTTAAATATAATTTATATTAACCTTGGGTATCTGAAGATATAAATAAAATGGAACATTATTGTGCTTATTTTTCTTTCTACTTTTTACTAATAGTAATTATAACACAAATGCTTACATACAGATGTATATATTAAAGAGGCAGTGTTTGAGTTATAAAGCCAGACGGTTTCTGAGAAAAATATAGCAATCATGCCAACCACATAAAAGAAAAGTTAGCTCCTGAGTATTTTGTAACCAGTTAGAGCGAAGTTGGCAGAATTTTTCTGAAAAGAGCCAGATAATAAATGTTTTAGGCTTTGTAGGCCACATAGTTTCTTTTGCAACTACTCAGCTCTGCTATTATAGGGAGGTAAGAGCCACAGACAAATGGGCAAGACTCTGTTCCAATAAGACTCTATTTCCAAAACAGGGTATGAGCCAGATTTGCCCTGTGGGACATAATTTGCAAACCTCTGGCTTAGAATAACAAGAAGCATGTTTACAGCTTTTGGAAGATTTAAAAAGTTGTTATGAAGTTCATCAAAAAGAGCGGTCAGTAAAAAAAGAAGTAAGTAAGTAAGCACAGTATTTCTTTCTCTCTCTCTCTTTTTTCTTTTCTTTTCTTTTTTTTTTTTTTTTTTTTTTAGACAGGGTCTGTCTCTGTCACCCAGGCTGTAGTGCAGTAACATGATCACAGCTCACTACATCCTCGATCTTCTGGGCTCAAGCCATCCTCCCATCTCAGCCTTCTGAGTAGCTGGCACTACAGATATGTGCCACTATCCCAGCTAATTTTTAAAAATTTTCGGTAGAGACATGGTCTTACTATGTTGACCAGGCTGGTCTGGAACTCCTGGCCTCCAGCAATCCTCTGACCTGTATTTATTTCTATTACAAAGTTTGGAACCTAAACTTCTGGTAACCATAGTGTTCATGCTTTTTGTTATAATGTGTAATATCTCAATCTTCACTGAAATAATCAAACCATTTCAAAGTTATAGAACCCGGCTTGCTTGGGTTTTTACTGAGCATATATGTGAATGAATATCAGTCAAGGAGGCATGGACAAAGGTAAGCCTTTCTGAAACCCTTTGGCTCTTAATTATATTTTTCTAGTCTATGCTTCATGAATGAAAGTGAGCTTGAGAAAGTCTTATGTTTGATGGAAAACTATTTTTACAGGATATCTTTGTCCAGAAACAGAAAGTATACCAGAAATGTTTACCTTCAGGTGAGTAAAGGTATTAAAATTTGGTCTCCTCTGTAAAGCAGAACTGGTGAGTTAGCACCATGGATACCACACAAAGGTACATACCAAACAGTCAGGAATAGACAGTAATTGAATGATAGCATCTTAAAATATACAGAAGCTCCATTTCATACTTACCTTGTGAAGGACATTTCTAAGAAGAAGATTTTGAAAACCTTTCAAGTGAAATCAGAACAGGCAATTATAGTGTCCCAGAACATCTGATCATCTGATTCACAGGACCTTTAAATAATAACTGTAAACATACCAGCAATTATATATATATATAATTAATACCTTTATATAAATTTATATAATTTATATAAAATTTTAATTTAGAAATACATTTATAAACTTATTTATAAACATATTTATAAATATATAATTTAAATAAATTATTTATATAAATAAATTGTGTATATATATATTTCCCCACATATATATATATTTGGGGAAAAAATTATAAAATAGAAGTTTTATGAAACCATGAAATATTAAAATCCATACTTTTAAACTAAACATTCAGAAAAAAATTAAAATATCTTCTGATATCCTAATGAGCTATCAAAAGATACGAGTGCAATGAACACAAGGAGCCAAATTCTTCCCTAAATATTTTCATAGGAATAAGAAGATAAGAGATATCATAAGTTACTTTTAGAAAACATATTATTTATTAAAGGTCAACCCAATAATTATAAATCTGAGTCTATATGTGATAAAAATAATAAACTACATAAAAATGTAAAAATATTTTACCACTGCTCCAACAAATAGAATTAGAATGATTCAAAGTTATATGCCAAACAATAACAACTCACTAGAAGTGGCATAACTATAACAAAAATTAGTGTAAGCCAAGAAAAAAATGAAGGTGATTGAATTCGTGGCTATGAAATATGATGCTTGACCAAAGATTGATTTGGTTCATCAAACATCTCTCTTACTCTCTCCAATCTTCACTTCTGCTTTCCTGTGCAATAGTTCCATTCTCCAGAAAATGTCCTACGCATGGTAAATAGTCTTTTATAGCTTCAGGCTCATTGAATCCTTTTAGTTTGTGATCTTAAAAAAGAGAGACTCTTTTCTACTAGCACCTACTGCAATACACGCAAAAGGAATATGTTTCATCCTACTTGAGTAAATGCCCATTTATAGAAAAGTATTCTGTCCAGAGAAACTGAGATATTTAGGTCAGCTGACTAAGGTCATTTTTTCTACATACAATTTATTAAATTCATTTGGGTGGAGACACAAACTCACTGTAACACTGTAATATATTTTCTTTCTTTCCTGCTTCTCTATCGAGCTTTCACCTTCAGTTTCTCCTACTTCTACTACTCCTGTTTTGGTCCATTTTTTTTCTTTTTCTTTTCTTTTTTTTTTTTTTTTGAAGCATTTCAGATTTGATTTTGCTATTTTGCCTGGAGTGGTCTTCTTTAGATATGACTGTTCAGACATATTTTTGTGTTTTCCTAAACCTGTCTGGCAAGAACATAACTTTGGATTGTCCCTTATTTATCCCCTCAGCTTTAAGTCAGATCCATCCTGCATGTGAACCACACCCAGGCCATGGGCCATGTCCCTGACTACCCAAGAAGGAATCTGGGGCATTTGTTCAGTTTTCTCTTCTGATTTTGCTTCCCCCACCTCCACTACTTCCTTGTGTAAGACACTATTAACACCAAGCTGTATCAGGTTTAGTAAGGAAAAAAGTTAATTTTGTTACCCAGAATAAGTCTATTGTCTCTCCACCACATGGTTGATGACAACTATACGCCTCTTCCTCTTGTCCAAAATCTTGTTGTCAAGGTGAAGGATTCCCACAAAAATTAATGGCAAAGGTATTTTTGTCAATGAATTAATCAGACTTTTTAAAAATACCCTTAATAAAAGTAGAAAACATTAACTATACATATATATACACTATATATAGTATATATATATATATAGAAAACATTATATATATATATATATAATCAGTTTTATTACTGAAAATTTGAAGAATTGATTTTCTCTATTCTTCTTCTACATGACACTATGCAACCAGGAACTACTGTATAGTAAAATGCTTTTTTCTCCTTAACACTGAATTTAGACATTTTTTGGAAATCATTTTATGTCCATATGTTAATATAATTACATATTTGTATATGTACTATGTACTGGGGAAATTCTTCACTGTTCAGCAGTATCTATTTGTGATCAAGATTCAAATACTCTAAAGGTTACAACTACTCATATTCGTGGTTATTATGCCCTCTTGGTTGATTGATGTGTAATGAAAGAACTTTCTCTGATAAGAAAGTGAGTGAGGGTTTAAATGGTCTTTGAGAATTAAGACCTGCCTTGGAGATTGTAATACTGAAAATCAAATTACACTAGATACTTCATTTTTCTCTCCTTTTGCTTCCTCAAATATGCATGCATACCTGAATGAATGGATGGATGAGCATATAGAACATAAATGAGAGAAATATTTCACAAAGGATAAAGGCTAGAGATAGATATGCAGTTTTCTAAATCATTCCAGAATAGTCATTTTATTATTTATTCATTCAATAAATTGGTATTTGAGTACCCACCAGGTCCTGGTGATATTCTAGTCCATCAATTGAGTTACAAATACCGTAGACATGGTCTATAATCTCATGCTTCTTCCATTCTCATGAGAAAGACAGTAAATAAAGAAGTAACTACACAAAACAAGCAAAATAATTTTAAAGAGTGACAAGCATTCAGACAAATAAAGCAATTGAGATAGAGATCTTTTGGAGCAAGGGAGTATTTTTGGATTAAGTGTTCAGAGAAAGCTTCTCAAAGGAGGTAATATTTCTACTGAGATTGGAATGACAAGAACAAAGTATTTGTGTTAAGATCTAGAGTTGAAAATCCACTGTTTCAAGTGTACAGTCCTTCATTATTTTGTCCTTCATATATATCAACCTCAATCAAAGCTCAGAGTCACTTTGCCAATGATTTTCTCTGCCTAACATTGCAGCTCATTCAGGAGATCAGGTGTCTTAGGAGAGAATGAAATTAGTAGATGTGGAAAGAAGTAGGTAGAGAAAAGCTGATATTAAATATAGAAAAATACATTAGGCAGCATTGCTGGAAAATGCTGTAACAGTGTTGGAGCTACAGAGGAATCAAGGATTGCTCTTAGTTTTCTGGAAAAATAAATGGATGTTGCTATGTAGTGACATAAGAAATTATTGAAGTCAGTTGTGGGGTTTCTTATGGAATAGTAGAATTGCAATAGAAATTTAGTTCTCTATGAGAGTTTTTAATTTAAGATGTCTATTAGATATCTTACCTTCCTACTGTCTCTCTTATCTAACCACTGTTCTTAAATTAATTATTATGAATTCCCATCTTATTTCACACTACCTCAATTGGTCTAGGCATGGGCAAGTGACATAAACTGGACCGATCAGGCCAAGAGACTAGACATGTATTTCATGATTGGAGGGAAATGAATCTTAGAATGCTCTAATATTGTGGATGACAGACCATAGAGCAGGGGGAGAAAGTGGTCCTTGAAAGCAGGGGCAAAAGTGGTCCTTGACGAGCTGAGTCGGCTAACTCTGATTCATACCACCACTGGATCTGTGTGTAAAATACAAATCTTCTCTAATGTTTAATCCAATTTGGATGAGGAATTCTGTTACCTGCAGCCAAAAGCTCCAAACTGATAGAGAACCCAAGATATGAAAGGACTCTGCCGCTGTGGCTATCATTCAGCTGTGTCTCCAAAGGTCAAATGATAAAAATATATATATATATATATTTGAGATTGAGTCTCGCTCTCTCACCCAGACTGGAGTGCAGTGGCACGATCTCTGCTCACTGCAACCTCTGCTCCCAACTAAGCGATTATGCTGCCTCAGCCTACCGAGTAGCTGTGATTACAGACACCTGCCACCATGCCTGACTGTTTTATTTTTTTATTTTTAATACAGACGAGGTTTCACCAGAGACTGGCCAGGTCAGTCTCGAAATGCTGACCTCAAGTGACCTGCCGCCTCGTCCTTCCAAAGTGCTGGGATTACAGGAGTAAACCACCATTCCTGCTCAAGATTTTGTTTTTAGTTGCATTAAAAATGCAAACATGGATATAAAAATTGTCATTTATTCCTAGGACCGAGAATATTTCCCTTAGTTGGCAAGATACTTCTTATTTCTCTAGATTAGGGTTTCTCAGCCTTAACCTACTGACATTCAGGCTGAATAATTCCTTGTTGTGGCAGACTATCCTGTGCCTAGTGAGATATTTAGCAGAATTATCTGCGTCCACCCAGCAAAAGCCAGTGGGAAGTCTCCCCTTTCCTCACTTAGTTGTGACAAACAAAATTTATCCAGATAATATCCATAAACCCTGGGTAGTATAATTGCCCACTACTCTAGATTGATCCAGAAGCATCCCAAGAGTGAGTGACTGGTAATAAATTCTGATTTTTGTTTTCCTTTGTGCTTTCTAACATTTTAACATGCGCCCCTTTTTGGAATATTTTTAAAAATCACCCTATAGAATTGTGTGAACAGGGATAGAAAATACCAGCTCTACTTGTTTGATCCTACTACTATTAAAGTAGATTATGGTCTGACTAAGCATATATGAGGAGCCAGTCTGATTAAGATAACAAGGTAGCAGTGGAAATCACACCCTCCACTTCACATGTTTGTCCCAGAACTTGATATTTTTCAAATGCAAGTCTCAGGGCAGTCACACTTGTTCAAAAAACCAAAGGAACAATTAAATGCCAGGTCCATTGACCCCATAGGTATAGTCCCTAGGGGGAGAACTGTTTTAAGAGTTACTTTTGTGTAATGCATTTGTAATTACACAATTTGAAGACACCACCACCAACAACATAAAAAATTATATCTATAAAAACATAGACTTTTGTAGGTTATTTAAAAAATATAATGCTTAACTACTTGCATATAAAACATGTAAATAATTGGTATTAGTTTTCCAAAAATGATTTCTTGTAGCTATATATTTAAGGACAAAAATTCCAATTAGTGATCTAGTTAATTCTTTTATCATATTAGGTTATGGCAATAAAGACCTGATTAATACAAATAATTGGACTATTTAAATTGAAAGCAAAGTGACACAAAGAACAATTACTTAAATCTAGGGACTTGCATGTGTAGATACAGACATCCCCATTTTCACAATCAATGAGTTCTATTTTTACCTTATGAATTACATCCTTTTTATAAGAGATCTGCAAGGTCACAAAATAAAAATGAAAGTCTACTTCTGTGAAATCAGCTCAGAAATTTTACAAAAGGCCTTAAAGTAATAAATCATGACTCACAGAATGTCAGGAAATTGAAGAAGTATACACCTCATTTGAAAGAACATCTTGTTCGTTCTGAGAAGTTATAACAAAGCTTTCAGTTCTGGCTTAAAATTGACTATTTTTTGCCTTCATTTCTTGGTATAGTTGTCATAGAGTTGTTTAATTATGTTCCTCTTCTTTCTGTTATAACAGCAAACTCTTTTGGTAATAACTTGCTAAATATTAAAAGCAGTCAATAGCTATATTGTGGTGTTAAAAATAGCATAGTCCTATTTTTTAAAAATTCATTCAACAGAAAGAAATCTGATAAGCATAGCTTCAAGATCTGCAAAACAACTTTATGGAAAAGAGTTCATTACATTTTTGTAGTTATTATATTTTAAATATCCAATCTGAATTTTTAAAATTCTTAACAAGCTTTTAAAATTATACTTCAGTTTAAATATATTGAATTCCTGTCTTTCTCTTACTTATCATTTTATATAAAGCCTATGTTTTCCCCAATTAACTATACAGTAAATAATGATAGGTACAAGGAAAAGGATCAGTAAAATTAAGAAAATATTATGAGGCTGGAGTGTCCTTTGAAAAAAGCATGACATAATTTCTATTATTTACTCAGTGTCTATAATGGCATATTAAAATGAGCAAAACATTGAAGGGAGTCATCAATAAAAAAGTAAAATTTCAACTTATTCTCGAAGGATTTTAAGATTTTAATAGTTCAATAGTCCCTTCTTAATCTACAAATGATACATTCCAAGACCCCCCACCTCCAGTGGATACCTGAAATCGTGAATAGTACCAAACCTTACCTATCTATCTGTCTGTCTATCTATCTATCTATCTATCTATCTATCTATCTATCTATCTATACACGTTATGTTTTCTCCTATGCATACGTACTCATAATAAAGTTTAATTGTCAGATGAAGCCTCTTCAATAATTTCATATTTTTCTGGGTGAACTTATTTCTGAATCTGCATAACCATTTCCTTACTTGTAGTAAATGGCTAAAGTCTTAATATAGGCTCAATGCCTTCTGGCACAACCATTGCCATAACTGGAACACATTTCTGTTCATGTCTTCCACCCACAAATTTAATGCTTTCTCCATCTTAACTAAGCACTTATCACATGCTGTGGCCATAACTTTTGCAGTTTTAGGTGCAACAGCAAAACTAAAACAAATTTATTTCTCCTTCCCAATTTCATAGGTAAATCTCTTCTTCCTGTAGATATTAGCAACCTCAGCATATCATTTTTCTTACTTTTTCATTAAGTCAAAAACTTTTACCTATTCACTTAAAGGATGAGCTTTATGGCTTCTCTTTAGTATATCAGAATTGCCAGGTTCACTACACTTGCACTTTGGGGCCATTAAGTAAAATAATAGTGGCTTGAATACAGCACTGCCTTGCCATGACAGTCTGCCTGATAACCAAGCCGGCTACTAAGTGATGAAGAGTGAGTAGCATAGACAATGAGCAGACCTGGTCAAAGGAAGGATTCACCTCCCTGGCAGGACGCAGCCAAAGAATGAGAGACTTCATCACTGTACTCAGAATGGCATGCAATTGGAAACTTATGAATTGTTCATTTTAGTATTTTTCATTTAATATTTCAGATTGCAAGTGACTGTGGATAACTAAAAACCAAAGAAAGCAAAATCACCCATAACGAGGGACTGCTGTAAAAGTAAATTTTAGTAGTAACAGATGTGTGTGTGTGCGCGCACAATGGGCATGGGTATGTGAGGGAGCTAATGTAGAAGAAGTGGGGAGTAAAAATAAAGTTCTGGTTGTGAAGTCAGATTGAAGAAAATATTTCCAAATTACCCAACAATAGCAGTTATTGGCATAAGTTAGTGGCATTTGATGACTGAATGCATATATCGATGAGTTGAAGGAGAATATACAAGGTTTCAGAATCTGTTCACGTTTGTTTTGATTCTGAAAACAAGAGTAGAAGAAACGCATTGGCAGGGGACATGTGTGGTTTGTTTGTTTTAGATTTCTTGGATTTGGGGTGTTTAGACAACAGTGAAACATTGAATGATCACAGTTAAGGGATGGTTGTGGATAAAGAATAAAAACAATTAAAACTGCAAAAGATTGGTTACATTTATACAGATGTTAAAAGGTATAAATGAAGCTGCCATAAGAAAGAATGTCTCTTAAAAGTTCTGCTTCTTCATCAACCCAGTATCAGAAGATAAAAGAAGTTATGATATATCTGCTTCTTTAAGAGAGGAAATAATGTAAATCATAGATACTTGACTAGTAGCATCATACAAGTCTATTGTTGCTTAATATGTATTTTGAAGTGGAAGCTTTTTATTACTGGTTAATACTGATTATGCCATAGAAGAGTGTTCAATATTATATGCTTTAACAGCTAAGGAAGGTATACATTAACGAAGGTACATCCTACATTTAAAAATAATTTTGCTGTCATTCCAAGAAAAATATATAGAATTAGTTTTTGTCCTTTCAAATTTATTCTCTGAGATGGAGAAACTAACTTGAGTTTATGGAACATATATGAAGATTGGCTGGAAATTCCAGTGTTAGTCCTGTGGAAGTAAAAGGCCTCATGCATGTTTTCTTGAATTCTTTAGTAGGAAAAATAGACTCAGATTCTCAGGTCACCTATAAAAAATCACCTCAGGGATCCTGGTTCTCTATATGCTTGTTGCTGTGAAATTTACTCTCTAATCTTATTTCCCCAATAAAATAAGAATCAATGAGGGTATACATGAATGTAGTAGATTTTACTGAGTATTTTGAGTGTACAGAGAAGAGAAGTTTATGTTATAATTGTAAACAGCTTCAGAAACAACTTCGGTAACAAATTATGTTCTTAAAATGCCTTTGGACTGTATCATACCAAAAAGAGAGTTTAATATGGGCCTTTATATTATGTAAAAAACCACCTTTTATACCATCTTTCTGATTGCTTTATTTTTCATCTGCTCCCTTTCAATAATAATAAAATTAATATTTTTTAAAAAGTCTCCTATAATGATTTCTATTTGAACCATTTAATTATATCTATGTCAGTCTCATTTTCCAGCCCAATGGGGTTATTTCAATTTTTCTTTGTTTTTTTTTTTTTTTTTTTTTTTTTTTCACAGTGTCTTACTCTATCGCAGGGCTGGAGTGCAGTGGTGCAACCTCAGCTCACTGCAACCTCTGCCTCCCGGGTTGAAGCGAGTGTCCTGCCTCAGCCTCCCGAGTAGCTGGGACTGTAGGCACAAACCACCATGCCCAGCTAGTCATTTCATTTTTTCTATACAAAAATTCTATTGCCTACAAGATATATATGAACTGCCAATAAAGTGAAAATATATACAAATAAAATCTTCTAATAAAATGTGAAGGCATCTTTGAATGTTGTGTCAACACTTACTTAGAAATGTTTAATTCAATGTCTATTAAATGAACCTCAAAGGGTTTCATGAGTTTGCAGTAGAATCCTGGGCCCCTCCCACTAAATTCTAGTAGCACCTTCAATGATGTGATAATCAAAAAAGCCTAAAAATATATAAAAGGCATCATGCAGTGGGTAATACCTGGCCTTTGAGAACCATTTGTTTAAGACAAACATAAGACAGCTTGTACAGAATCTCCATTTCCCCAGAATGCTTGAGAGGTTGCCTTGAAAGAAAAGGAAAAAAGGGGACCTTCCCAGAGGGCAAATCCAGAAAAGGCAGCATGTCAAACACAAAATTTTTCTCCAATGGTGGGAAGCAAGATACTAATTATATTTGTTATAAACTAGGTATCTGCTCTGACGTAGCTCTGCCTTATTCATTTTCCATTATATCATTTGAAGTGGATTAAACTCCAGCAGGCACAGAGTTATGGAAATAAACCTGGATATAAGGCTGTGCAGATAAATCAGTCAGACCCAGTGGTAGAAGAGGAGATGTATATTATGGCACCTGAATTAGAGAAAACAATTCTGTATTTTTCAGATATCCTAGAAGCTACCGTGAAAACCTACTTCAGTTGAATTGGGTTGTGTAGATGTGAAGATTGGAAAGACTTTAGCCACTTTCAAACCAGATAGAGTTAGCAACTCTTTGGGGGGAGCTGGGGAGCTCCTACATGCATTCATGAAGCAAACCTAAGAAAGTTGGAATATAGAACTGGAGAGAAAGTAGGCTCCTGGTACCCTGAAAGGGCAGGAAAATTAAGCCACCTTTGAAACCCATTTTATTTCTGAGATTTCAGTTACATTAGCTAATAAGTCCCTCTTTAAAATCTGAGTCATTTTGAATGTATTTTGGTCACTTGCAACTAAAAGAATTTCAATTGATTCAAGCTGCTCTTAGATCTTCCAGGGGTAGGAAGAGTAGAAATGTTTGGGAAAGCAGAGCTGCCATGGCTGGGACTCAACACCATTTTCAATGAGAGTAATGCGCAAGTTACTTGACTTACCTTCTCTTCCCCCAACAAGGCTTAATAGAAAGTAACTCATAAGCTCAGACCTTACCCTCCTTCACCACTCCCCTGCTCCTAACCTTCAAAATCTAACGGAGTGGAGATGGGATGGTGCTGGTGTGTATGGGGACTAGCAGGGTTGGGAGAGAGTGTCAGACATGGGCCTAAATTCTGTAATCTCTAATGGTCAAAGTAATCATATTTTTATATCTCTATACATTACATATTTCATTAAAATTGATTTGAAGAAAAATAATATTGAGTTACTTAAAAAATATAAGAGATGCAACTTTTTAAAAACTACAGTATCCTATTCTGTAACTCAGAGATGTTCATTTTTATGCCAAAGACACACATCTATATGCTTGAAAGCTACAAAACAGGACACCCAAAATGAACTAAGATGACGATGTCTTTGGACATGTTGGGATATGGGACATGTTGGGATATGGATGGGGAATTACACAAGTGTGAGCTCAGGCTTTAGTGACAGAGTATGCCCTTACTGCTGTCACTGGCTCACACTTTGGGATTATTAACTGCCACATAAGGAAATTTTCCTCTTACACATAATTAATCAATTGAGAACCAACTTGAGGATACTTGCTGGGGAGACACTTGAATCAATGCAATAGCTTTAACACATCATGACTGTGCTCTCCATAGATCTCCTCTCAATACTGAATTAGAATGGATTTTGGAAAATTCAATTTAGCATTCACTAGTGAGGTACTGCACTAAAACTGTAAAGATAAAACCTCAGTGGAGCTATGGAATCTATATAAACCTTTATTGAAATTTAAATACACCAAATAAATTAAAAAAAACTGAAGTTAAAAAAATATGTCCCTATGCTTGAATCCTTGGATTAACTACCCTTGCTTCCTAAGTGCTCTATGGCCTTCCAGGGTCTGCTAAGATCCTCACGGTGCCCACACATGGGTACCAAGGGCTTAGTCTGTGTAGTTCAGTGCTAAGCACTGCAGCTGCCACAAGTAGCCTGTGAGCCATTAGTTCAAACTCACTGACTGATCTTTGTTTTTGCTGAGTTCCTTGATCATCGACGTTTCTTGATAACCTAGGACTGTGCCTTTCCTATGACCCAAGGGACTAGCAACAAGGTTGAAACCCTCCCAAGCCTTTGCTTAATATCAGCCCCTGGTTGAGTCTCTGGTGTCCTATCTTAAGAACAGGACTTTTTTAAAGTCCTAAAAACTTTAATAAATGTTTCTTAAGTGTAACCCTTCCGCTAAAGAAACAGGAAAGCATCTATCCTGAAATAGATCCTCATCTGTGCCAAAGCCCTCGCTGTAGCCTAAACAATATAATGCCTAATGCTTAAACCAGCTAAAATACCAGCCCAAATCTCACATTTGTCAAGGGAAAGCCAGGTATGGAGCAGTGAGGGGGTGTGTGAGCAAATAAGTGTGAGGTCTAGCCACCGTGCACAGCCAGGCATGCTGGCCATGGTGGGGCAGGCAGCTCCAAACACCAGCATAGGCACTGGCTCCCTGTGAGGCTGCAGTTGGACCAGGTGTACTCCAAGCAGCTTCCATGGCTGGCACCATGGAACCCAGTGGAATATGGAAGCTTGGAGATGCCAGAAACTGCAGAGCCTCAGAGAGGGTTCACAGCCCTGGCTCAGGGAGCTCCTAAGTCTGGGATCCCCAAAGGGCCACAGCTCTTCTCTCCTTCTCTCTTCTCTCCTTCTTGTTGCCTGAAATGTGGTGAGTAAAGGGCCTCTTTCTGCCCTATTTGTGTTACAGCTCTTGTAGCCCCACCATTTGGCAGGTCCTGAATTATTGCCCAGTGTCCAGGAAGAACGAAGTATGTGGACAAGTGGAGGATAAGAGTAAGGCAAAGAGGAGCTTTATTGAGTGAGAGAACAGCTCAGACAAGACATGCAGTGAGTAGCTCCTCTCTGCAGGAAGGGTATCACAATGAATCCTCAGCTCTCAGCAGAGATGAGGTCCACACTGAGTAGCTCCTCTCCACAGGCAGGTCATCCTGACAAGTTTTCAGCTCTCACCAGGGAGGATACTCTGGAATGCGTAGTTTCTCTCCACAGCTGGTAGTTCCTGAGTCTCAGCAGAGAGGAGACCCTGGAGTGGGGAGTTTCTCACCACAGCTGGTAGTTCCAACATCTGTCCAGCTCTCAGCAGAAAGGAGACCCTGGACTGGATAACTCCTCTCTGCAGCTGGTAGTCACGATGTCTGCCCAGCTCTCAGCAGAGAGGAGATCCTGGAGTGGGTAGCTCCTCTCCACAGGCAGGTCATCTGCTGGTCTCCTCAAGTCTGGCTGAGTCTGGGGCTCTTATGGACTTCAGAGGGGAGGAAGTGTGTTCTGATTGGTTCATGGGTAGCCATGGACAGGCTTGAATAAAGCATCATAAATTACCACTACATTCGGCGGGGCTGGAATCCCAGTCCCCAGGCTTCAGGTCTTCCCCAACTTGAAGATAGGGCTTAACTGAGGACCCACCCTTTTCTGCCCAGGAGCCTGCCTACCTCCTTCTGCTGTTTATGGTGCCAAGGCTGTTTGTGCCAAGGGGTGCCTGCAGACCAGTGCTGAACCACCCTCAACCCCTCTCAGCCTTCCTTCCATCCTCATCAGCATCCAAAATCCAGAAAGGGCTGAAGCACCAGTGCGCTGGTGTGTTGGTGCCACTCTAAGTGTGCACACACCTGGCTGGGTTGCAACAGTGCCTGGACTTGGCCTCAACTTTGTTCCAAGATTGGAACAGGTGTGGGAGTAGGGAAAGGCCAAGCAGTGGAGCAGGTACTTCCTAATCTGTGGGTGCAGGAGGGGACTTTCTGGGCCCCCAAGGGTGCAGAGATGCCCTCATCAGCCTCAGTTTGGGTGGCTGCAGCTGTGCCCAGGAGGGTGGAGCTCCTGCCTGTTCCTGGCCCCCAAAAGCACAGGGATTCCTGGGTCTACAGCCATGGCTTTAGTAGCTGAAGTTGCACCCAGGAGGATGGTGCTCCTGAATGCTCCCAGTTCCCCCTGGATCCATGGAGCAAGCAGCCCAGGCTGTGCCTTCCCCACTGCAGCTGGCATCATGACAGCAACCACTCCACATGGGCTGCCACTACCATCAATAACACCTCTCCTCCTCCAATGCTCATAATTTTCCCCGCAGAGTTAGTGTCAGATATGTAAGAGTTACACATGGATAAATAAGAAAGACATTCTCCCATAAGGTAGCATGTTTCCAAGAGATAGAAAGGAAGGGGACTGTGTGTGCATACTCAGATTCTCCTTCCAAACCCATCAATCCTTATTCCCTGGAAACACGTGTGGGAGACATGGGAAGAGTTCAGAAATGTTAGCTTTTGGGAACAAAAGCTTGTAGAAAACTACTTTTCTACAAGTAGGGCATTGTATAATTAGTTTTACATTCTTTCATCCTTACATCTTGATGGTTTAGTATATAACTTTTGTAATGTTATAAGGAAGTTTGTCAAAAATGAATAATTCCTATATTTTTAAATCAATAGTTTACATATAACAGGAAAATACACAATGACCAAGAAATCATTAAAAATTCAACTTTTTTTTTTTTTTTTTTTGAGACAGTCTTGCTCTGTCGCCCGGGCTGGAGTGCAGTGGCCGGATCTCAGCTCACTGCAAGCTCCGCCTCCCGGGTTCACGCCATTCTCCTGCCTCAGCCTCCTGAGTAGCTGGGACTACAGGCGCCTGCCACCTCGCCCGGCTAGTTTTTTGTATTTTTAGTAGAGACGGGGTTTCACCGTGTTAGCCAGGATGGTCTCAATCTCCTGACCTCGTGATCCGCCCGTCTCGGCCTCCCAAAGTGCTGGGATTACAGGCTTGAGCTACCGTCAACTGTTCTTTATAAGGATATATGCCTGTGTCTGGATGGTGAGATAGCAAGGTTGTTGTTTTTTTTTTTTTTTCTTCCACCCATGTTCATCAATTCAAAGGCATTATATAGATAAACGTTTCTCATTAGAAACCAAAAGGTATTTTGAAATTATTTTCTCAAACTTCTTAGAACTGCCAACGTACTAGAATATTTTAAATGAAACTTACTAAATGAGTGTTAAGAGGGTAAATAACTCCACAGCCTTTCCTGTAGCTCTGTGTGTTCACATATTTCTTTTGCTTACTGTGATTTACTTTGTCACTTATGACATTGAACCTCAGGGTGTGCCAACACAATTTAAAATATATAATTAAAAATAATGCTATTTAAAGTATTACTTATATTGATGAATCTCCTCTTTACTCTCAAAACCATATTAACAAACAGGCAATATAAGAAGTATTTGGTTCACTGCCCGAGAAAAATTCCAATGGGCTTACATTTATTACTACATGATTGTATAATATAAAGTCAAATATGGCTTAATAATGAGGATATATCCTGAGAAATGCATTATTAGGAGATTGTATTGTTGTGTGAACATCATAGTGTTCTTACACAAACCTAGATGGTAAACCTATGACACACCTAAGCTCTATGGTGTAGCCTATTGCTCCAAGGCTACAAACCTCTACATCATGTTACTATAATGAATAGCATAGGAAGTTATAACATAATTGGAAGGATTTGTGTATATAAACATGTCTAAACATAGAAATGGTACAGTAAAAATATATTATGATACTATGGAACCACCATCATATATGCAGTCTGTCATTGACCAAAAAAAAATCACTATGCCATGCATCACACATTTCACTGAACAATACACAATGGAAGCACAAACACAATGCTATAGAATTTCTTTGAACTATATCTCTCAAATACTATGGAATCAAAGTATTTTCAGGCATATATTGGGTGGTATACTTTTTAGTAGCCTCATTCTTGACCTCTTATTTCATAAGTATGCCACTTTCAAAGGTAAGACAATGAAACTGTATACATTAGCATACATACAAAGGCAATGATGAGTAGCAGATATAGTAAAGATAGCTTCAAGTTATTACTTCTACCACTGAGAAATGTTTCAAATCCCCTTTGTCTTGAACCCAGGCTGACTTTAATGACATCCTGGACAAATAGAATGTGAAGAAAGTAACATTATAAGACCTAGAACACTATTTCTAGGTCTCCTGAACTGTCATAAAAGAGATATGATTACCCTGAGCCTGCCATGTTGAAGAGACCACATTTGTAGGTAAACTCAATAGCCCACTGGAGCCTAGTCTTCCAGTCATTTCTGCTAAGGCATAAGACTTATGGGAAAAGCCATCTTGGACCCTCCAGCTCAGCCTGTCTATCACTAGGATGTCACTGAGTAGCCTTTATTGATGTTACAGGAAACAGAAGGATTTCCCAGTTGAGTTCTGCCTGAATTCCAATATAATGAAATATAATAAAATGACTGCTGTGTTAAACCAGTGTATTTTTGTGTAGTTTGTTATTTAGCTATGAATAACTGGTACAGATGCATAGATATGATCTTTTACAAAAAAGCATGCAAATTGTGTTTATTATAAATAAAATTGTCTAAAATAGCTTTTGTCTTTCTTGATCCTTGACTCTAAATTAGTAGTTCCCAAGCTTATTTTCCTACTCTGACATGATATAATTAATGGATAATTTTCACCTGCTCAGAAGACTGCCAGGAGCGTCATTCTTGTTTGGATTGTCTCATATTTAATTTAGACTGTGGTTTGTTTATAAGTCCCAATGCACTTTTTATAGTTAAGTTCCTTTCCCTTCTCTTGAGTCATGAAAACTATTGCATGCCAACCATTGTTGATAAACCTCTATAATAAGCTATAAAAAAATTTCAAAGACATACATAGAAATTAAAATAAGGTCACTTCTGCAACCTGCTTCAAATGTGTCACAGCTTCTAACCTTGGGAAAATTAGAAGTAAGATACATAAACATGAATAATTAATATGATCTATCAACATATTTTATATATTATTTATCTATAACTATATATAGTTATAATATATAACTACATATATTACAGATAATATATATAAAACATCTATTATATGTAGATATCTATTTATATTTATATATAGATATATAAATAGTTATATATATATAAATATATCTATATAAATATAAATAGATATATAAATAAATATACATATAAATATAAATAGATATATAGATATCTATTTATATTACATTTAGATAGATATTTATATATAGATATATTTATATCTATATATCTATATATAATCTCTATATATAATTATCTATATATAATATCTATATGATACATATATTGTCTGTAACTATTTACATTTTACTTATGTTAATACAGATGTCTGCCTTGTATATTAAAAAATCTTCTGTTTGGCATCAGAACTCTTTCTTGGTTGAGCTGTTCACCACTATAGACACTACTGGCTCTCAAAATTGATATATTTAATTTTACTTCTTATTTTAGTTTTTCAGCAACTGGTGCAACAGAAGAGATTAATGGATTCTAACTTTTCAGATGATACCTAAAATTTTGAGAAGTCCCAATCTCTCAAAATTCTGATCATACATACCACTAAATATACATAATTCCACCCGTGCCAAAATAATTGCTGTTTGTCAATAGCATATGGTTGCTCCCACCTACTGGTCTTTATTTATGCTAGTCCTTCTGTTTAAATTAACTTTTACGTTCTTTTCCATCAAAGTTTGCTACCTAAAGTAGATTCATTTTAGCAATAACTTCTTCCTCTGATCACCATAACTCAAGGAATTTAGATATATCTTCACATCCCATATATTTTATTCTTTTTCTCTATAAAATTAGTATAGCAGTATATCATAATTTATAAATTGATGTTAATATTAGATGAGATGAAGTATGTCGAGTTTTTATAAGTTTTATTCTTAGAACAAGACATATTGACTATAAATTCTCTCAAAATACATATTCCCTGATACATTATCAAACACACCAACGTGCACAGTAGCTAATTAAATGTAAGTACTATTGAGATGCTATAAATACGGTAGTTTTTACTACCATAGGAAAATAGAAGAAGGCTGAGCGTCATTAAAGCATTTTAAAGCAAAAAAAGCAAAAACATCAAAAGTATAACATTTGGGTTAAGGGCAATTACGTGTTTAAAAAAGCAATAAAAAGTCACAAATTTATTATGCATTGTCTTACACAAATGTGAAGTTAAAACACTTTTACAAGGTAAATATAAACAAAGCTGTAAAATCAGTACCATCAACATTAAAACAAATGTAATGTTGCACATGGCATTGTTTAACTGAAGCTAAATGTCTATAAAGATCACACTGATGGTGTAAATCTGATTAGTCAGGGTTTTCTAAAGAAACAGAACCCAATAGTGTGTGTGTGTGTGTGTGTATTTGTCTGTGTTTGTGTGTGTGTAGAGAGACAGAAAGAGAAGGAGAAAGACAGAGAGATTTGCTGTAAGGAATTGACTCGTATAGGTATGAAGGACCTTACAGGATCTGCAGCTGGCAAGCTAGAGACTCAGGAGAGCCTGTGGAATAGTTTCAGTTTGAAAGTCAGCAGGGTTGAGATACAAGTACAAGAACAACTAATTTGTCAGTTTGAGTTTCAAAGCAGGAAAAGGACCAATGACATAGCTCAAACGGTCAGCCAGAAGTATCTTTATTTTTATTTCATCTTTGACTTTAGATACAGGGTGCACATGTGCAGATTCATTACATGGGAATATTGTCTGATGCTAAAGTTTGGAGTATAGAATACTATGTAGTCATAATAAAGAATGAAATTGTGTCCTTTGCAGTAATATGGATGGAACTAGAGGCCATAATCTCTAACAAATAAACACAGAGAGAAGTACCACTTTCCTCAACTTTTTTGTTCTATTCAGATCTTCAGTTGCTTGGATTAGTCCCATTCATATTAGGAAAGGCAATCTGCTTTACTCAGTTTAGCTATTTAAATGCTAATGTTATCCAGACACACTTTTATAAACATAATTAGGATGTTTGACCACATGTCTGGACATTCTATGTCCCAGTCAAGTCAACATATAAAATTAAGCATAGCATACTCTTACCACTATTCCACATTCAAACTATTTTAGAAATCTTTGTATATCATAATAGCATTTTCTTTCACTTACTGTCATGTATACATTAACTTTGCTACAAGTTTTTTCAATTTGTCATTGACTGTTGGAGTAAATCTAATTATTGCCATAAAGATCAATTTCACTGCCCCAATTTTTATTTGGGTGTTCAATACGAGAACATTCTACTATCAAAACAGCATCCAACTGATCCAGCATATGCTTACATTTTTTTTATCTCTATAATATAATATAAATGAAAGAAGAAAATGAAAAAAATCACAAAACAGTTACTTAGAATGTATACTCCAAATACAAGAGATACACAGACTACAATTCAACAAATATATTTTTAAGATTCCTCTGAAAAAAAAGAAATTACTGATATGATAAAACAAATAAGCATGATAAAACAAAGAAGAGTTTCTCTATAGAAGGAAATTTGCAAAAATAAATAAATGCTTTTATTACAAAATTATGGTAGTAATAAAGAAAAATATTTTTCATCAGTTTCTCCTTATCTTCACATTACTTTGTCCTTTGCCAAATATTCAACACAATAAAAACTTTGTTTCTTATAAATCAATGCTCAAAATTAATTCATCTCATGATATTTTTACTTTCTATATATTTCATAGTATATATCTGTACTTATATATGTATGTACTTCTCTAATGAAGATGGATACCTAGATGATAGATAGATAGATAGATAGATAGATAGATAGATAGATAGATAGAT
>NC_045440.1:78211282-78229771 GCF_002776525.5 Piliocolobus tephrosceles | reverse complement strand
GATAGATAGATAGATAGATAGATAGATAGATAGATAGATAGATAGATAGATGATAAATTTTGAATAAACAGAATTTCCTTCAATAATCGTTTAGGGGTATTTTATGGAAGAAATGGCAGAATAAGGAATTTACTATTTAATTTCAGAGGTTGTTAGAACTAGTAAATTTCTAGCTCCTAATCAAATTCCTATCTTCCAGGTCAAAGACTTTCTCCTTTCCTCTTTAATCTGTTTCCCAATAGGATATACCAGTTCAATTATCACTGCCCTCATCACTATTTTCCAAGCTGATTTGATCCATGTCTGTGCCAGTTATGGAGCCTCTCGACACTAAATGTGTCCCTTTTGACTGCTCTGTGAAAATGAATGTGAGCCCCTTAAACATTTATCTTTTGCTAGTTGGCACTAAAGCTTTGTCATTAGAGGGTCTGGAGAGGAAAGGGTTTTGCTTCCTGGTTTCAATGTGCTCACTTGTCTGGTTCCTGCAGTGCAGAGCTGCCAGAAGCACCCAGCAGCCAGCTGCTTTCCCCAGCAAACCCCTTCAGTAGGTTTTATAGCAGACTTCTGCCAGTGAAACAGCTTTCTCGTGCAACCCAGAAGGCAGATTTCTAGCAATTTCAAAGGTCAACTTCTGATCAGTTCCACCAGCAGGACACCACAGCAACATCTTTACCATCCAGTGAATTACAGGCAGATCTTTTACATCAGGGTCTGGGCTTCGGCCTTAGGAAGGGAGTGATACTTATGAGAGTTTTCTGTTCCAGGTTTCGAGTTAGTGGCTAGTTTATTATAATACACCTACAGCCATCTGATCTTTGACAAACCTGAGAAAAACAAGAAAAGGGGAAAGGATTCCCTATTTAATACATGGTGCTGGGAAAATTGGCTAGCCATAAGTAGAAAGCTGAAACTGGATCCTTTCCCTACTCCTTATATGAAAATTAATTCAAGATAGATTAGAGACTTAAATGTTAGACCTAATACCATAAAAACCCTAGAGGAAAACCTAGGTAATACCATTCAGGACATAGGCATGGGCAAGGACTTCATGTCTAAAACACCAAAAGCAACAGCAACACAAGCCAAAATTGACAAATGGGATCTAATTAAACTAAGGCGGTTCTGCACAGCAAAAGAAACTACCATCAGCGTGAACAGGCAACCTACGGAATGGGAGAAAATTTTTGCAATCTACTCATCTGACAAAGGGCTAATATCCAGAACTTATAAAGAACTCAAACAAATTTACAAGAAAAAAACAAACAACCCCATCAAAAGGTGGGAAAAAGATATGAACAGACATTTCTCAAAAGAAGACATTCATACAGCCTACAGACACATGAAAAAATGCTCATCATCACTGGCCATCAGAGAGATGCAAAACAAAACTACAATGAGATACCATATCACACCAGTTAGAATGGCAATCATTAAAAAGTCAGGAAACAACAGGTGCTGGAGAGGTTGTGGAGAAATAGGAACACTTTTACACTGTTGGTGGGATTGTAAACTAGTTCAACCATTATGGAAAACAGTATGGCGATTCCTCAAGGATCTAGATCTAGAAGTACCATATGACCCAGCCATCCCATTACTGGGTATATACCCAAAGGATTATAAATCATGCTGCTATAAAGACACATGCACATGTATGTTCATTGTGGCACTATTCACAATAGCAAAGACTTGGAATTGACCCAAATGTCCATCAGTGACAGACTGGATTAAGAAAATGTGGCACATATACACCACAGAATACTATGCAGCCATGAAAAAGGATGAGTTTGCATCCTTTGTAGGGACATGGATGCAGCTGAAAACCATCATTCTCAGCAAACTATCGCAAGAACAGAAAACCAAACACTGCCTGTTCTCATTCATAGGTGGGAACTGAACAATGAGATCACTTGGACTCAGGAAGGGGAACATCACACACCGGGGCCTATTATGGGGAGGGGGGAGGGGGGAGGGATTGCATTGGGAGTTATACCTGATGTGAATGACGAGTTGATGGGTGCTGACGAGTTGATGGGTGCAGCACACCAACATGGCACAAATATACATATGTAACAAACCTGCACATTATGCACATGTACCCTAGAACTTAAAGTATAATAATAAAAAATAATAATAATACATCATGTTAAATTACATCATCTCGTATTATATTTATCACGTCATAGTATAGTATAGTATAGTATAGTATAGTATAGTATAGTATAGTATAGTATAGTATAGTATAGTTATGGACTGAATCTTGTTTCTCCATAATTCATATGTTGAATCTGTAACTCACAGTACTTCAGGATATGACAATATTTTGGAGACATGGCCTTTTGAGAGGTGATTAAGTTAAAGAAGGCCATTAGGGTAGGCCCTCATCCAATCTGATTGGTACCCTTTATAAGAAGAGGCAGTTTGGACATACAAAGAGACACAGGGATTTGTACAGATGAAGTAAAGGCCATGTGAAAACATGGCCAGAAGGTGGCTATCTGCAAGCCAAGGGGAGAGGTCTCAGAAGAGATGAAGCTTGACAGCACCTTGATATTGAATATCTAGCCTCCAGAACTGTGAGGAAAAAAAAAAAAAATCTGTTGTTTAAGCGACTTAGTCTGTGGTATTTTGTTATCTTAGCCATAGCAAGCTAGTGCATATAGTATGTGCTATTATATCATGTATCTGCTATTGTCGTGCTCATTAGAGTTCTTACGAGCCAATTGCTCCATAGTCCAATAACTTGTTATAATTTGATAATTTTCTATATTGTTTGTGCAAACTATGTGAATTCTCTCTCTCTTTTTAAGTTCAGGGTTACATGTGCAGGTTTCTTATATCGGTAAACTTGTGTCATGGGGTTAGATGTACAGATTATATTACTTTACAGAATACACCTAGGTATTAAGCCTACAACCCTTTAGTTATTTTTCCTGATTCTCTCCCTCCTCCTACCCTCTACTCTCTGATTTGTCCTAGTATATGTTTTTCCCCTCTAGGCTTCCCTGTGTTATCATTAGCTCCCACTTATACGGGAGAACAATGTGGTATGGGTTTTCTGTTCCTGCATTAGTTTACTAAGGATAATGGCCTCCAGCTTCATCCATGTTCCTGCAAAGGACATGATCTCACTTTTTTTTTTTTTTTGGTTACATAGTGTTCCATGCTGTATATGAACCACATTGTCTTTATCCAGTCTACCATTGCTGGGCACTTAGGTTGATTCCATGTCTTTGCTATTGTGAATGGTGCTGCAATTAATGTATGCCTGCATGTTTCTTTATGATAGAATGATTTATATTCCATGGGGTATATACCCCGTAATGAGATTGCTGGATTCAATGGCAATCCTGTTTTTAGGTATCACTAGGACCACAGCACAAGAAAATTAGAAATCAAAAGTAGGAAAATCACTCAAAAGCATACAATTACATAGACATTGAATAACCTGCTCCTGAATTACTTTTGGGTAAATAATGAAATTAAAGCAAAAATCAAGTTCTTCGAAACTAATGAGAACAAAGATATAACATACCAGAATCTCTGGGACACAGCTAAGGCAGTGTTAAGAGGCAAATTCACAGCACTAAATGTCCACATCATAAGTTAGAAAGATTTCAAATCAACAACCTTACATCACAACTAAAAGTACTATAGAAGCAAGAGCAACCCAACCCCAAAGCCAGCAGAAGACAAGAAATAACCAAAAGCAGAGCTGAACTAAGTGAGATAGAGACATTAAAAACCATTAAAAAAAATCAATGAATCAAGAGATGGTATTTGGAAAAAAAATTAATAAAATAGACTGATAGCTAGATTAATAAAGAGGAAAAGAGAGAAGATCCAAATAAACACAATTAGAAATGACAAAGGGGATATTATCACTGATCCCACAGAAATACGAATAACCATCAGACAATATTATGAAATCCTCTATATACACAAACTAGGAAATCTAGAAAAAAATGGATAAATTCCTGGACACATACACCCTGACAAGTCTGAACCAAGAAAAAAATGAATCCCTGAACAGATCCATAACATTCTCTCTCTCTTAATTGGACTCAGTTTGATACAATGTCTTGTCCTACAATTTGTCATTCCCTCTAAATCACTAATGCTCAAACTAATGTTTTCACTCTGGAAAATAAAACATTTTCAATATTCCTGAATTTTCTTTTCTTTTCTTTTCTTTTTTTTAGACGGAGTCTCGCTCTTTCACCCAGGCTAGATTGCAGTGGTGTGATCTTGGCTCACTGCAACCTCCACCTCCCAGGTGCAAGCAATTCTCCTGCCTCAGTCTCTCAAGTAGCTGGGATTACATACAGGCATTTGACACCACGCCCAGTTAATTTTTGTATTTTTAGTAGAGACGAGCTTTCACTATGTTGACCAGGTTGGTCTTGAACCCCTGACCTCAGTTGATCCACCCATCTTGGCTTCCCAAAGTGCTGGGATTACAGGCATGAGCCACTGTGTCCAGCCTCTAAATTCTGGAAATTTTTTTCACAACCATAATGAGACCCTTCAACATTTGTGAAAACTTTTCTTAGTATCACCAGGTATCACACTTTTACTGTTCACATAGCCCAAAGATTTTTCATTTTCACATATGTATCTTTACCACGATTTTTATTTTATTCCAAAAACGTCTACTTTTTCGTTTGAAAAACATCTAGTTTACATTTTTCAATCTTGTCTCTCCAAATCATTAAAGGTATTATCAAATACCTTAATGAAACTAAAGTCAAACATATCTATAACATATATCTTAAGAAGTTAGGTTTTAGAATTGTACTGTTGCCAACCAATAATGACCAACTGTTCATTATTCCAATTATTGCCCTGAGTATTCTGGATAAAAATGTATACAAGATATAGATAATGCATAAAGTTTTCGTTATAGCTAATATGTAAATAAATTATTATGATACAAGTGAGAACAGTGCTACAGTGCTGTAATTAAGGTATGAATTTTCTTGAGAGCAAAGATTATTTCATATTGATATAATCTGATAAGAGGAGCCTTACAGCAGAGGTAGCATATGAATTAACTCAAACTTCAAGTAATATTTCAACATACTGGAAAATTTTAAGCAAAGGAACATTAGCAAATAAACAATATAAAAAAATATGGATAATTCATGTATTAGCAAAGAAACAAGTATGAGTAGAGCAATCCCCTCACTGACAATGTAGAAGAAATTTCTTGGAATAGAAGATATATCTAGAGGCTATTCATTTATTTACTTATTTATTTGCAGATTATTTCAGAGATGGTATTGAGTACTTCCTATTGCATCATATTCAAGGGCCCACAAGGTCTTGCTCTTTCTTTCTAAATTACGCTATGGTTGATCAGTATGTTTAAGTGTAAAGTTCCCCATCAGCTTTTCATAAAAAAGATTTTCTCAATCACCGGTAATTATTGTCCAGATTCATCATTTCATTAGGGAAGATAAAATTGTGATATTCTATCATTTTTCATCTTGTATTATTTTATTTAATACTTTTGCATTGTTCATAATTTGATTACCCTCAGGTACTGCTCTACAGAAAGACAGAGTAAACATTTTACTTTTTTCCTTTATTTATTACTATTCAGAATAACATGTTAGTTCCCTGGCAGTCTCTAAGAGGAACTAATGAAGATTATTTTAATATCAAAATCACAGTAGATTTCAAATGTGTTTCAGTCAACTACCATTATTTTTATTTTTATGCTCAAATTGTCTGTCTTTTGACTGGAGTAACCCCTTAGAATTGACTTCAGCATTTTTGATATGACTTCAGGAATCTTTGACTGTTTCTTCACTATCTGATGCAACAAGATTGATGGTCTAGTCTCATCTTGAACATATTTTGTCCTAGAACAGGAATCAGTCATTTCCCTAAATATTCCTGGTTCCTTTTGGGAAAAAAATAACATTTAGGGACCACAATCTAGATCTGTGGGCTTATGCCATTGGGTTTGTAATGCTTTTAGGTCTTTACATTGATTTGAAATAGGAAATACTGTTTAAAAATACATTAAAAATACTGATTTTCAATTCAAATTAGTAGTACAGGGTTTTTACATAAGGTCTTGATTTCATATTTGTCATTTTTTTCTGGAATTCGTAGTTCTTAATGACTAACATAAATTCTAATTTTCTCTGTCACTGTATAATAGTTTCAGAATCACAATACCAATGTTATTACCTACAATGTGATTACTAAAAACAAGTTAAGACTTCTTTAGTCCTTTTGTATTCCTCTGGATAAATCATTTGAATCATTTCTTGTTGTGTAGTTAAGTTGCCACTCACAGAAGAACATTTTAAATACATTTTGGTTATTATTCCATTGATTATTTAAACATATACACACGGGCCTCCTTCTTTCTCTGATGAAAGCTTACATACACTACACATGGTTCTGCCTTGTTTGCTCTTGTTTGTTTGTTTCTTTCTTTTGCTAAACTGTGTATCTTGGAATTCAATTCATAATAGCCTACATGGATTTTCCTTGTTCTTTTTTACAGCTTTTCCATTGTTCACAATAGCTCATTCAAGCAGTCATATATTGGTGGTCTCTGGGCTAAAATATTTATTTTCAATAAATACGGTATCTAACAAGAGCCATTTCGTTGTTAAGCATCTCCTTCTCCCTTCGTTACCTGATTGTTTCTCATTAACCTGTTTTATTAAAATTGTTTCCTTTATTGAACATGTTTCAGACTCTTATAATTACCTCTAGATATCCTTCCCTGAACCCCTTCTTATACTGTCATGATATTTTGTGTATAAACCATTGTATGCAATTCACCACACTCCAGTGTATGAACTATTCTGATCTGTTTCTGCCAATATAGTATGAGGATTTAGTGGTTAAAATCCTTGTCTTCATGTCCTCACTAGCAAGATGGGTGCCAGTGATAATTTTTGAATAAATGAATTAAAAGCAAATACTTTTAAAATAATTTATATCCTCCGAAAAAAATTGAACTCATAGAAGCAGAGAACAAAATGCTGGTTACCAGAGGCTAAGGATTTGGGAAACTTGGGAGATGCCGGTGAAAGGATACAAAATTCAAGTGAGGAACAATAAGTTTAAGAGATCTATTGGACATCAAGATGGGTATAGTTAATAACAAATATTACATAGAGGCATATCTCATTTTACTCCATTTTGCTTTATTTCACTTCTGAGATACTGTCTTTTTTTTTTTTTTTTAATCAAATTGAACGTTCGTGGCAACTTTGCTTCTAGCCAGTCTATTGATACCAATTTTCCAACAGCATGTACTCGCTTTGTTAGCATATGTCAGCAATAAGTATTTTTAATTCAGGTATATACACTTTTAAGATATAATGCTATTGTACACTTAATATATTACAGTATAGTATAAACATAATTTTTATACATATTGGAAAACCAAAACATTCATGACTCACTTTATTGTAATATTAGCTTTATTTTTGTGGTCTGCATTTGAACCTGTGATATCTCTGATGTGTGATTATACTTGAAAATTGGTAAGAAATTAGATTTTTAAGAGTTCTTACTACAAAACAAAATAAGCATATGAGGTAATGCATATGTTGATTAGCGTATTTTGCCATTCCACAATGTAAATACATCAAAGCATCATGTTGAACACCATAAATACATATAACTTTATTTGTTAATATAAAAATTAGATAAATAAAAATACTTCTTACCCCACATTAAATGGATGATCAAATCAACATCTTGAAATTTCATGACAGAGGGAATCATTGTTAAATTTGCAATAGACTCTTTATAAAGATACTAAACCACATTTGTGCATTCTCACAATACTTAATATTTTATCTAGCATTCTCAGCATCTAACTCTACCCATGTGAAACAAAAAGTTCCTTTTAGTAATTAAGATGAAATTCCACATAAAATATTAGTCAATAACATGTGCTTGGTTAGCCTAAGGCTTTATCCTCTTGCCGTTATTAGAGAATGAGTATCAAATCCCTTCCAGTAATAATTTTTTTAAAAAAAGAAGAGGTTTCCAGGTATTACCTCTAACCCATGTCATGGTTTGGATTTGGATCTCTTAGCGTTTAGGTCAACACAACACTTTTCTCAACCCGTCTCACTCACCTGCAAATCTTTCTCTATTACCTACCTGGTCCATGGCACAAGCCTACGAAATTCCCCAATTAAAGGATTTTTTACCCCACTTTGAGAATTTTCTGAATCTTCTCAAACAGATTTTAAATGGTTTTCATAGTCCTTGGTGCCTCATAGGGACATCTTAAATTAACTTTTCAGCACTCTGAAGCTGAAAAAAATACAACATATAGGATCCTATAACTTCCTCACCTCATGCTCACCAAAACCAACATAATAAATAAGATCTCATATACTGCTTTTTAAAAAAAAATGTTTTATTGAGGTATAATTGATACATTTAAAAACTGTGCATATTTAATGCATATACTCTGATGAGTTTAGACATAACCATTTACCTGTGATGCCATCATGACAAAGTAATAAATACACATATCACCTCCAAAACTTTCCTCATGCACCTTTGGGAGTTTGTTTGTTCTATTTTGTTTGTGTGTGTGTTTGGGCTGATTTCTGTGGTAAGAACACTTAACACGAGATCTACACTCAAAATTTTTGAATGCACAATGCAATATTGTTAAGTATAGGCGTAATGTTGTAGAGCAGATCTATAGAACTTGTTCATCTTGCATAACTGAAAAACTATATTTATTGAACATCAATTCTCCATTTCCACCTTTCCTCAGCCCTGGAAACCACCATTCTACTCTACTCATTTGTGCTGTGCCTGGCTTATTCACTTAGTATACTATCCTTCAGTTTCATTCATGTCATTGCATATGGTAGGATTTCGTAATTTTAAAAATCTAAATAAATCTAAATAGTATTCCATTGTATGTATATACTACATTGAATGTATTATACTCCATGTTCTCAATTTAGCATAAGCCATTCATTTCCTGTATGAAAATCAATTATCAGATAAGGTTATTTTTATTCTGTCTAAATGAATATCTCAATCTCTAATAGTCATATTTCCTTCTTATTAAGCAATAAGACTCTGATTGCAAATACACAAAGATTTGTAAATATACTGTACATCATTACAACACACACTAAATGTGCTCAAAGTGCCAAGGATTAACATGCACTTTTTTCATTCTTAAATATAGTGTTGTGTGTGTCTTGAGCTACCCACCAGCACAACGTTACCCATCTACTGGCCACTCTCTTGCCAAAATGTGTTTTTTAAATAAAATTAAGTATACAGCTAAATACACATTATAGTGTCTAATCACAAAGATATAATGAAGTCAGTGTCATTAACAGAGAAATACAAATTGTACACATAAAATATATGTCGTGCGAGTTTCACTAGAATTGCTTCCAAAATTATCACCAAATAATGTTAAATAAAGTAATTTAAAATTAACTGTTAGGAGAAACACCGATTATAATTCTTGTTATTAGAAACAGTAGTATTACTAAATTGTTTAAAAATCATTCAAAAATATAAAACATTTTCTTCAAAAGAGATGTGAAATTTCAATATAAGTTCCAGCACATAGATAAATATATTGAATAATTCTTCTAAGCTAGCAGTTTAACTTTTTTAAAAGGCAGTAGCTGTACAGATTGTAAGATATGTAAAATATATTAATGTATGTGCTTTCCATTTAGTTCAGCAGGTAACTTATGCTAAGGACTTAACAGAATAAAAATGTAGACCACTTTAATATAACTTTTTTAAAACCCTATACTTCTAAAAATCACTTTTACTTTACCTTGTTGTTATTTTTATCTCTATCATATGTAGTCTGATTTGTACTCCAATAACATTACCTACAAGTTTATCTCCTTATGATTCTCTTTATCATATTTCTCTTGGTCAAAATTTTAGTGGCATGTTGCATAATAATTTATTGAGAAAATAAAATATCTTTGATAAAAAATGTGTTCACAAATTACATTACGTGGGCAAAATTGTTGAAAATATATAAGAGCCTTTTTAATCCTACCATGCATTTACATCTATGCATTTCATGAACCTGATTTCAATGAATGTTCATAATGCATATGGAGAAGAATTTGACAGTTCTTCTAAATTTTATAGAAAAATTACAATTATGATTTATCGACATATGGTATACATTTAACCATTGAAACCACAATCACCACTATTAGATACAAAAGTGTTTTGCAGAATGTAGAGAAAGTAGGAAAAGAAACGTATTTCGTCCAAGTGAAAATGAGAATGTTAAAAAAAAAAAAAAAAACATAAAATGAAACATAAAAATATTGATGATACTGACCTCTGATATGTCAAGCAACAAAATTAAGTTCTCTTTCAGCATTTAAATTGAGAGTGGAGGGTTATGAATATAAGTCAAAAGAAAATTTGGCTTTTTACCCTATTATCCATCCTTTTCACTTTACACTCTCTCTATATATATATCCAGAAATCTAAGGCTACCTAACCTCTAGGCACACAGGTATACATTACCCCAAATGTATAAAACTGGCATTCAGCTCCTAACAACATGAAGCTATTTCTTGGTTTCACTCAAGGAGGAAAGGCTTGCCCCCTTCCCATTTCAATCTTTTCTTGACCCTTCCTTTGTTTTTCCACTAAGATTCCACTTGAGTTCATTAGGTAAATAACCAATTACTGTGGTAGATATTTGAGTCAGCCAGAGTCCATACTGTAAGTGGGTAATTCAAGAAAAAACTATTTACAAAGATGTGGGCCAGGATCCAAGAAACCAACACAATAACTAGTATCTAGCAAGAAAAGGAGAACCCTATGTATCCCTCCTGAGCCTGAGTATGTAAGAGTAGGGGTGCTTGCTAGAGCCCCATGAGGGTGGCTGTATGAAGAGGGACACTTGACAGAAACTGTGACCTTCAGCAGAGAGGCAGAGCTCACCCACAGCACACTATCAGGGAAGAAACATGAGGAACAACCACCACACCCCAACCTTACTCTCCTCCCAGATTCCAATCCATAAACGTTTCACTTTGGCAAAGCCGACTTTATGGAATACAATCAGATGCTTTCCTATCCAATATAAAGGAGAGGGTACAAAGTGCTCCATAAGGACACATGAAAGGCATGTAGCATGATACTCTCATTTAAAATTTAAATACAGAACTAAAAATTAGATAGCAATAAAGAAAGGTTACTTGGCTATACGCATGTTTGTTATGATTTGTAACAGAAATGTGAGATTCTCTGTCTCTCCTGATTGATTATTCTCCAAATACTTATCACCGTTTACCATATAATCTAATTTACTTATTTATTTTGTTAATGTCTTTTTGCCTTCACTGCAATGTGAGTTCTATCAGGGCACAGATTTTTTTGTTTTGTTCACTACTATATCCCCAGCATTCAGGATTCTGCTTGACTCCTAGTAGATATTGAAATACTTTTGAATGAATGAATTAGAGAATATGAAAACAATATAATGCAAAAATTGTAGTGTAATAAAAACCAAAATGTATGAAAGTAAATTTATGTCATATAAATAATGCACATATAGGAGGCCATTTGGGGTTTTCATTCATGTTAATAAACTATATTTCAGAAGGCATGAAAACTAAGAGGCTTTTCTACATTTGGATTTCCCCTGAAAATTTAATTTTGCATGCAGAAGAAAATTGGTAGGAATATGACATATAAAGTAGCAATAAACTCAGCTCTTTTAAGTGTCAACTATTACCCATTCATTTTGTAATATTTAATCTTGCGTTGGTTTTAAGTACGAGAAATAATAACATATTTTCTAGCTTGGGTAAAGCTAGTACTCCATTCCAATGAGTTAAATTACTATACTTGTTTATAAATTAGAGAGGTATGCAGGCAAATCTACAGATAAGTCTAGAAACCTCAAAATAATAAAAAGGTGCTACAATAAGTGCATTAAAATAAAATGTGTGGCATGGTATCTTCTCACTTTAATTGTATCTTTTGTTATCTAACAAAAGACTGGAAAGACAAAGGAGGCAAAGACTGTGAGGCTTCATCTAAGATCTCAGGAATCAGAGCAATTCTGCCATTTGCCAGCTATTTGGCCTTAAGAGTCATTTGACTGTTTCTATACGTCTGTTGCACTATACAGTGAGATTAATAGCATCTATTTCTCTGGGTGTGCAGAATATAAGGGATTACATATGTAAACCATGCTGGCTCCCCTTGTCATTACTCTGTTTTACGAAGGCATTTTCTGGTTCCATAAGCTTTTGAGACCCTTTCCTTGTCTAGTAATCACGAACAAATAGTACACATCTTTGAATTCTTAATTAGCTAGCACCAAGTTAAAATCAAACAGTACTAATTCATAATCTCACATGCAGTCTGCCACATTCCCAAGGAACAAGTTAGAGTTAATGTAGTAAGAACTATTTTTAAGGTCATCTCCAACTACAACCTCTAGGCTCTACGTATTGAAAGGTTGAGTTACATAAAGTATAGCAATTAAGACAGTCTTATCTTTATGCTCTTTCTTCCCTGAAAGTCCATCTTCATGCTCTTTCCTCCCTAAAAATCCAAGATGTCATAGTCAAAGGATAGCATGGATTGGTTTACTGTTTCTTATTTCTTAGTAACATTTTATTATAATTAGTAGGTCTTCTGTTGTTTTCCTCTTTCAAGAAATGTGGGGTTAAGTCCATGCAATTAGACTTCCTCAGAACTCTTGGTTAATCCACCATGGTGCAATATATAGATATTTATATCTGGCTATGGTTTTAGACCGTATATATAGGTCTTTTGATTTTTATACTCTTGCCTTTTTGGTGGGGGAGCTATCTGGTTTATTCACAATTCCCTGTATGTACTCTTCTGTATTTACACAGAGATAAAATATATACAGAAAATTATGAACAGATGTGTGCTTAATATAACATGGAATCATTTGATAAATATTTATTGAGTATCTAGTATAGAAGCCAGAAACTATGTTAGATCTTTGGGATAAATCAATAAACAAAATTCACAAAAATCTCTGCCTGCATAAAAATTATAATCTAATAAAAGTAGGACAACTGTTCATCTCTACAGAGGAATACATATGTATCTTATACAGAGATCTAACACACCAATATATGTCAAAGGAATGATTTATTTAAGAAAAGCTTTCTTTCCATATTTATTTTAATACATAATATTATTCAAATATTGGCCATGCCTGGGTAGAATTAGGTCCTAAAACTCTAGGTAGGGCAGAGATTCCTCATCAAAGTGAATAAAATCTGTGGCACTGTTTTACTGAATGAATTGTAGCCAAAAATCTTTGAAAAAGAACAAGGAAAGAAGAAAAAGTAGGAACAAAAGAACGAAGTGCAGAAGAGGAATTTCAAATTAAAAATGGATGCAAAAATCAAAAACATTTAGGAACTAGATCAGAGCAGAAGCATCTCTGCAAAAATAGCTAAGCAGTTGGAGTAATTATCAAACATACCTTTATATATTGTGCACTTTAAAATCCGGTGGGACAAGGGTGGGTTAAATTAAAAGAGGTTTTTGTATAGATGCACAGAATTTACTAGGACTATCTCTTCCATTAAATGATATTAGTCATATCTGGATACAGCATATCAGAACCAGAGCTGAAAGGCTCTTTAGCCTAGTATATTCATCAGTTATTTCATCTTTAGTAAACAAGGTGCTACATATATCCATTGCTTAAATGGTTGTATACATAGCTGATTAATCACAGCTATGTTTAAACTTAAACTTCTACAAGATATCATGATAATAGAATTTCTGAAAATATAGCCCTTATAAATTACATGCTATCTTTCATCTTTGCTTATTTCCAAATGTTTTCATACCATCAGGACATTATGGTTTTGAAAAATACATAGTTTTTTTAAATAAATAACTAAAGGAGAGTGCCTATTCACAAAACAAAGGAAATCAAAACTGTAATGAAATGAGTCACTTTTGTTTCACCAACACTACTAAGAACCAGAAAGAATAGTATCACCATGACAGAACTGATATCATTTTAAGCTTAAGAAAGTTGAATGTAAATATTACACTATAAAAGTTCTTTATTTCTTGAGAAACAATAGAAGAACTTTGCATGTTATAAATCTGAAGCTAAAAATGAACAACCATAGCTAACCTTTCAAAAACAATTGTCTCTCCTAAGGGTTTGGTTCTGCCTCTGTGATCATATAATTTTCATGTTGTTTTATGCATTCCCTATGGCTGAATCAACTACAATATCATTGCATATTAAAATTTCAACACAGAAATGCACATTTAAATTCTGTGCTTGATATAAAAGTCATGAAGAGACTGGAGGCAAGTTGGAGAAACAATATAGTTTAATAAAGAGATCAATATAGCTGAGCAGACACATCACAACCCTAATCTCCAAGGCTTCCCCCACACATGCATGCACACATACACAAATCTGGAAAAAGAAAACAACACAACATATATCTTTCAGAATCCTTTTAGAGCAAGAGTAGACCTCCTAACAGAACAATAAAGACATCACTATTATCCATCTTAATTTTGAAATAATTTTAACCTGGGTCACATATTTTTAGCAAAACCACCTCTAACCCTTGAAAGTAGGATATGTACCATATATAAATTGATACCAAAAAATTCTTATCCTTAATTTGCAGATGTATGTAAATATATAATAAAATAAAACATTTTGGTCGGATGTGGTGGCTCACGCCTGTAATCCCAGCACTTTGGTAGGCTGAGGCGGGGCGATCACCTGAGGTCAGGAGTTTCAGACAAGCCTGGACAACAAGGTGAAACCTCGCCTCCACTAAAAAGACAAAAATTAGTCAGTCGTGGTGGTGGATGCCTGTAATTCCAGCCACTAAGGAGGTTGAAGCAGGAGAATCGCTTGAACCCAGGAAGTGGAGGTTGCAGAGCCAAGATCGCGCCACTGTTAATCCAGCCCGGGTGACAGAGGGAGACCTTTAGAAAAAAGAAGAGGCCGGGCGCGGTGGCTCAGGTTTGTAATCCCAGCACTTTAGGAGGCCGAGATGGGCGGATCACGAGGTCAGGAGATGGAGACCGTCCTGGTTAATACGGTGAAACCCCGTCTCTACTAAAAAATACAAAAAACTAGCCGGGCGACGTGGCGGGCGCCTGTAGTCCCAGCTACTCAGGAGACTGAAGCAGGAGAAGGGCCTGAACCTGAAGGCGGAACTTGCTGTGAGCTGAGATCCGGCCACTGCACTCCAGCCTGGGTGACAGAGCGAGACTCTGTCTCAAAAAAAAAGAAAAAAGAAGGAGAAGGAGAAGGAGAAGGAGAAGGAGAAAAAAAGAAAAAAGAGAGAGAGAGAAAAAGAAGGAAGGAAGGAAGGAAGGAGAAAGAAGACAAAAACGTTTAATCATGACTATCATATAAAAATTATATTTGGGAAAATTAGCATATAAGAAAGTCTTTCTAGAGTATTTATTATAACTATGTCTACATATTCACGCATATAAAAATTTACTCTTTTTTCAGAAATTATGCAGAAAATTATTTTTTAAACAGCTTCTCTGCTCAAAAATAAATATGGGTCCAAATTATGAGTGCCTCACTTCTTCAGCAATCAAATCATTTTAGAAAACATTTCTATTTAACACAAACATTTTAATTTAATCTCTAAACATATATCTTGTGTATTAAAAGGGGAAGTATTTCCTTTTGGATCTTCTATAAGTGCAAAAGATTTAAATATAACAAAGAGTAGAATGGATTTCATTTGTTTAGTCTTTTGAAAAGCTACTGCTACTTGCATGTTTGCATTAATCCAAAGTAATTTTTTGCTCATTTTCACTTCTCAAAAAAAAAAGCCTTCTGTAGCTGGGAAAGTAGTGTCCTAATGCTATCTGGAACTTCTTGACATCTTGAGTACTAAGTAAACAGGTAATGAGGCTAAGCACAGGAGGAGGACAAAGATATTAAAATAATGTCTCTGGCATATTTAGATTACACCAAAAATGGCTAAAGACAGTTAAGAATTTTATGTTCAAGCACTGTAAAATCGGTTCTTTTGCAGAGATTTTAAATAATTTGACAGTGTTTTCTCAAATCTTGCAAAAATCAAAAATTGTTTTAGTCAGCAATGTTTTGTTTAAAAAGCACTCAAAATAGGTATCACCATATATTTATATGTATTTGAGTAACTCTTTATAGTATGATTATAGATACCATAAGTATGTATTTTCCTAAGTACATAAATGGAAAAACAATAAAATAAAATTAAAAATTACCTATAAAGACGCTCATGGGAAGTTTTATAATATCAAAAAAGGGAAACAAGATGTATATATAATCATACGAATTGGTTAAATTCTCCTTGGATAGTTTACATGTAAGATGCAAAAGTCTTGAAAACTATGTGACATAATGTAAAGAAAAAACTACCATATAATCTTCATCAAGAAAAGTATCTCAACTGCTTCACTGTCACCTCACAGACACAACATACTGTGATGCTCTAAGGTGTTTAAATCTGTGTTTTATTTATATACTCTGTAAAATTTCAACTGTTCGGTAATTAATTTATATTATTCTAAAATGTTATTTAAAAACAAAAAGGGAACATTTGATAACACAGCCTTCAAGTACCAAGAGCTTATTTTCCATATTCACAATAAGTGGTTCTTTCAAATTGCAACAGCTATGGGAAACTTGGGTATTGGAAAAATTCACCTATTAAGAATATAGTGACTATTTTAAATGTTTTACTTTCAGGTGTACTTCTACATTCTATTGGGCATATTTTAAAGCAACTCTTAAAAAAGAATAAACACTTATTTATCTCACAGATTTTCACATCAAAGGATATAAGTTCCTCTTTTGAGGGGGAAAAATGTTTTATTTCTGACAAAAATTATCCAGAGCCAAGTTTGAAAAATAGTAGCTAAGAAGCTAAAATATTTAAATGAATAACTATGTTACAGTCTCTGAAAAATAATAATTTTATTTTTACAACTGTTCTTATGTGAGATCACTATAAAAATAAAAATGTAAAATTAAAATATTGTCACAGAACAATTGATCCTCAAAAAATATATCAAAAAAAAAAACACACTGTGGAAAACATTGAATAGAAAATCTAAAGTTCATGCTAGCTAGTTTCTTGAAATTACAATTCATCTCTTAAAAAAAAATCTGTGTCTTTATCATTGATAAAATTTTTCTGGAGATATAATCAAAAAGATAATTCAAAACCTTAGAAATAACCATAAAATCTCTGTTTCTCAGAATATATCTTCAGACTGATTTAGACAATTTGGTTGAAATAACTGCATTAAAAAAGAGGTAGCAAGCCAATCCTACAGCAATAACCAAACAAACCAATATTTAAATATTTATGTATATACTTCTCTGGCTTTTGGGAATGCATAACCTATTTATATTTTCCAGTAATGTGCAATTTTTCTTCTACATGCAAAATATTTCTTCTACATAGCCAGGTGCCTTTTACAATCTAGAATGATGTCTAGTAGTTTCATTCCTACACATAATTTTCACTTCCTTGAATTATCTAGTTGAAGTGAAAAGTCATTTTTTGTTTCAATATCCAATTTGTGCATAGATTTAGGCACTGTTAATTTATAGTAAAGAAATCAAATGTGTTTTTCAGAACTTATAAAGACATATGAGATTCATTCTGTAGCTATACATGGATCTTAGTGTACTCCCAATATTGTGATGTGAACTCTGATAATCATTGGTTGGTGGCCTCACATACCTGCCACATATGCACCACTTTTCTCTTATATGATGGAGAAAACACGTGTTCAACACAGAAATAATACTATATATAGGTAAACATTATGTACTCGCAAAAATACACTTGTTCAAGCTTACATTTAAGCCTACCTTAAGTGTCTCATTCTATTCTTCTTTGTTTAAACTACATGCAGATGATTTGTTATATAAAAACCTTCACATTGTATTTTTTATTAAAAATATGGTGAAAAGATATTCAACATAGCTTTAAGAACTAGAATACTAATTCTTTTTTACAATGCCTTGCTGTCAGCAGCAATATCAGTGCAGAGCTACACAGAAAATGATTCACCCTCCACAAGCTGCCAGTGTGAATACTATACACCACATTCATAAATATGAAAACTGAAGGTATCATTATTCAATGTCCCAAAGAAAATGAAAACAAGAGATTTTTCCAGGATTCATCTTTTATGTGGAATAATTTAATTTAATATTATCATGTACATTATTTTCTCTTAGCAAAGACCTGTTTAAACTCTTTTGAGTCCATAAGACAATCAAATATTGAATCAACGTGCAAGAAAATATTCAGTTATATTCTTTTTTTCTTTTTTGCATTTCGATAAAAGCATCTTATATGGTGTGCAAAACATAGCTGTAACTGCAAATTGAATTATAATCATAAGTTGAAAACTTTGTGTTTTAAAAAGTATTAAATAATAATTCAGGATGTTCTACAAAATAGGTAA
>NC_045440.1:78156282-78208782 GCF_002776525.5 Piliocolobus tephrosceles | reverse complement strand
ACATATACTTCTGTGTTTCATAGTTAAAATTTTTAAATACATAATCATTGCCTCTGGTTATATATTAAAACAATACTTTGCTACTAATTAAATGTCTGGGTATTTTTTGAGACAACATACATCACTTTCTAAGCGAAAAGAGGAAAAAACTTTCTATTTAAAAAGAGAAAAATATAATATACATCATAAAAAATGTAACCTATTACAACATAACCTACTGAAAGTTGTAAAAGATAAAAAAAAAAAAAAAACATTTAGGTGTACTTAAAAAATGGAAGAGCATTCAAATTCAAGGTATTTCTAAAACAGACAATAACACAGTGAAAACATTATGAGCGTGAGTATTCTTTCTCTAAGAAACATATTTTCAAAAAAACAGGTCAATGTTTAAAAGTCATACCAGTTTGTTCTAAAAGGTAATCTCTGCTAATAAAACCACAAAATAGATTGTTTCAGACAAGCTTTCCCAGAATCTTGCTGAGTGATTTAGAAGGTCCAGCTCTGCTTTTTACTCAGAATAGAAAAGTGACCCTCAATTAATTTTTCCTAGAGAATACCGACAGCCATCAGATAGTTCTCAATCACAAATGACCTTGGCATAATTTCAACCATTGAATGAAAAAACAGAAAAAGACTACATTTCAGTAGTCATTCCTTCGGTCACCCAATCCCCATAATGCTATTTAATATAATTGCATTCTATTCAGTACTATTACAATTATACCTGGCCTCTGAATGTCATGATACCGGCCCTTCTAATTGATGCTATGCTTGAAATAAATACCTTTCTCATATTAACTGTCTTAAAAGATCCATGAATTTAGCTCATAGTTGGAAATTTGGGCAACAGTTAATGTAAAACTGATCTGATTCAAAGATTTTGCACAGTAAATGGTGGCTGTTTAAAATGAGAAACTTCATATCATCTACAAAGAAAATTATCCCCCAAATTATTGACTTGCTGCATACTGTACTCAGCAGCATTGCTAATCTTGTCAATGATTCAGGACTATTGCCCAGGTTTGCTGAAGTGACATTTGAATTATAACAGAAGCAACATATGAAATAAATAAGAAGTAAACCACAGAGGTAGGGATGGAAACGTGGATTAGGAAGGTATTTGCCCTTACTATTGAAGAGAATTGATAATTTAAATGTGTCTTTATTTTGTTATGCCAGTTGAACTATGCTCAGTCATCTCTGATTTAAGAAATTCATTTGCCTATTCTGCTCATTGAGATTTCTCTTTAACTATACGAACATACCTGGCATGTAAAATATTCTTATGTGTAACATGGAAAAGAGTGTGGGAAAAAACATGGAAACGTTCTTGTGCAATTTGGAAATTTTTGCCAGTGGAAGAGTTAGGTGGTTTATTACTAAATTTGAAGACAAAATTTATTTCATAGTCCCCATGTTGCTATTAATTATTTTTGAGAATTTGTTTTTAAATATGTGATTAAATTTCAAAAAGAGCTTTTAAAGGTGAAATACGAAGTATATTTCATACTTTAATATTAGCATATTTCTTATGCATTTACTGTGAATTGATAGTATACAACACAATATTTTACATGTATAATAACAACTTTGAGATCATTATCCATCAGTAGTCAGCAATGTAGTGGTATGTCTATGAGTTTTACTTTGAATTTTAAGTGTTTGTTTATTTAGCAGCATTAGAGCTTTTCATCACAACTAACTTGGGCTTACTGATGTTATATGAAGTTATAACTGTATTTATGTCTTTTGTTGTTGTTTCTCTAAAATTTTGACAAGTTTGGAACCATAATTAGGCAATTAATAGATAAATAGCTGAATGGAAATAGCTGAATGACAACGTGGATTCAGTTTTCTAAATTGCTTATTATGAGCTAACAATTTTTAGCCTAATCTGCTTTAAAGCACCATGCTGAAAAATAAATTCTTTAGTGCACTAATCCAAGCATGTTCCACACATACAAAAAAAAAAAAATCACAGTTATAAAAATTGGGGACTACTATAAATAACACTCTGCACCTTTTTTTCCTGTTAATTCCTTACATGTGTGTATATACAAAACATTCAGAACACTATTACTGTTAGGAAAAAAATTGAACTTCAAGCCATTGTTAATCAAATATTTTACTTCAAATGCCTTTTTTAGATAAATATCCTTCACTTCCTCTGAGCTAGTTTTTTAGTAGAAGACCCTTCAAGAAACACTGTTTCAAAACAGGAAACAGGGGTTAAAGACATTAAAATAGTCCAGTTTTCTGGTAAAAAGATTATGGATGAATCAAACAGACTTCTGTGCTAACAACTCTGCACCTTACTCGTGAGTGATTAAATTATTTAACTTCTTTGAAGCTCAGCATCCTCATCTGAAATAATAACCACCCTTACCCATTGGCTTATTGTAATAGCTAAGCACTAAACCCTTATTAATTCTAAGAGTTTCTCTTAGAATTGAAAAGAAAAGCAGTTATAAGTTGTTGTTTGTCATGTGACTTACCCCCGCCCTCCTCAGTGTAGTGCAAAGGACTATTGTGATATTGGGTTGTATACTACCTATTGGAAGACCCTGGGACTATGCCACGTATGTAAACACACAACCACACCATGATAAATTTCTTGTCCCAATATTCTAACTTTCTATACTGCAGTAAGTGAAAAGCCCTTTACTAGTAGCTAAGATAGACATGGCATTATAGGCTTAGGCAATTTGAGAGTATTTCAGTTCCAAAACATGTCCCAAGGCTCTCAGACTAGACCTACATAGCAACAAAGCACGACACCATATGATGCCAGCACCATGATCACTCATTCCTTATTACAGTAATCCAGTCATTTGTGCCTTCCAGAATTCTTGGGGTATTGTGTCATTGAAGTGATCTTAAAGTACCTTTCATATTGCATCCTATTCTAGTTTAGATATCACATAGCAATAAATGATAGCCAGTCCCTGTTTTTGGACACAGCATTTCTCAACAAAATCACATATGATTTTAATTGTTTATATTCAATCTTTTTAAGAGAATAAGACATTGTCCCGAAAAGGAAGAAAAATATTGTGTATATAAGTTCCTGAGCTGTGGGACAAAAGAAAGCTGTATGATAGCCTAGCAGGAGGTGGAGGATGCCCCAGAAGTAAAAACTTCATTCCTTTTACTTAGTACTTTTATGTAATTACTCAGAGAAAGCAATATTTTTTTATTCACTGCTATACCTCCAAGACTTAAAACAATACCCAGTACATCGCAGGGACTAAATAAATGCTTGTTGAATTAATGAACTCAGGGGGTTGTATGTAAGATGTCAAATTTGTAAAGAATGACACAAATCAGGCCGAGTATGGTGGCTCATGCCTGTAATCCCAGCACTTTGGGAGGCCAAGGTGGGCAGATCACGGGGTTAAGAAATTGAGGCCACCCTGGTCAACATGGTGAAACCCCGTCTTTACTGAAAACACAAAAATTAACTGGGCTTGGTGGTGCATGCCTGTAGTCCCAGCTACTCGGGAGGCTGAGGGAAGAGAAACACTTGAACCATGGAGACGGAGGTTGCAGTGAACCGAGATCGCACCACTGCACTCCAGCCTGGCAACAGAGCAAGACTCTGTCTCAAAAAGAAAAAAAAAAAAAAAAAAGACAAATCAAATAATATTTATTATCTGTAAATAATTTCTGTGGTTGAAGACTGCACTAAAATTACTGGAAACTATACTTTAGGAAATTAAAATAAATACCTTTAAGTTGTATTTATTTCATGAAATTAAAGTTACTCTTAAAATTATTTCATAGATAAATATTTATAAAATTTTGCTGTCATCTTCAAAAAATTCTATGTGCCATTACAACAACCCTAGGCTTAAATGAAAAAAATAAAACTGATATCAAGCTTTGGGGGAACTTTTCACAAAGTATGGAAAGGCTAGTAACAGAAAGATATCATCGGGGATTTGAAAAAATGTGATGAGCAATAGAGGTATTAACATGTTACACAATAAGAAATAAGTATAAAGATATAATTTCTCTTCCCAAGAGTAAAGGAATGAAGTTATTTAGATATAGACACAGGTACTAATAATATTAACAAATGTCTATTAAAATAAGCTATGATATACTTGTTAGAACTGAGAAAAGACACGAGTAAGGGGCCCAACCTAATATAACCATTTAAATTATATAAGCAACAAAATATGAAAGTTCACGTGGTTCAAGGATCTGAGCCGGTATCAATTCCCAGCCTTCCATATCACTATGCTAAACACAAAACTAGAGCATCACAGGTATAAATAATCTCCATTTGTGTGCGTGCCCAAATCCAGGTAATTTGGCAAGGAATCGCATTCTTTAAAATCTACATGTACAATTTTTCCAAAGAAGTGCAGGTAAAGTCATACCTTAATGTATAGTAATATATATTATGCCAACTATGTATTTTTATTCATTCACTCATCCCATTAAAAATGTTGTGGGCATCCGTGTATTATACTCATTACTAAGGATAGAGAGATGAATAAACTATATGCATTTGTCTCAATAGACTCACAATTCAGAAATATGAATATATAACCAACAACTAAGATTACAATCAGATAAGGCTATGGTTTTAACAAATTGTTTTCTGTTGCACATGGGCTGAAGCTCAAAGCACAATAATGAAAAGATTATTTCTATTTCAAGTATTTAAATTATTATTGTAAAATTCTATTTTGCAAAATCTGATTAACTTCAGCAGTCAAGTAAGATATATATAATAAATATGCTTTTTTAAAAAATAATAACTCATTTTATTATAGTTATTATTTTTAGGACAGAAAATATTCTAACTCCAAATGCACATTTAATTTAGTCTTTTAATACAATCAGTTACAGTTGGAAATCTTCAAAGTCTTTTATATTGCTCCAAATAAAACATAAAGTTGCTCTCCCCAATTCAACAGGAAAAGGCCTGTTTCTGAGAAAGCATTTGAGTATATATTTTATTTGCACAACATACTTATTCAGGCCTTTATGATTAGGTAAATCTACAGACTTTTTTGCTATAAAAAGTTATGCAAGAAATCTATACCCCTGATATTCCCTAGGGGAAAGACTTCAAAAGCATTACTTTCAAATAAGGATAGAATTTCCTAAGAAGTTCTTCATATCCCTGATTTTAAGCTAGACATCTGCAGGAAGAGAGAAATTTGAATTTGTTGGGAAATAAGTGAAAACAAATTCTGTACTTGATGAATATTGCTGAGTACTGAAACATAGATGCCTGTCAGGAACAAGCCATCTATAACACTCAAAATACTTTAAATTTACATAGCACCTTCTTCTGAAGAATTTCACTTAGCACTAAGTTGGAATATGCTAAGAGAAGCAATACTGTACTTTTAAAAGGTATATAGAAAGAAGAAAATAAAACTGGCTGTATGTACCTAGCAAAACAATAGACCATTTTGTCAGGAGTTAAACGAATCAAGCAACAAACTTTACTGATTTCATTTAGGGAATTGACCCATTGCTTGAGATAAATGAATCAATAAGCTTTTAGTATCATCCACATAGACTGCCAGTTTATTTTTTTTAAAGATTAAGTAAATGACTGAAGATATTTATTGAAAAGTTAAGTATTTTAAGATAATATTTTGAATGTTGAAGTTATAAAAAGACTTTTTCAGAGGTGAAAATAAAGTTATTTAAAAGCAAAGTGTACCTTAAAGTATAAAGGACAATCATCATATCAGAAACGATAATAGGAATAATTGAGAAATTTTCAACTGTTAGTGCTGAGACCTTATTCCTTAATCCATTAATTACATTTTTATGGTCTTCTTTCCAAGAAAGGTGCTGACCTCTGAGGGATTCCATAATTAACAACAATCCCTCCAAAAGATTTCTTCCTTTGAAAGAGCCTTGTACAGTGCGGATTTTTCTTTTTGTAAAATTTGTAACATTTTACTATATTTAGTATTTGCAAAATCAAGAAATTTTTCCTGTTCACATGAAACTTAAGGAGAAATAACACTGATAACAACTTGTATTATTTATTAACTTCCCCATAATTTTAGCTGTCTGAAGCTCTTCAATTACATATATACTTTTTTATATAAAGATGCTCTTCAACTTACAATAGAGCTGCAACCTAATAAACCTATCATAAGTTGAAAAAATAGTATTTCCAAAATGCATTTAATACATCCAGCCTGCCAAACATCATAATTTAATGTAGCCTATATTTAACATGCTCAAGCACTTACATTATCCTTCAGCTGAGCAAAATCATCTAACACAAAGCTTATTTTATAAGAAAGTGTTGAATATCTTGTGTAATTTATTGAATACTGTACAGAAGTATGCTTTCTACTGAATATCTACTACTTTCACACCATCATAAAATCAAAAAATTACAAGGAGAACTATTGTAAGTTTGGGACCATCTGTATATATAATCACATTGCAATACCCAAAAGAACTGTAATACTGTCCCAGGAAAAACCACTAAGAAAAATGCTATTTTGTGAACTTATGTGTGGTAAGCTTCACACCGATAGGGCATTGTCTTAGGACAGATTCTCCTGAAAGTAGAGCCAAACAAGGATTCAAATTTTAATCCTTTATTTTAAAACTACACAACACTGACAAAGACAGTGAAAGAAAAAGAAACTGGAAGTGAGGCAAAGATGCAAAGTACTGCAGTACTGTGATGCTTAATTTCAGGTGTCCACCTGACTGAATTAAGGGATGCCCCAATAATTGGTAAAGCATTATTTGCGGGTATGTCTGTGAGGGCATTTCTGGAAGAGGTTGTTTGAATCACTGGAGTAAATTAAAAAGATTTGCCCTTATCCAATGTGACCGGGCACCATTCAATCTACTGAGTGCACAGGTAGAACACAAAGGAAGAAAAAACGTGATTTTCTTTCTCTCTTCTGGAGCTGAGACACCCTTCTTTTCCTATTCTTGAATATCAGAACTCTGGGTTATCCAGTCTTTGGACACTGGGACTTGCATGAATAGCCCTCCAATTTCTCAGGCCTTCAGCCTCAGACTGAGAGTTACACCACTGTCTTCCCTGGTTCTGAAACCTTCGGACCTGGACTTGGGACTTTTCAGTCTGCATAATTGCAGAAGCCAAATTCCCTAGTAAATTATCTCTCCTCTCTCTTTCAATCTCTCTCTCTGACTCTCTCTCTCCTTTCTCTCTCTCCCTCACTGTCTCTGTTTTCCTCTCTCTCTCTCATATATGTACATATACTCACATATATAATCCTATTGTTTCTGTCTCTCTGGAGAATTCTGAATAACATAACTACTTTATGGCATGTTACTTCACTGTCCATCACTTCATAAAGTGCCACAAAGAGACAGGGAAGGTTGTTCAGAATTGTAGTAGCTTGATACCTTGAAATTCCCGAGTTATCTTAGAGCTTATAGAATATGAATGCTAATGTATAGTACAAGTTTAAGGAGACTCTAAGTAAGAGTGGGCTTCTTCAAGATCTGTTTTGCAGGACCCAGGTGTTTCTGCAGAGACACAAAGTAACTGAGCCACCCATTTGGTACCTAGACCCTCCTTACAACTGTGTTTGCTAGCAAGCATAAAAACTGTGTATATAAATCTTGACAAAAAATAGAATATATTTTTGTTAGTTTGTCATCAAATCCATTATTATATTTTTTGTATTCTATAATAAGAAATGCTTCTGTGCTGTATAGGTTTTTTTAGTTATTGTTTTTGTTGGTGTTGCTATCACTCATGCTGTTCTCGAATGTTTACTCTCTCAAAACAGGATTTTTTTCTCATTGAGTGACTATTCTCTAATTTCTCTAAACACTGAACAGCCTTATACATTTCTACTAGGGAAACTAATCTTATTTATTACACCTCCTAAAATACTTCAGCCTTCAGCCAGTCAAATCTTAGATGTAGGTTTTTACTTTACATTCATTAAAAGGTTAAGTTTTTCACACTTTTGTCTGACAATTTTCAAAACTGAGAATAGGTGAGTGCAATGCTGACAACCAAGTAAAGAGAGAAAATAGCCCTATTATCTTACGTTTATTAGAGTTTTTAAGAGCAATTATAATAACGAATGTAACCCATGTATATAATACTGTTTATTTAATCTTACTAAGTAGAAGTAAATTCCAACTTCCATTTTAAACAAGCAGAGTAATAAGCCATGCATTCCCATTTTCAAGGGAAGAGATAGTAGGGCAAGAATTTTGTAATTGTTCTTAAGACAATCTTCAATATTTAGATTTGTAAAATACAGTTAAATTTGCTAGCAACACAATCAAAATAACCTTGGGTCTAAAAATGGTTAATGCAGGCTTAGTCAGAGTACTCCAGAAAGATAGAACGTGTAGGATAAATTATATATCTATCTATCGCTCTAAATATTTATGGAGGAGAGAGGGGATTTATTATGGAAGTTGGCTTACTCCAATATAGAGGCTGAGGAGTCTCACCATAGGCTGTCTATAAGCTGGAGAACCAGCGAAGCCAGTAGTATAGCTCAGTCTAAGTCCAAAGGTCTTAGAACCAGGGAAGCTGATAGTGACTCTCAGTCTGAGGCCAAGGGCCCAAGAGACCAGGGGGCTGCTGATGTGAGTCCCAGAGTTCAAAGGCCCCAGAACCCAGAGTTTTGAAGTCTAAGAAGAGGGAAAGAAGTCCCAGCTCCAGAAGAGAAATCCCAACTTCATCCTTCTTCTACCTTTTGGTTCCATCTGGGCCCTCAGCTGATTGGATGGTGCCCAACCACATTAAGGGCAGATCTTACCCACTCAGTCCACTGACAAAAAATGCCTGCCCCTTCCAGAAAGGCCACAACTGGGTAGCCCATTCATTCTAATCATATGCCAAACTACCCAGATTTCCCTTCTTGTAGAAGAGAAATAGGCTCAACACCTCCTAAAGCACTGAGAAGTAAATAATACTTTACCAGCTATCAGGGTACCCCTTGATCCAGACAAGTTGACACCCACAAAAACTATCACACCGTATATTGAAAAATACTAACTCAATGATTTTTTTAAAAAATTGTTTTGTATAATATTTAGGCATCTGATTAATTAAAAATCAAATATACTATATTAAAGAAGCATATTAATTTTGTTCCACTGAAGTTTATCCCATTCTTCTTCTACAAGAACAAAAGATTTCATGACTGTTAAATCTCTAGAAAAAAAAAATTTAGAGAAACACAGAAAAGGTTAAAAGAAATAGAAAATTTTAAGAATAGCAGTGGAACTATGGAACAGATTTGAAAGTTAGGAATCTAAATTCTAGTCCTAACGCTGTCATAAACTAGTAGGGGGACCTATACTGCAGCAAATATTTTGCCTGATTTTCATATTCTTTATCTATGTATCAAATCAGAGTTGAAATAGACATCACAATGCCCCAGTCTCCCATCCTGCAACTACTGCAAATACTGCAAATAGACCTCAGCATGCTCAGCCATTGCACCCAACCTGGACTCACATTCATTCTCATCCTAGCCTTTCACAGAGTCATTAAGAACTAATAGATTTTGACAGTAAAGAGGAAATCAATTTGGCATCTTTTGATTAGATAATCTCTAACATCTTAAGCATTTCTTGATTCTAGATGTCAGTTATTTTCCTACACCTTGTGTAATTAATTGTTCTTTAACAAAATGTAACCAAAGCCTGGTTTTCAGGTAGCCCAATTACAAAGCACTGCTGACACCGAGAAACAGTGAGCTATTCTGTCTAGCAGCAAAGGCCTAAGGGAGAAATCAAGCAGCTATTTAAATTAATGACAGTTGAAAATTAATTCAATTTAAGTTTGAGTGACTTAAGTATCACAGAGGCAGAATAAATTACAGAGTTAGAAGGTCAAGATATCTAGACCTTATCATCTCTTTTTTATCTTTATTAAAATATTCACTTAACAAATATGTTTGAAATGCAAGCACTCTGCTAGGTGTTGGTACAATGTTGAACAAAACTGACATAATCTCACAAGCTCCATAAGCCAGAGATTATGTTAGTTTTGTTTAACATTGTACCAACACCTCATAGAGTGCCTAGGCTTCAAATCTGTTGATTAAATGAATAGGAAGGAAACCAACATATTTCACCTCAAAATATACTTATTTCACATATTTCAAGATGGCTGTTTGAAAGGGCTGGAAATGTAAGAATACCTGAAAAGCCCTCTTTTGTGGGAAGCATTTGTAATTTGTAGAGAAAATCTGCATTGATGCAACCAGGCCTTCTCTCAGGCTCTCCATTGTCCAATCTAGGAAAGACTGAGAGTTAGACACCTTTAAAGATCTGAAAGAAATATTGGCCATCTACTCTTTCTGAAGTCTGTCACCTGTGAGGTTTCATCTACATAACAGGACACCTTTTCTAGCCAGGCCTCCTCTTCTCTCCCTCCTATAACTGTCTTGCCACTATGACCCGATTTACCACCATAACCTATTTGGAGCCATGCTCTGAGTCCCCATTCTTTCTGTCATGTCGAGATGGTATAAAAGCTTCTGAACTACATTGGGAGATTGGAATCCTCAGTTTGTGATGCTCCATTATGCATGTTAATATATTTGTGTGCCTTCTCTCCTATTAATCTGCCTTTTGACAGTTGATTTTTTCAGTGAACCTTCTGAGGGTGAATGGGATGTTTTCCCTTGGCCATACAAATATATAAATGCATGGAGTTTAAATGTGTGTGTGTGTGTGTGTGTGTGTGTGTGTGTGTGGTGTGCATGGTTTTGAAAAGAGCCATGAAGGAAAAGCACATATTAAAGTATGCCCTGACCCACAGAAAAACTTGACTCCTTGTAGCTAAGACACCAACAATTAAAAGCAGATCCAGGCAGCCATGGCAGGGTTGGAGAGCAGTCATGTACCCTATTTGTTCAGAAAATGACTTTGTGTTCTCAGAAAGGAGTTGTAAAAGTGTCACAAGGCTACCCTTTCTATAATCAAGTCAAACCAGTTCCTATTATCAGTGCTGAGATAAACTGTAACTGGAAGTTTCCCAACTGACCACTAACAGAACACCTGGTATAAATAGACTGACCACTCGGAACCAGTCAATTAAGAGAGACTGGTGATTTAGGGCTTAAAGGTCATCCAATCAAGACTGTTCATCTCCTCGCTAACTCCCCTGCCCTGTGATTTTTGCCTTTATATTTGCTCACCCTACAACCCCTCCTTGGAGCACACTTTCATTTTGCATGAAAGGCTTCATCTATGCAATATGCAAATTGCTTTTAGAAGATAAACTTCTCCTTTTGCCTCCACAAACTTCATTGATCTTTTATTAACCTACATAATATTATGAAAGTTCTTAACAGGATAACTTAAATGATTTCATTCATGGGAACAGTTACAAAAGATACACTAAGAAACTGATATTTAAGCTACAACCTGAAGAATAAGTAGAAGCTAGACTAGAACTAGAGAAAAGAGAATACGTGTACAGTCTTCATATATTTAAAAGAAAGGTGAAATATGACTTGGTAAGGAATTACACTTGACGGATGAGTATGACAAAGTCTGGTATCAAATGTCTGGTTTTGCTTTTGGGTAGATAGAGGCACCATTGACTGAAGTGGGTAATTAAGAGCAAAAAAAACTGGAGGAAAGCTTAAAAGTCCTGCTTTTGAAATTAAAAGTTTGTAAATGCTGGTAAAACTTTCAAGAGATGATGCCATGTAGGGATTTGATATATAGACCTGGAAATTAGGAAAGTGGGCCAGAATGGATATTTAAATTTGGGAGCCATTAGCATGTGTATGGCATTTAAAACCAAGAGAATGCATGAGGTCAACTAAGGAGAGAAATCTGAATGAGAAGTAATAAGAGCTGTCTGTGACTTAAGGATTTTCAGTTATACTGTAGAAACATTTTTCTCAAAGTGTGGTCTGCGGAATAACAACATCTGCATCACTTGGAAGTTGTTGGAGATACAATGTGTCATGGCCCACTCCAGTTTGAGACACTCTTAAATAAAAGAAAAAAGCTTGGCAAACAAAAAACTTAGAAGATAAAGAAGAGTAAAAATATTGTGTCATAGAAGCCACAATAAAAGGGTGCATAAAAATGTAAGGAGTGGAGTAATCAACAGTGTGCAATGCAGTGTCAGAACATATAAAATGACAGAAATAGTATGCATGAAATTTAACAGCATGGAGTTTAGTAAGTGATATTAGCCAGAGTCGTTTTGATGGAGAAGTGCAACTGTTAGCCAAGCTTTTAGCTGAATGAAAAGTGATAAAATAACAGCAACCACATATGAACAACTCTTTCAAGAAGTTTGGTCTTAAAGGAGAGTAAGGATAGGCCAATAATTAAGAAAAATAGAGTAATTAAGAAGTTAATGTCAATGATACTAACACAAATGATGATAGGTGATGTCAGAATCCTAATGAGAATAATCAATTATAAAGCAAAAATGTTGAAGCTAACAAGAGGCGGAAAATGTAAAGGAGCTCAGTGATGACAAAGGGGAAAATCAAGGGTCTCCAAGCAAACACAAAGAGTTTTCTTGGATAGGTGAGAAAGTTTCTTCCGTTATTAATGGATTAAAGGAAAAGATGAGCATAGATGACCATAGGCTTTGAAATTTGGTGGATAAACCATGAGGAAGTTCCCATCTAATGGCTTTGAATATGAAAGGTCATATGTCAAAAAGGAAGGTGGGAAGAAGTGTCAAATATTTGAGAAAAAAATAATATTTTTATTCTTGTTGAATAAAAATATACTTTTTATTTAAAATGTCTTTAAATTTTAAGTTATAATTGTTTTTGATTTATAATAACTCTCTAAGGTAAGCCATTTTATTACCCCAATTTTAGATAATAAATTTCAGGTCAGATAAATGAAAGAACTTACATACAAACCCAGCAAATAGTTCATTCAGACTCATTCTTTGTCAACTACAAAAACACCTGTTTTTGTGAAGAGAAGGAGTTTACCAGAGAAATATGATGTTTGGTTGTCCTAATCACCAGTAAAACACTGTCCTTACATAAATAAAAAAAGAGGCTGGGTGCAGTGGCTCACGCCTGTAATCCCAGCACTTTGGGAGGCCAAAGCGGGTGAATCACCTGAGGTCAGGAGTTCGAGACCAGTATGGTCAACATAGTGAAACCCCATCTCTACTAAAAATACAAAAATTGGCTGGTGTGATGGCACATGCCTGTAATCCCAGCAGCTCGGGAGGCTGAAGCAGGAGAATCACTTGAACCAGGGAGATGAGGTTTGCAGTGAGCCAAGGTAGTGCCACTGCACTCCAGCCTGAGACTCTGTCTCAAAAAAAGAAAACAAACAAATTAATTTCAGTCTGATTCATTTTTTCCTCTTCACGTTGAAAATATTATCATGGACAATTAAGAAGGTATAATTAATAATACTAAAATAATTAACCTTTGTATAACAGTTCATAAAACATTTTAGCATGCTTTATTCTACTATATATATGTTTTCCCCACAGTATTTCATTGTTGAGTACATTATCTTAGATGGAAGATTTCTTTAAAATATTTTTGATGTTGCTTCTGAAGTTACTAGGATAGGTTGTCTCTCCTAGCATTGTTGTGTGGTCAAATTAGATACTATATGAAAGTGTGTTACTCAAAGGAAAACTTTAAGAAAACATTAAGAAGAATAATAAAACCCACAAAGATGTCCAAGGAATAATTGACATTGCAATTTTAAAACTATAAGTAATCTTGATTTACTATTTTTGCCATCAATGGATTTTGATGAAAACCGTATTTTCTGCTTTATAGAAACTATTAGGTACCACAAATAATCAGTAAAATGTAAGTGCATTGGTTATAAGCACGCTTTTGAAACAATTGAGACAGTTTGACTCTCACAAAATCCTATGAAATAAGAAACTTCTGTAGGAAACTATTCATTGTACTAGAAAAACAGTATATACTGAGAAACCTTAAAAACATTCAGAACATCACTGTACACAGTCCTTTGAAAATACTGCCAAGACAGTGGGAGATTTGAGGGATACCACCAAAGGGTTTAGTAACAACCAAAGTATAACTGAGAAAAGATCTGCGTGCCAAGATGTAAGAGGAGATCACAACAGCCAGGAGAGATGACACAGAGGATAAAAGGGTCAGGCACCTAGCAAACAAGCAGTGATTGCCAATCCTGTAAGAAAGCTCCTGAGGACCTAGGGCAATAGAAACAAATGAGCAAACAAACAATTCATCCTTGTCAAAGGGCCAAGCCATATATTCAGTAAAACAGGCTCTGGCCAAAGCAACAGGCAAGAGTACCTCTTGAGAGATAGGATGAGACTGGCCTACAAAATATGCCTACAAAAGAACAGGAAAAGTAGAAACCTGCTAAAAATACAAAGAACTAAAATCCATCAGAATAAAATATACTCAATTTATTCCTTTTATGCTATATCTCAGAATATTTATTTATTTATTGGGTAAGTGTGTGATGAATCCTGAAAGGAATAACCCTGTACAGGCACCACTCTCAATGGGATGGCATTTGCCAAGGACATCAGAATCTGAATGTCATTGTCAATTGGTTCAAGAAGTTCAAGAAGGTATTTGTAGCTTTTAAGTGTCTTTTTAACTGTAAGGGTTCAGGTTTTAATAAGAAAAATAACAGAAAATATTTGTTAAAAGAAATTGAATACATAAAAAATTGAATACATACTAAGGCAAAACATATATACAGTTTTAGTAAATCACATCAAAAGACAAAATTACAATAAACTTACTTATAGATTAAATAAGCTTGATTTGTGGTTCATGAATCAGGGAGCCTTTAATTCTATAAAACACAATGAGAGCTCCCACTGGCCAGTGGTGGATAACTTGATTTTTGAAAGTGGGACAAGGAAACAAAAAATTAGAAGAAAAAAAAAAAAAAAAAGAGCAGATTGTTAATGTCAAGTTACTTCAGTTTACCCTTTTTTTGTGGGGGGAGTGGGGGTTAAAGCAGAGGGGACTATCTTATGCAGACTCGGGCAGACTGGAGTCTGCTCTTTTCAGGAAAATCTGGCCTGTTTCGAGAATCTACCAATTTTCTTACAGTTTCTGTTTGATTATGTGACATTTAGCATGAATGAATCCATTTTAGCTTGGTCTGGTATGTTGGGGCCTTAGCGCAGAAGCTCAGTCCAAAACGATGGCCTCCCATAATTTTGGTTTAACAAGAAAATTAAATTTACATAAGACACAAAATAGAGACCACACCTCTGTAGTGTTAGTTTCCATTTTTTTCTGCAAAAAATATTGTACAAAAGAATTTATTAAATGACACCAAAGGAAATGTCTGTTTAGATTTTTTTTAATCCAGGTCTTGTTATACATGTGATTCTCTGTCATTTGAAATTTATGAAACTTTTTGTTTTATTTAATATAATAATCTCTGCCAAAGTGATCCTTTTCTGACATAGTTAATATAAGTGAAAGAATCCATCAATAATTTTATAATTTATCATTATTGAAAGTTTGAAGCTCAAATGGAAGTTTAAAGATAAACTGGGTTTTTGATGAATAAAGACTTCCTTTGAACCTGAAACCCACTTGCTAATGTGTCTTCATTACTGAAAAGCATGTAACTTAATGACATGTCTTACGGTTCACTATTCATGTCCACTTAAATGAGGGCTAAAAGTAAATTTACCTTTAGAAAAAACCGTGTCAATGGAATCTTTCCTATAAAATCTAAATATTTTGATGGAATATTCCAAAATCATAGTGCCTGAATATTAGCTCAAGAAAACTCCCTAAATGGCCTGTCAAATAATTGCTAATTTAAAAAGTACCAATAAGCATGGCAAACACCTGCATTTATTTCCATTTTTGTGCCATTCCATAGTTTAATAAAAATGTGCAAATTATAATTGTTTTATCATTTCATTTCTAATTTTAAGTAATATTATACTGAGTAGAAGAGCAAACACAACTAAGATAAAACAAAAATATCTTGGAATTAGGCATATTAATTATTAATGAAATCTTGCTAACAGTAAGTACTAATCTAAGAAGACAAATAGGTATGCAAAACTTTTATACAATGTTTTAGCCTTTGAAAAATTATACTTTAATGGTATAGAATATGTTTGCAAATGAGCTCTCACAATTATTTTATGTCTTGTTCAAAATAACTTGGAAAACTTCAATAAAGTGTTCAAATAAATAGAGTGCCAAAATTTCGACTTTAAATACTTATAGAAAATTGGCATTACTGAAAACAAAGCTTACAAAAAGGAAGCAAAGCAAAGTAAATGATAAAATTTCATACATCTAAAACTTATTCTCAGTGTATCTTGACCAGGATTAAAACCCTATCATCTCTTTTTTGTCAGGTGCTCAAGAGCCCACTTGAATTCCTCTTCCAAAAAAAGCTTTTTCTTTCTTTGCCACATGATTAGGATTCACATATTTTTTTTTTTTTTACTTTTATGCTCTGCTTGTCTTTTAAATATAAGTTCTAACTTATTTCTTTGCTCCCACATCTGACATTAGGCTGTTATTAATACAAGCTGCCACACCACTTGTTGAACACTTTGCTGCTTAGAAATTTCTTCCACCAGATACCCTAAATCATCACTCTCAAGTTCAAATTTCTACAGATCTCTAGGGAATGGACACAAGACAGCCAGTTGCTTTGCTAAGGCATATCAAGTGGGACCTTTGCTCTAGTTCCCAATAAGTTTCTCATTTCCATCTGAGACCTCATTATCCTGGATTTAACTGTTATATCACTATCAGCATTTGGTCACACCCACTTAAAATGTCTCTAAGAAATTCTAAACTTCTCCTCATGTTTCTGTCTTTCTCTGAGCCCTACAAACTCTTCCAACCTCTACCCATTACCCAGTTCTAATATTTTCAGGTATCTTTATAGCAATATCGCACTCTTTGTACCAATTTTCTGTATTTGGTCATTCTGACATTGCTATAAAGAAATATCTTACACTGAGAAATTTGTAAAGACAAAAGTTTAATTGACTCACATTCTGCTACCTGAACAGAAAGCATAGCACTGGCATCTGCTTCTGGGGAGACCTCTGGAAGCTCACAATTATGGTGCAAGGTGATGCAGGAGCTTGTGTGTCACATGGGAGAGCAGGAGCAAGAAAGAGAGATAGCGAGGTGCTACACACTTTTAAACGGCCAGATCTTGCAAAAAGTCACTGACTGTCATGAGGACAGTACCAAATGGATGATGTTAAACCAGTCATGAAAAATCCACTCCTATAATACCTCCAACCACTCCCTACATCCAATACTGAGGGTTACAATTCAACACAAGATTTGAGTGGGGATGCATCCACACTCCATCACTTTGTTAAAATTTTTCTCAGATAAATACAAGTGGCATGACAGTTAAGAATAAAAAGACTTGGTAACTGATTAACGCATGCAGATTTGTTCCAATAATAATTATTTTGTATAGTTATATTTAATGTTCAGAAAATCAACGTAAAGAGATGATGTTATGAAGATTAAATATATTCATGACAGATGAGGACTGGAAACCGTCTTTTTTTTTATTATTACACTTTAAGTTCTAGGGTACATGTGCACAACATGCAGGTTTGTTACATATGTATACATGTGTCACACTGGTGTGCTGCACCCATTAACTCGCCATTTACATTAGGCATACCTCCTAATGCTATCCCTCCCCCCTGCCACGATAAGACCCAGTGTGTGATGTTCCCCTTCCTGTGTCCAAGTGATCTCATTGTTCAGTTCCCACCTATGAGAGAGAATATGCGGTATTTGGTTTTCTGTTCTTGTGATAGTTTGCTGAGAATGATGGTTTCCAGCTGTGTCCATGTCCCTACAAAGGACATGAACTCATCCTTTTTTATGGCTGCATAGTATTCCATGGTGTATATATGCCACATTTTCTTAATCCAGTCTGTTACTGATGGACATTTGGGTTGATTCCAAGTCTTTGCTATTGTGAATAGTGCCACAATAAACATACGTGTGCATGTGTCTCTATAGCAGCATGACTTATAGTCCTTTGGGTATATCCCCAGTAATGGGATGGTTGGGTCAAATGGTATTTCTAGTTCTAGATCCTTGAGGAATTGCCACATTGTCTTCCACAATAGTTGAGCTAGTTTACAGTCCCACCAACAGTGTAAAAGTGTTCCTATTTCTCCACATCCTCTCCAGCACTTGTTGTTTCCTGACCTTTTAATGATTGCCATTCTAACTGGTGTGAGATGGTATCTCATTGTGGTTTTGATTTGCATTTCTCTGATGGACAGTATGATGAGTGTTTTTTCATGTGTCTGTTGGCTGTATGAATGTCTTCTTTTGAGAAGTGTCTGTTCATATCCTTTGCCCAATTTTTGATGGGGTTGTTTGTTTTTTTCTTGTAAATTTCATTGAGTTCTTTTACAGGTTCTGGATATTAGCCCTTTGTCAGATGAGTAGATTGCAAAAATTTTCTCCCATTCTGTAGGTTGCCTGTTCACTCTGATGGTAGTTTCTTTTGCTCTGCAGAACCGCCTTAGTTTAATTAGATCCCATTTGTCAATTTTGGCTTTTGTTGCTGTTGCTTTTGGTGTTTTAGACATGAAGTCCTTGCCCATGCCTATGTCCTGAATGGTATTACCTAGGTTTTCTTCTAGGGTTTTTATGGTTTTTAGATCTAACATTTAAGTCTCTAATCCATCTTAAATTAATTTTTGTATAAGGAGTAAGGATAGGATCCAGTTTCAGCTTTCTACTTATGGCTAGCCAATTTTCCCAGCACCATTCATTAAATAGGGAATTCTTTCCCCATTTCTTGTTTTTCTCAGGTTTGTCAAAGATCAGATGGCTGTAGATGTGTGATATTATTTCTGTGGGCTCTGTTCTTTTCCATTGGTCTATATCTCTGTATTGGTACACTGATCATGCTGTTTTGGTTACTCTAGCCTTGTAGTATAGTTTGAAGTCAGGTAGCATGATGCCTCCAGCTGTGTTCTTTTGGCTTAGGATTGTCTTGGCAATGTGGGGTCTTTTATGGTTCCATATGAACTTTAATGCAGTTTTTTATTTTTTTCCAATTCTGTGAAGAAAGTCATTGGTAGCTTAATGGGGATGGCATTGAATCTATAAATTACCTTAGGCAGTATGGCCATTTTCACAATATTGCTTCTTCCTATCCATGAGCATGGTATGTTCTTACATTTGTTTGTGTTCTCTTTTATTTCACTGACCAGTGGTTTGTAGTTCTTCTTGAAGAGGTCCTTTACATCCCTTGTAAGTTGGATTCCTAGGTATTGTATTCTCTTTGAAGCTATTGTGAATGGGAGTTCCTTCATGATTTGGCTCTCTGTTTGTCTGTTACTGGTGTATAAGAATGCTTGTGATTTTTGCACATTGATTTTATATCCTGAGACTTTGCTGAAGTTGCTAATCAGCTTAAGGAGGTTTTGGGCTGAGACAATGGGTTTTTCTAAATATACAATCATGTCATCTGCAAACAGGGACAATTTGAGTTCTTTTCCTAACTGAATACCCTTGATTTCTTTCTCTTGCCCGATTGCCTTGTCAGAAATTCCAACACTATGTTGAATAGGAGTGGTGAGAGAGGGCATCCCTGCCTTGTGCCAGTTTTCAAAGGTAATGCTTCCAGTTTTGCCCATTCAGTGTGATGCTGGCTGTGGGTTTGTCCTATATAGCTCTTATTATTTTGAGATACATTCCATCAATACTGAATTTATTGAGAGTTTTTAGCATGAAGGGCTGTTGAATTTTGTCAAAGGCCTTTTCTGCATCTATTGAGATAATCATGTGGTTTTTGTCTTTGGTTCTGTTTATATGCTGGATTACATTTATTGACTTGCATATGTTGAACCAGCCTTACATCTCAGGGATATATCCCATTTGATCATGGTGGATAAGCTTTTTGATGTGCTGCTGGATTCGGTTTGCCAGTATTTTATTGAGGATTTTTGCATCGATGTTCATCAGGGATATTGGTCTAAAATTCTCTTTTTTTGTTGTATCTCTGCCAGGCTTTGGTATCAGGATGATGTTGGCCTTGTAAAATGAGTTAGTGAGGATTCCCTCTTTTTCTATTGATTGGAATAGTTTCGGAAGGAATGGTACCAACTCCTCCTTGTACTTCTGGTGGAATTCGGCTGTGAATCCATCTGGTCCTGGACTTTTTTTGGTTGGTAGGCTATTAATTATTGCCTCAATTTCAGAGGCTGCTATTGATCTATTCAGGGATTCAACTTCTTCCTGGTTTTGTCTTGGGAGAGTGTAAGTGTCCAGGAAACTATCCATTTCTTCTAGGTTTTCTAGTTTATTTGCATAGAGGTGTTTACAGTATTCTCTGATGGTAGTTTGTATTTCTGTGGGGTTGGTGGTGATATACCCTTTATCCTTTTTATTGTGTCTATTTGATTCTTCTCTTTTTCTTCTTTAGTATTCTTGCTAGCAGTCTATCAATTGTGTTGATCTTTTCAAAAAACCAACTCCTGGATTCATTGATTTTTTGGAGGGTTTTTTTGTTTCTCTATCTCCTTCAGTTCTGCTCTGATCTTAGTTATTTCTTGCCTTCTGCTAGCTTTTGAATGTGTTTGCTCTTGCTTCTCTAGTTCTTTTAACTGTGATGTTAGGGTGTCAATTTTAGATCTTTCCTGTTTTCTCTTGTGGGCATTTAGTGCTATAAATTTCCCTCTACACACTGCTTTAAATGTGTCCCAGAGATTCTGGTATGTTGTATCTTTGTTCTCAAAATAAAGATGGTTTCAAAGAACATCTTTATTTCTGCCTTCATTTTGTTATGTACCCAGTAGTCATTGAGGAGCAGGTTTTTCAGTTTCCATGTAGTTGAGTGGTCTAGTTCAATTGCACTGTGGTCTGAGAGACAGTTTGTTATAATTTCTGTTCTCTTACATTTGCTGAGGAATGCCTTACTTCCAACTATGTGGTCAATTTTGGAATAAGTGTGATGTGATGCTGAGAAGAATGTATATTCTGTTGATTTGGGGTGGAGAGTTCTGTAGATGTCTATTAGGTCTGCTTGCTGCAGAGTTGAGTTCAATTCCTGGATATCCTTGTTAACTTTCTGTCTCATTGATCTGTGTACTGTTAACAGTAGGGTGTTAAAGTCTCCCATTATTATTGTGTGGGAGTCTAAGTCTCTTTGTAAGTCTCTAAGGGCTTGCTTTATGAATCTGGGTGCTCCTGTATTGGGTGCATATGTATTTAGAATAGGTAGCTCTTCTTGGTGAATTGATCCCTTTACCATTATGTAATGGCCTTCTTTGTCTCTTTTGATCCTTGATGGTTTAAAGTCTGTTTTATCAGAGACTAGGATTGCAACCCCTGCTTTTTTTTGTTCTCCATTTGCTTGGTAGATCTTCCTCCATCCCTTTATTTTGAGCCTATGTGTGTCTCTGCATGTGAGATGGGTCTCCTGAATTCAGCAAACTGATGGGTCTTGACTCTTTATCCAATTTGCCAGTCTGTGTCTTTTAATTGGACCATTTAGTCCATTTAAATTTAAGGTTAACATTGTTATATGTGAACTTTATCCTGTCATTATGATGTTAGCTGGTTATTTTGCTCGCTAGTTGATGCAGTTTCTTCCTACCATCGATGGACTTTACATTTTGGCATGTTTTTGCAATGGCTGGTACCTGTTGTTCCTTTCCATGTTTAGTACTTCCTTCAGGATCTCTTGTAGGGCAGGCCTGGTGGTGACAAAATCTCTAAGCCTTTGCTTATCTGTAAGGAATTTTATTTCTCCTTCACTTATGAAACTTAATTTGTCTGGATATGAAATTCTGGGTTGAAAATTCTTTTCTTTAAGAATGTTGACTATTGGCCCCCACTCTCTTCTGGCTTGGAGAGTTTCTGCCAAGAGATCTACTGTTAGTTTGATGGGCTTTGCTTTGTGTGTAACCCAACCTTTCTCTCTGGCTGCCCTTAACATTTATTCCTTCATTTTAACTTTGGTGAATCAGACAATTACGTGTCTTGGAGTTGCTCTTCTCAAGGAGTATCTTTGTGGCATTCTCTGCATTTCCTGAATTTGAATGCTGGCCTGCCTTACTAGGTTGGGGAAGTTCTCCTGGATGATATCCTAAGAGTGTTTTCCAACTTGGTTCCATTTTCCCCATCACTTTCAGGCATATCAATCAGACATAGATTTGGTCTTTTCCCATAATCCCATATTTCCTGGAGGCTTTGTTCATTTCCTTTTACTCTTTTTTTCTCTGCACTTCTCTTCTCACTTCATTTCATTCATTTGATCTTCAGTTGCTGATACTCTTTCTTCCAGTTGATTGAGTCAGTTACTGAAGCTTGTGCATTTGTCACGTAGTTCTTGTGTTATGGTTTTCATCTCTATCAGTTCTTTTAAGGTCTTCTCTGCATTGATTATTCTAGTTATTCATTCATCCATTCTTTTTTCAAGGTTTTTAGTTTCTTTGCACTGGTTACATAGTTCCTCCTTTAGCTCTGAGAAGTTTGATCGACTGAAGCTTTCTTCTCTCAACTCGTCAAAGTCATTCTCTGTCCAGTTTTGTTCCTTTGCTGGCAATGAGCTGCATTCCTTTGGAGGGGGAGATGCGCTCTGATTTTTTTAATTTCCAGTTTTTCTGTACTGCTTTTTCCCCATCTTTGTGGTTTTATCTGCCTTTGGTTTGATGATTGTGATGTACTGATGGGGTTTTGGCATGGGTGTCCTTTCTGTTTGTTAGTTTTCCTTCTAATAGTCAGGACCCTCAGCTGTAGGTCTGTTGGCGTTTGCTTGAGGTCCACTCCAGACCGTGTTTGCCTGAGTATCAGCAGCGGAGGCTGCAGAAGATAAAATATTGCTGAACAGTGAGTGTTGCTATCTGATTTTTGTTCAGGAAGCTTTGTCTCAGGGGTGTACCCTGCCATGTGAGGTTTGAGGTGTCAGTCTGCACCTTAGGGGGATGTCTCCCAGGTAGGCTACTCAGGGATCAGGGACTCACTTGAGCAGGCAGTCTGTCTATTTGCAGACCTCAACCTCTGTGCTGGGAGATCCACTGCTGTCTTCAAAGCTGTCAAACAGGGTCATTTAACTCTGCCAAGGTTTCTGCTGCTTTTTGTTTAGCTATGCCCTGTCCCCAGAGGAGGAGTCTACAGAGGCAGACCGGCCTCCTTGAGCTGTGGTGGGTTCCACCCAATTCGAGCTTCCAGGTGGTTTTGTTTACCTGCTTAAGCCTCAGCAATGGTGGGTGCCCTTCCCCGAGCCTGGCTGCCACATTGCAGTTAGATCTCAGACTGCTGTGCTAGCAATGAGGAAGGATCCGTGGGTGTGGGACCCTCTGGGCCAGGTGTGGGTTACAACCTCCTTGTGTGCCATTTGCTAAGACCCTTGGTAAAGCGCAGTATTAGGGTGAGAGTTACCGAATTTTCCAGGTGTTGTGTGTCACAATTTCCTTTGGCTAGGAAAAGGAATTCCCATCCCCCTTGTGCTTCCCAGGTGATGCGATGCTTCGCCCTGCTTCAGCTCTCGCTGGTCAGGCTGCACCTGCAGACCAGAGCCAACTGTCCAACACGCCCCAGTGAGATGAACCCAGTACCTCAGTTGAAAATGCAGAAATCACCCGTCTTCTGTGTCGTTCACGCTGGGAGCTGGAGGCTGGAGCTGTTCCTATTTGGCCATCTTGGGTGTCCGTGGAAATCATCTTAATTATGGAAGGCTAGGGCTACAGAGATCTGCTAGCTCGTGAAGGAGTCTGAAAGTAAACTACTACCTCATGATGCCTGGAGCTGCAATCTCAGGGACATTAGAAGGCAGTCATAGTCCAACAATCTGGAACCCGAACAAGCAACTAACTGGCTCTTTGACAACTCTGACTCTCTAATTTACCATATCAACATGGGATAAGACCTCTAAAGTCCTATAATAAGACCTTGTTTCAGACTGGAGCCCAAAAAGGAACACTGCAGAAATTCAAAACCACTGGAAGCAGAAGGAAATACAAAGAAAAGAAAGAAAAGGAAAGGAAAGCTCAGTCTAAATGAATATGCAAATTAAAAGTTCAAAATAAATGAATATCTAAAGCTAAGTGAGAAAACCAACAAAGTCAGCACATGGAGCATGAATTTATTCCACACTAAATTAGTGTCATGAAAGAATGTAAAATTTATTAAGGTTCAGTTGTCCCCCCTTATCTGGGAGGATATGTTCCAAGACCCCCCAGTGGATGCCTGAAATGACAGTACCAAACTGATTCCTATCAATTGAAACACACTTCTCTTAATGTCTTCCACTCACAAATGTAATGACTTTTCCATCTTAACTTAGCACTATCACACACCGTGACCCTCACTTTTGTGGTTGGAATTTTGACAGGAAAACTAGCACAAATTTCTTATCTTCTTTACAATTTAATGTCTAGAAGATTCATTCAAGTTACCATAAATCATAGCAACATCAGTATACAATTTGTTTTCCCCCTATCAAATACAAAGCTTTTACCTTTTTATTTAAAAGAAACACATAACGACTTCTCTTTGGCATACCCAAGTTGTTGGCATTACTCCTCTTGTGTTTTAGGGCTATTACGAAGTAAAATAAGGGTTGCTTGACCCAAACAGTCAATCTGACGACCAAGATGGCTCCTAAGAGACTAATGGACACATAGCATCTACAGCATGGAGACTCTGGACAAAAGGAGGATTCACATTCCAAACGGAATAAAGCAGGACAGTGTGGGATTTTATCATGCCATGCACAACACTGTGCAATTTAAAATGTATGAATTGTTTATTTTTGGAATATTCCATTTAATATTTTTGGGCCATATTTGATCACAGGTAATTGAAACAGCAGAAAGCAAAATTATGCATAAAGGGGGAATTACTGCAAATGTGTTTTAAGTTTTTCAGAGGAAATAATTAGGTCATAGCTTGTATCAAAAACAAAGAAATTATTAAATAAAGTCCACTATTAGGTAGCTACGAAAAATAAGAATTATTAAAAAAACATAATCGTAGACATGTAAATATGTAATAGTATAAAAATACAAATTGGTAAATTGGTAAATGAAAGATACTGCTGAGAAATCAGCCAGTTCAAGTATACAAATAAACCACATGAATCAGAAATTAAGAGTACATATTCCAGCATAAAAATAAATAGAAAGAATCAAAATATGGACAAAACGAACATGTGAAAAAATAATTGCTGAGGATTTCCCAGTATCAAAAAGAGACTTATACATAGATATATTCCACATATTAGGATGACTAAATTAAAATATATACAAACTTAAACATACTATAGAAAAACTGCAGACTATGTGTATAAAGACACAATCTTAAAAGCTACCAGCGGAAAAGAAGACAGATTACCTTGAAAGGAATATTTGGTTCAGAGTAGATATCTTCTGAGTAGCAAAAAATACCAGGGGACAATTGAATAATACATTCAGGTCTCAAGGAAAATAACTTTTTACATTTATTAAATACACTTAGTAATTAAAATATGACTCAAAAGCAAAGATAAATTACAGACATTAACAGGTATCCATTGATAACCATCCTTAGACTCTCCCCAAAGGAATCATTGAGAGGATGTATTGCAAAAAGGAAAAACAAATCTGAATGTGGACATAGGTTACAAGAAACAATCCCTTTGGATATGTTGTAAAAAGTTCTTAAAATAACATGGCTTTTACTAATACCAATACTAGTTGTAAATGCTACAAAATCATCATTTTTTCCAAGCTCATCAGAGAGCTGAGCATGCAAAGAAACCCAAATGAACTAAACATTTGAAAGCTCTTAGACCTTTATAGGAAAACAGAAATAGCTGCTTTTATCCCCTGACAGAATGAGAGCAGGAAAAGCTAAACAACGTAGACTAGGGAGCCAGCAGATGAATTTTAACAAGCTTTAATGACTGGGTGTGATTTTACTTAAGAGGTGAGCCTTGGCACAGAGCAGTTCTACACCATCTACCAACTGCTTCTCATGAATCTTTACCAAGTTTTCAGGAATACTATCAAGGTTTGAAAAATGGTCAGGTAAGTTGAAAAGGAGTAATCTCTGTGGTTTTGGAAACTCCCTTCAAGTATAAAGCAACAGTAGTCTTAAGAATGGGGAAACTTTTTCCACCCAAGACATCATAACAGGAACAAGAGTTATCACCACCTGAAACAATCACAAAATTGACAAAATATACGAAACAGCTTTCAAGATATCAAGTAATGGAAAACAGTGATCTTTAAGAAATGGCAAGTGAAGAGGGTGAGCTCTACTTTTCCCAGTTTACAACCTTGAGAAAATATCAAGGAGGACACCAAATTCTTAAATTGAGGCAATGAATCTCAGAGTCTAGAGAGACTGTAGCAGCTGGAGTAAACAAGGCAGATTATCAAGGAAAAAGAAAACTGCCCAGAGATAGAACTGCAGAGACAGAGTCTGCCTCAGTATTCATCTGAGTACTGGTCAGTGCATGCATCTAAGCCAACCTCCCAAGGCTGAGGAAGAACCACCCCACCCCAAGGGATTAGTGTTAAGAGTGTCTCACTCAGGACCAGGAACAGTGTCCTTTTACACCAGCCAGCTTTAAAAAAACCTACTGATGAAGCATTAGGTAGACTATCTGAAGGGTTTTTATCATTTTGGGGAAGTAATTAACCATGGACGGGCATGTTTCCAGTTCAGAATTTAAAAAAAAAAAACATGAAAGCAAGACCTAAAAATATCAAACATTCTCTTAGCAACTTAACTGCATTTCAGAGCCAATCTCAAGAATTCTTACAGGAATTCAAAAATATCCAGTACCTAATAAACATCATTCTCAGTATCTGTTATCAAAGTTTAAAGGTATACAATCAAGCAGGAAAAAAATGACCCATAATCAACCAATAAAAATAAATCGAGAACTAACACAGATATTACCATTGTGAATAACAATTCTGTGAATAGAAGACGAAGATATTAAGATATTAACACTGTTATTATAACTGTATTTCATATGTTGAAAAATTTAGAGAAATGAAAGGTAAAAGCAAAACACAATCAAACATCTAGAGACATAAACTACAATGTCATAAAGAGTGGAGCAAAAATAAAGATGACAACAGATTTTTCATCGGAAATAATGCAAACAAGAAAAGAGTGGAGTAACATCTGTAAAATGCCAAAGATAGAAAATGAAAGAAATTCTCTGGGTTTTCAGCTGTCAGACTCTGGAGAGGGGCAAGAGAGCTGATACAAGTCTTCTTGGCATTCTGGGCCTTCACTGAGTGTAATTCAGCTACACTCCTAAACTGAAAACCCAAAAATGACGCAAGAAGAAGAAGAAGCTGAAGAAGCAGAAACAGAAGCAGAAGCAGAAGCAGGAAGAGGAGGAAAAGGAGGAAGAGGAGGAGGAGGAAAGGAAGGAAGGAGAGGAAAGAAAGAAAGAAAGAAAGAAAGAAAGAAAGAAAGAAAGAAAGAAAGAAAGAAAGAAAGAAAGAAAAGAAAGAGAGAAGGGAGGAAGGGAGAAGGGAAGAAGGCAGGAAAGGAAGAAAGGAAAGAAGGAAGGGAGGAAGGGAGAAAGGAAAGAAGGAAGGAAGGAGGGAGGGAAGGAAGGAAGGAAGGAAGGAAGGAAGGAAGGAAGGAAGGAAGGAAAGAAGGAAAGAAGGAAGGGAGAAAGAGAGACAGAGACAAAGAGAGAAACAGAGAAAGAGGTCTTTCTTCCATGGCTCAGAGAACTAGTGATTCAATTTTAAGCTTAAGGAAATATCAACAGTCTTTCCAGAGCTCAGGTCTCTAGACTTGAAGGAAACAATGCCCTAATTATTGCCAATAATAAACTGAATCAAACTAAAGCTGCAAGTGAGTACAGGTTCAGATGAACTAAAAATAAGTCCCACATCTTAGCAGTGTGGAACACTTTAATTTTTACCATTTTTAACACAAATGTGCAGTGTGTAATCAATAAAAAGACATAACAGAGAAGCCATAAAGAGTGACCCATGGTGAAGGGAAGAAATTCTGAATAGAGGCTGACAGAAATGGCCCGCATGTTGAATTATTCTACAAGGTCTTTGAAATAGTTATGTTGTAGATGCTAAAGTATGCAGTAGAAAGTAAAGAATTTTACAAATGGGACAAGATTGAGTGTGGAAAGGAAGAAAAGGAAAAAGATTATGCTATTATGATTGCAGAAGAATTGAATTAAAAAGTAAACCTTCATATGCTACTATAGTAATTACTCTCACTATAGAACTTATTACATCCATTTATTTATGTTTTTCCAAGTAGTTTGTAAATTTCTTGAAGATAAATTTCATCTTGTTCTCTGCTGTATCTTCAAAATCAACATAGTACCCAGTACAGTGTAGGTGCTTAATAAAAATTTGCTGAATAAATAAGGAAAAAGAAATAAAAGGATCAAAAGTGATGAAAATATATAGATAAAAAAAGAACATTCATTGAAAATAAATTTATAAAATGACAAAAGTATATCTTGACCAATTCCTAATTTATTGCTAGAGAATGGCTTTAAAACTTAAGGCAACTTATTTACATAAAATGTATAATTTGTGAATCAAAACAATTATTTTGCATAATTTTATCTTTTGAACCATTTTAGCTCAATACTGAACATTAGTGTAAATTAATTTTTAATTAAAAATTTCAAATCCCTAATTTTAATCATTCATTTATCATTGGCTGCAGCAAAATTCTGACTAAACAATCTCATGTGTAAACTTGACGGTAATTACCTTAGTAACTGCACAATCTGAAGAAAGCAAAGCACACAAATCTTGATAGAATGTTTACACTAGTCTTCAAGGAAGCATTCTAGACTGCAGAGTGAAGGAAGTTATGAAATTACTAGACTTACCAGTATTGAAGCCACGTGGAAGGCAAGAAAATGGAGGCAGTAGCACTGCAATTTGTGAATGATGTCTTCTACCAGCTTTCCTTCATGCATAAGCCTTTATGCCAGAATCTTTTTAAATCTATTTGCATTACAAGTATGAAGGAATTTATAACTCTCCAGATAATTATGGATTTCAATGACGTTATATAGATGGCAAGAAAGAGAATAAATTCAGGTGAAAAAAAGATTTTTCTTCATGTGAGATCTTTATTTCAGTAAATAAATCTTCCTCTGAACTCTGTTTTGTGGAAAGCATTACAGCTGATTATTTTTTCCCTCTTAGTTTGCCTGATCTAAGAGAAACTTAATTTTTAAAAAAAAGAACAAAAGAAAAAAGTAAAATTAGTACTGAAAGAATTAAAAAGGTGGAACATTTAGACAAAATCCCAGAGAAACATATAAGTAGGAAAAAATATAGACACTAAGACAGGGTCATGATGTGCTGTCCATCAAGATCGCCCTTCAGTTCTAGTCTCCATTTTCTTTCTTGTATCATATCTCATAACTTCAATCTAAGAAAATGTTTAACTGCTTGTTATTGAATTAAATTTCACAGCTAAAGAGTATCACCTATTTAATGGAGTTTTATGATATGGTCATTTTTACTTCTGGAGAATTTTCCCATTCCCTCCATACCCCCTTTAAAAATAAAATACTATTATTACTTCAGACTTGTTTGGTCCTACGACTGAGAAGTGAATGATTACATCTGATTCTCAGAATTCTGAAATATCTTTTCATCATGGGGACCAAGAATGTATATCTAACATTAGTAAACTATGTCAATTTTACTAAAAGTACTATAAATGCTATTGCAGGCTGAATATCCCTTATCTAAAATGGTTGGAAACAGAAGTGTTTTTAAATTTTGGATTTTTTCAAATTTTGGAATATTTGAGTATCTATAATGATATATCATGAGAATGCAACTCAAAGTCTAAACACAACATTGATTTATGCTGTACATATCCTTTATATACATAGACTGAAGATAATTTAACACAATTTTTACTATTTTTTTCATGAAACAAAGTTTTTTCCATGTTTGGGCTGCAACCCATCACATGAGGTGAGGTGTGAAATTGTCCACTTGTAGTGTCACATCAGTGATCAACGAGTTCTAGATTTCAGAGCATTTCAGATTTTGGATTTTCAGATAGGAGATGGTCAGCCTGTTTAAAAAAAAAAAAAAACAAAACAAAATTGTTAGAAAACACATTGATTGTAGTAGTTTTATCTGATAAAAACTCAAATGTTTCCCAATATTTTTAAAAAGCAAAGAAAGCTTAATATGACTCTTTGAATATTTTATCTTTCCTGTAAAAAAGAAACCACATGGATTCAAAAAATATGGCTTAAAATTACATAAAATTCAAGAAAATATTACTTTAGAAGTTTTAATACAAACTTCTAGCTCAGTCTTTTTATTTTTATTATAGAAAATAGATTTTATAAATATTAATTTTATTCTACCATGTTGAGAAAAGTTGGTTTATTTTTTGACAGACTCATTATCAGCACTATTTTCTGATGGTTATTAGTTTTATTATTTTTAAAACCAATAGACCTAGTCTCATTTGCAGGAAATAAATGCAACTATCTTAAAATAATTTTATATTGCTTTTGGTTAGCTTGATGCAACTTTTTAAATTTACATACTTTGAATTAGCAATGTTAAAATCTCAACATTTTTGCCCAGTTTCTATGAACTCAAATTAAAGAATCATTAAGGTCTCGTGTCAATACATTTGTGATGCAGCAGACACAGTTGTAATTGTCCACAAAAGAAAACTCATGCTGATGAACAATCAACTAAAGTATGAAAAAAAAAAAAATACAGAACGATGGGGATGAAGAAAGACAGAGAGAAAGGAGAGTGAAGGAAAGAAAAGGGAAGAATGCACAGACAATATAATGAAGTATGCACCAAATTCAATTCTCAATGAAGTCAACCTCCTGTAAGGTCACAAGGTGTCCTGCTTTTGACACATGATATTCATCCTTATGTGAGTCTTTGTTGCTCTGTTAATTTGTACCTTTTTGAGGATCAAACAGATCTTAATTTACGAATATTTTGCTAGTACTTTATCAAGCTACTGTGACTAAATAGAATTATTTATGTTTCGAGTTAAACATCTCTCTAATATGGACTGTTGTATAATAAATGAATTAGACATGTTAAAAACATCTATTTATTTTAGAAAGTGCATTTTCTATATATCTATTTCATTTGAGAATTTTTTCCTTTATGTTTTTTGGTTTTCATCATTCGTCTTTGAATGCCTTTAAATACGTTTTTCAAATCCCCCTCTATTGTGCAACTATTCTCTGTGGCAATCTCCTGTCTGCAAAAGTCATTTACTATCAAGTTTACTGTATATGCCTAATTTTATATTGTGCAATAAATCTTCAACAGCCCCTACATGTGACAAGTCTGAAGGTTCAATCAGAGGTTGGATGTATCAATGTTTAATGCATTTCTCAATAAAAAATTAGCACATGTCTTCAACTAAAATAAATGTTCTTGTTTTATGTGCTCTGTTTTATAAGACTATTAAACTGCTTTTTTACTGCGGTTTTAGTATTCAGATAGGGATAGTATCAAATTGACCTGTACGTTAACAAAGTAAAATAAACTGTGAAACATGAAACATGACAATATTAAATCTGAAAAATCTAAAAAATACAGGTAATCAAGTAAGTGGAAGCTAACAACAGAAAGTAAAATATATTTTATCTATACAAAAGAATATATTTTCATAATTGAGAAAAAATACTCATGTTTTAGGAATTGAAAGTTAAATTTAGTTTTACTTCAGAGGTGAAAATGATTCAAAATATTTTACTTAGAATAGCAAGGATTATCTGAACTATTATGAAAATATTATTGAATTATTCAAATTATCAATACCCGGAAACTTACTCCAGAACATAAGCTCTGCTTAACAACTTAATGTTATTTTTTCATTTCAAATGTGAATTAGTGTGAAAGCCAATGTAAAAAAAAGTAAATGACTTAAAGTACTCTAACATATACACTAAAAAGTAGTTTATTTACCTTAATGTACATATACACACAATTAAAATGAAAAAAAGGAATATTTTAGATATATTCATTGGTTTCTAAGCAAAATACTTTACAGTATAAAATCCCATTAATTCTTCCCATAAATTATTTCAATACGGAGACTTTACAGGCCGAAACCATGTTACAGATCTGAAATGGAAATCAACACAGCAACATATGCACATTAAAATTGATGTAATTTTAAGATTCTCCAGGTCATTTGGAGGGAAAATATAAGCCAGTCTGCTGATAAAATCAGGGGACTCTTATATTCAGTCATTTAAACCAATGAAATTTCTAATGGTTTTACTTGTGCTGTGGTGAATTTACTATAAATCCCACCAGTGTGACAGATTCAATCAGTCCATTTGTTGGAATGACAGGTCATATTTGCAGCAGAATGATCCAGCACCAAATATTTCAAAATCACTAAAGATATTAAAAATGACAAAGAATGCAAAGAGCAAGAAAATAGCAGTCAGTACAACACAATTTCAGAAATAAAAGCCACTTAGATAACTGCAAAATTACCTGTAACTTGCGATTGAAACAAATTGCTATCAAATTCTGCATTGAGAATATTTTTCACTTTAATTAGCTTCTGCTAAGTTTGACAATATTCCCTTTGGTGCAACTTTTCTGTATCATAATTTCTATAAAGAATCAATGAAGCATGCTGAAAAAAAAAAACACTAGGAACTTAGGAGCTCTGTTCCCTAGACCAGCTCTGTGACCTTGAGAAAACCTTTGAGCTTCTCCAAGCCTGATTTCCTTAGTTGGAACATGAAAAAAAAAAAAAAAAAAAAATCTGCAGCTCCTTCATTTCACAGTTAGCAGATTGCAAAACAAATTTTAGGAAATCATTATTATATGAATGAAGACTGAAAACTAAAGCAACAGGTACTTGTACGATGCTATATTTTCACAATTTTTGTATTAAGGAATTCGTTTAAATAAAAATTTTTCTGATTAGTCTTAACATTATCTTATTACTACTTTACAAATTATATGGGGATTATTCATCATAGATATTAGCTTTTCTTTTCCATAGTCATCATTTTTTATATATACTTTCTGTATCCTATTTTTATATTAACATTTCTGATAAATAAGATTAAATATAAGAAAGGCAAAACTGCATAGCAAGCTAATTTGCTGAAGTTTATGTCTAACTTCTTTGTTAAATAGCAATATAACTATTAATTAAGCTACATTACATAAGAAGAAAGTAAAATATAGTCTTATCTGAAATACTCTCTCTGAAGTATTTGGAAGTCCCACAATGTTAAAATATAAATAGACACCATTTTCTTTTGGAGGTCAAAAGTCTTGCCAATCCACTTACTGTGGTCAGGGAAATTTAATACAAGTATCCTACAGAGGGTTAATTCCTAAATTATTGACCCTAATTTTCTCTCTATATATTGACAGTCAGTCTTTGTTATCTGTGGATTACACATCCAGGGATTCAACCAAATGCAGGTGGAAAATATTCATAAAAAATAATTAAAAATAGCAAGGCAACAATAAAAATAATACCAATAAAAAATACAGTACAACTACTTATAGAGCATTAACACTAGATTAGGTATGATAAGTAATCTGGAGATTATTTAAAGTGTATAGGAGAGTATGCATAGGTTATACATCAACTCTCATTTTGTATCAGCAACTTGGGCATCTGTGAATTTTGGTATCCACCAGATTACAAACTGGAGCATCTATAGATTTTGGGGGTCCTGAAACCAATACCCCAGGGATAGCAAAGGGCAACTGTGTGTATATATCAGCTACTTATCCTGAAGTGTCTCCAAATGTTTATTCCATACTTGATTCCTACTCAAATTATATGCTGTCAATTAAAGTAGGATATAGACAGATAAATGGATGATTATAGACACAAAATTATAGACACAGTAAATTATTATTGATCATTTACTCTCCATGTCCTCAGGCAAATTATTAATCTCCATTTACTGGACCTTCAATTTCCTACTTTATACAAAGAAAATAATAATAGTACCCAACTAACAATTGTGAATATTGGCCGGGCGTGGTGGCTTACGACTGTAATCTCAGCACTTTGGGAGGCCTAGGTGAGTGGATCCCTTGAGGTCAGGAGTTTCAGACTAGCCTGGGCAACATGGCGAAACCTCATCTCTACTAAAAATACAAAACTTAGCTGGACATAGTGACGCATGCCTGTAATCCCAGCTACTCAAGAGGCTGAGACACAAGAATCGCTTGAACCTGGGAGGCAGAGGCTATAGTGGACCAAGATCGTGCCACTACACTCCAGCCTGGGTAACAGAGGAAGACCATGTCTCAAACAGAAAAAAAAATTGTGAAGATTAAATGTGGCAGTATGTGGCAGTATCTGTAAAACAATGGAAACAAGGGCCTGTTTCAGAGTAAACATTTAGTAAGTGTTGTGCATATATATTATTTTTATTGTGAGAATTATTTTTGTCATTACAGTTATTTTTATCATTACTATTCCAGAACAAATTTTCTTACCTGTATATTGCTGATGGTCCTCCTATATCAGAACTGATAGGTGCACATGATATTAAATGGCTATACATGACTTGTATGAGAATGCATAATCCTTTTTTTTTTTTTTTCAAAGAGTACCATATTTTGGGATACATTCTTTCTGAAAATTTTTGTTATTAAAAAAGTCATTGTAATGGACATTCCTAAGTATAGATTTTATCATATTTATGGAATTGGGGGCTGTTTGTTAAAAATGTATTTCAAAATGGCTTTTATCTAGGTCTTTAGTCTAGGATATGTTGTTAGTTTAATAGTTTTAAGATACTGGAATAAATCATTGATACATGGACCATTGATATAATTCCGTACCTAATTGCATTCAAATTAAAAAGTATAGCACTATATCTAATTACTATCGAAACTGACAATTTAGGGTTTGTTACCTTCTTAAATAGTTTTAATTTTTAACTCTGTATTATGGAAGTTACATGTAGATATCCGACTGATTTATATTAATAGTAAACATAATTTCAGAACTTATGACTCTAAGATATTTTGACTTAGCGATTTGGTCATGTTTCTTCCCCCTTAATCCAAATGTGGAGTTGAAATTCTGTAAAAATCATTTAAAACATATTTAATGCCTTCTTATTTTATTTGTTTTCCTTAATAATAAAAAAAACTTTGAACAAGCTAGAAACACTTTCACAGATTTTGGAAAGTCATATGCAACTAGATAATTGGTCATCATGTACTTTATACTAAAAGTTGAAGAGTTGCCTTATAAAATGGTTTTTGAGAAGAGATTTGATAGTTGATCTTAGTCACTAAAAGAAGTTATAGACATAAATGAAAATATGGAATAATAGTGATATCAGTGAAGAAAAGAAGTTGGAGATGATGATCAACAAGATATTGGCCAGAGTTAACATAGGGATGAGGCTCTGGTGACATTTTATGAAGGGAAGTTTAGGTTGAATAAGGAATTTAAGTCAACAAGTGTCCAGTTAAGCTCAGGAAAATAGACAAGGGAACAACCAAAGCTAATACCAGGTTGCCACTACTGTTTACGAAATCATATCAAATATAGCTCACCTGCTTGCCTAGGTTGTCTATCCCAATAGGGTAGGATACTGGCTAGGTTTTGCTGTTAGAGAAGAGCAAAAGTGTGTAGTTTCCAGAATGGTACTGCTCAGAGAACTTAGAGATTGTGTTTTCCTTTCTTCACATTTCACTGATGAAGGAATTTGTGCCTGAAAATTCCAGTATACCACTTGCTAGATGCAAGATTGGGATTTAATCCCAGATTTCTCTTTCTTTTATGTGGCAGAGATTTTACTATAATTTCTACAACCAGCACATTTTGTATTCATATCATATGTACTCTACTTTGGCTTTCTGACCCAGGTTTCTTAATCCACATCTCCCAAGATTAAGCATGACTCCTTTTATGTGCTCTCTAAATATCATTCATCTCAAGTGTTGAACAAAAATGCCTTCAGAGGTCATAATCCAGCTTTATCTTTACACTGATGAAGTAACAGATCCAGGCGAAATCAAGTGACTTCTGTAATCCAGACCCAAATTTAGGGAGAAAGTAAAACTATTTGTAAGACTACTTTATTTCCAGTACGAGGCTCTTGCTATAATTCTAGAGCACCAGTTTAGGAGAACGTACTCAATGTTCTCTGTTGTTATCTGGAAAGAGTTTTCACCTTACCTTTTGCATGGTACTGACTGACATCTCTCAGTCCAGTGGGACAATTACAAATTCTAGTCAAAATGTGTTTGGACAGTGATTCACATTGTACCTATAATTAGCTGATTTGCATATACAAGTTAAAGTTTTATAGATTTATGTACACATATATCTATGTATCACAGAAAAACAATAAGCAATGTGTTGTTCCATAACTAAAAATTCTAAGGTTTCAATTCTGACTGGATAAGCATTCAGCTGAAGTAAATACTTTTCATTTATTTATTTTTAATGTACTTTTAAATTTCAATAGCTTTTGGGGTATGAGTGGTTTTGGTTACGTGGACGAACTGTATAGTGGTGAAGCGTGAGACTGTAGAGTACTCATTACCTGAGCAGTGCACGCTGTACCCAATATGTACCCTTTTACCCCAAAACTCCCTTCCATCCTCCCTGCTTCTGAGTCTTCAATGTGTATTATACCACTCCGCATGCTTTTGCATATCTATAGATTAGCTCCCACTTGTAAACGAAAACATAATGGTTACTTGTTTTCCATTCCCATGAGGACATTTTCTCACTATGTAGCTAAGTTCTGCGTTCCTTTGTGCTAGCTTCACTTGCAGAAAAGCTCTCTATTGGCCGGTTGCAGTGGCTCACGCATATAATCCCAGCACTTTGGGAGGATGAGGCGGGCGGATCACTATGTCAGGAGATGGGAGATGGAGACCATCCTGGCTAACACATGGTGAAACCCCCTTTCTACTAAAAATACAAAAAAAATTAGCCGTGCGTGGTAGCAGGTGCCTGTAACAGTCCCAGCTACTACTCGGGAGACTGAGGCAGGGGAACAGCGTGAGTCTAGGAGGCGGAGATTGCAGTGAGCCGAGATTGTGCCACAGCACTCCAGCCTGGGTGACAGAGTGAGACTTTGCCTCAAAAAGAAAAATAAAAAAAGAAGCAAAAACAAAAAACAAAAAACAAACAAAAAAAGCTCTCTATTTACATACCTTCACAACTCCAAATTCAGTGAAACAAATGAAATAAAACAAACTTCTCTTTCTCAGTAGTTTCAACAAAGCTCTGTACTGGAGCCTTTGGTTCTCATGGCTTTGTTTAATCATAAGTATTACTTTTTTTGTTTGAATAAGTGACAAGAATCAGAGCTCCAAAAGGCCAACCCTGGGTCACAAACCCACCCTTTGGAGAAAATGGAGTCAATTTCATCACATAAAACAATAACTAAGGGGATAGTTCTCCAGGGAAAATTGGGAAAGTATTATAAGAATCAGACAGAACGCATCAAATATAGACTGCAAAATTTACTACCTGTTTTATTACCTGTATAGTCATTCACTTTTTAAAGAAACATCCGAGAAAAAACAGTGTGATGAATTCATTTGTGTCCAAGCTAAGTCTAATCTGAAGTTCATGTACCATTAATTAGCACATATGCTAAATAGGATGTGGTACTCCAGAAAAATGGTTAGTTATACCTTTAACTATTGTTAAAAAAATATGACACCAAAGAATTTTTAATTAGCATAAAAGATATTAGAAATGCCTCCTTCCTGATGAAATCTATGTACAAGATAGATGACTACCAATAAAAGTTGCATCAATTCCATTGCCTGTGTATACAAGACAGAAGAAACCTTGTAGTGTCACAGCCTAACAATTTCAGAATAACCCAAGACCTAGAACTCCAGTGCCCCTGTTCCTACATTTAACGAAATGGGAAATTGTCGGAATAATTAAAATATTGTTGCTTCTGTACCAGTGAGTCTTTCATACAAGGTGCTAACATCAAAAGCAGGCTGTATTTGGAATTAAATATAATTTAGATACCAACAGCAGTTTCTGATCATAAGCAAACATTTAGCACAACAGTACCATTTTAAATGGTTAGTACAATTGCTCAGAAAACAATTGTGTCTACCGCAACTGAAACTTATTTAAAAAAAGAAGTTTATATCCAAATACATGAACTAAGTCACAAACTTCCAATACCAAGAGCAATATTAGAGTATATTATAATTTTATGCTACAAATTCTGACAAGCAGTAATTTTTTTGTTTTTCATTATATCTGTTTGCCTTTGAATTGATGTTGTTTAATGTTTGTGTCCAGGATTCTATAGCAATCAAAAAGTCATGTGCTGGTCAGTCATGGTGGCTCACGCCTGTAATCCCAATACTTTGGGAGGCCAAGGTGGGTGGATCACCTAAGGTTAGGAGTTCAAGAACAGCCTGGCCAACACAGTGAAACCCCGTCTCTACTAAAAATACAAAAATTAGCTAGACTTGGTGGCAGGCACCTGTAATCGCAGCTACTCTAGAGGCTGAGGCAGCAGAGTCACTTGAACCTGGGAGGCGGAGATTGCAGTAAGCCGAGATAGCACCACTGCACTCCAGCATGGGCGACAAGAGGGAAACTCAGTCTCAAAAAAAAAAAAAAAAAGAAAAGAAAAAAGAAAAGTCATGTGCTTTTAACCCAATTGAAACATTGAAATATGAAACTGTTAGAAAATGGTAGTTTTATCTAAACTCAAATATGTAAGTGGAATTAGTTCTATTAATGTGAATGAGTATATGTTATGACTGCTAATTACTTAATAGTATCAAATACACCATCTGTAAGCAGTAAATGCTTGTGTTTTATATTTATTTTATTAGAAACTTTGCAAAGAATATTCCAACACAAAATAAAGAGCTCCTCCATTGCTGACCTCCACCTATGGTCCTTCCTCTACTGTGCCAGCGACACTGTTTCCTTCCTTTGTTCTTCCAGACCCATATGAGCACATGAGATTTCAAGAACAAATTGCCTTCCTGTTAATTCTGATATACTGTTTTCATGTCTTAACAGCTCATTTTACAGCTCAAGAGCAAAAAATTCCTCATTCCAGGTTCTTGTATTGGGACTAATCAAGGAAACAACTTGATTCATGAAGAGCAAAACACAGGGCAGAATGATGGCCTACCAGGAGAAACAGAGAGCCAAGGGAACCTCCACTGCCCAGGAAAGTGGTGAGTGATTGTGCAATCCTGGAAAAACACAATTCTCCCATGGATCTTCACAACCTTAAGGTCAGAAGTTCCCCTTATGAACCCACTCCACCAGAAGCCTCAGTCTGACACACAGAAATACATGGAGTCTCAGCAGAGCAGCCACTCGGGCATGCATGGAGACAAAAGACCTTTAAATACTCTGGCCCTGGACTTCCCTGCAAAAGCAACTGCAATTACAGCAAAGCAAGAGGTTAAACACTCATAGCATACCCCTAGGAAAGAGACTAAATACAGGGGGCCAAGGAATGAAAGTCTGAGGGCCCCACTTCCATGGCACCTCACAGAATAAGATTCACTACTTTGGAATTCCAGCCAGCCACCAGTAGCTGTGTTGCACCTACCTGGGAAAAGCTCCTAGGGGGAGGGGCAGGCCACCATCTTTGTGGCTTGGTCAACTTAGCCATTTCAGCCTTCGAGCTCTAGAGACTCCAAACCAGCTGTGGGTGAAAGGGATCACCCAGCACAGCACAGATGTTCTACCAAAACGCGGTCAGACTGCTTTTTTAAGCAGGTGACTGATCCTTTCTCATCACAAGGTGGAGCCTCCCAGTCAGGGTCTCCAGCCACCTCCACTAGTATTCTCCATCTAACAGAGGTTTCAGGCCTCTGGGAGATGGAGCTCCAAGGAACAGAGGCAGGCCACCATCTTTGCTGTTTGGGTGACTTAGCCATTCCAGCCTTTTGCCTTTGGAGTGTCCGAGGTGACCAGAGGCTGAAGTAGACCCTCAGCCAACATAGCTGCTCTACAAAAATGTGGCCAGAGTACATTTTTAAGCAGATCTACTGACCTTGTTCCTCCTGACAGGGTGAGAGGTCTCCAGCCACCTCCTACAAGTGAATTTTGGCCAGCAACAGGTTCATACCTCCCTAAAATGGAGCTCCCTAGGGAAAGAGAAAGTTGCCATTTTTGCTGTTTTGCAGGCTTCACTGGTGATACCTCCAAGTACTGGAAAATCCAAGGCAACTAGGGACTGAAGCAGACCCCCAGCCTATGGTGGCAGCCCTACAGAAAAGTGACTAGACTGTTAAAAGAAAAAAAAAAAAAAAAAAATCCAAAGGTCAGCAGCTTCAAAGATTGAAGGTAGACAATCCCATAAAAATGAGAAAGAATCAGCACAAGAATCCTGAAAACCCAAAAGGTCAGAGTGCCCACTTTTCACAAAATGACTGCATCATTTCTCCAGCAGAGTTCAGAATCATGCTGAGGCTGAGGTGGCTGAAATGGCAGAAGTAGAATTTAGAATATACATAGGAATGAAGTTCACTGAGCTAAAAGAATACATTGTAACCCAATGCAAGGATGCTAGAAATCATGATAAAACATTGTAGGAGATGACAGTACAGAGAAGAATGTAACCAATCTGAGAGAAATGAGAAACACAGTGTAAGAATTTCATAATGCAATCACAAGTATTAATAGCAGAATAGACTAAACAGAGGAAAGAATCTCAGAGCCTGAGGACCTGCCTTTTTGAAAAAAGACAGGATGACAAGAAACATGGTATAATATAAAGAGACCAAATCTACAACTGACTGGTGTACCTGAACGAGATTTGAACGGGAATTGAACCAACATGCAAAGCATATTTCAGTATATCATCCATGAGGACTTCCCAACTTTGCTAGAGAGGCCAACTTTCAAAATCAGGAAATGCAGAGAACCTCAATAAGATACTCCATGATAAGATCACCCCCAAGACACATAATCATCAGATTCTTCAAGGTTGGCATAAAGGCAGCGAGGGAGAAAGACCAGGTCACCTACAAAGGGAAGCCCATCAGACTAACAGCAGATCTCTCAGTGAAAACCCTAAAAATCAGAAGAGATTGGGGGCCAATATTCAAGAATTTTAAAGAAAAAACAATTTCAACCCAGAATTTTGTATCTGGCCAAACTAAACTTCATAAGTGAAGGAGAAATGAGGTCCTTTTCAGACAAGCAAATGCTGATGGAATTCATGACCACTAGACCTGCTTTATAAGAGATTATGAAGGAAACACTAAACATGGAAAGGAAAGACCATTACCAGCCAGTACAAAAACACAATTAAGTACACAGACCAGTGACACTATAAAACAACCACAAAAACAAGTCTGCAAAATAATCAACTAATGCCATGATGACAGACAAAATAAAATCCGCATATATCAATACTCACCTTAAATATAATGGGCTAAATGCTCCCAATTAAAAGACACAGGATGGCAAGATAGATAAAGAACCAACACCCATTGGTATGCTGTCTTCAAGAGACCCATCTCACATGCAATGATACACATGGGCTTAAAATAAAGGGATGGAGAAAAGTCTACCAAGCAAATGGAAAACAGAAAAAAGCAGGGGTTGTAATCCTAATTTCTGACAAAATGACTATAAACCAACAAATATCAAAGAAGACAAGAAAGGCATTACATAATGGTAAAAGGTTCAATTCAACAAGATCTAACTATCCTAAATATATACGCACCAAACACAGGAGCACCCAGATTCATAAAGCAAGTTCTTAGAGACTTTCAAAGAGACTTAGGCTCCTACACAATAACAGTGGGAGACTTTTACACCTCACTGACAATATTAGACAGATAATTGAGACAGAAAATTAACAAAGATATTCAGGACTTGAACTTCATCACTGCATCAAATGAGCCTGATAGATATCTACAGAATTATCCACCCCAAAACAACAGAATACACATTCCTATCATTGCCATATGGCATTTGTTTTAAAATCAATCACATAATCAGAAATAAAACACTCTTTGGCAAATGAAAAAGAACTGAAATCATAACAAACAACTTCTCAGACCACAGCACAATCAAATTTGAAATCAAGACTGAGAAATTAACTCAAAACCATAAATTACACAGAAATTGAACAACCTGCTCCTAAATGACTTTTGGGTAAATAATGGGATGAAGGCAGAAATCAAGTAGTTTCTTGAAACTAATGAGAACAAAAATACAATATACTAGAATTTCTGGGACACAGCTAAGGCAGTGTTAGGAGGGAAATTTATATTATTAAATGCCCACATCAGAAAGTTAGAAAGATGTCAAGTTAACAACCTGATATCACAACTAAAAGAAATAGAGAAACAACAGCAAGCAAATTCTAAAGCTAGCAGAAGATAAGAATAACCAAAATCAGAGCTGAACTGAATGAGACAGAGACAAAAAAAAACAATTAAAAGATCAAAAAATCCAGAAACTTGTATTTTGAAAACAAAATTATTAAAATAAATAGACTGGTAGCTAGATGAAAAAAGAAGAAAAGAGAGAAGATTAAAATGAACACATTCAGAAATGACAAGGCAGGGGTAATATGACTGACCCCAAGAAATACAAACAACCATCAGAGAATATGAGGAACACTTCTATGCACATAAACTAAAATATCTAGAAAAAATGGATAAATCCCTGGACACATACACCCTCCCAAGACTGAACCAGGAAGAAACTGAATCCCTAAATAGATGAATAATGAGTTCTAAAATTGAGGCAGCAATAAATATCCTACCAACCAAAAAAAGCCCAAAGCCAGATAGATTCATAGCTGAATTCTGCCACATATAAAAAGGAGAGCTGGAATCATTCCTACTGAAATGATTCAAAAAAGAAAAAAAAATTGAGAAGGAGGAACTTCTTTCTAACTTATTCTATGAAGCCAGCATCATCTTGATACCAAAACTTGGCAGAGAAACAACAACAACAACAAAAAAAATTCAGGACAATATTTTTGATGAAAATCTATGCAAAAATCCTCAACAAAATGTTGACAAACCAAATCCAACAGTACATCAAAAGCTTATCCACCAGAATCAAGTATACTTTATCCGCTGGATGCAAGGTTGGTTCAACATATGCAAATCAATAAATGTGATTAATCACATAAACAGAACTAAAAATTAATTCAAGATGGATTAAAGACTTAAATGTTAGACCTAAAACCATAAAAACCCTAGAAGAAAACCTACGCAATACCATTCAGGACATAGGCATGTGCAAGGCCTTCATGTCTAAAACACCAAAAGCAATGACAACAAAAGCCAAAATTGACAAATGGTATCTAATTAAACTAAAGAGCTTCTGCACAGCAAAAGAAACTACCATCAGAGTGAACAGGCAACCTACAGAATGGGAGAAAATTTTTGCAATCTACTCATCTGACAAAGGGCTAATATCCAGAATCTACAAGGAACTCAAACAAATTTACAAGAAAAAACAAGCCCATCAAAAAGTGGGCAAAGGAAATGAACAGACACTTCTCAAAACAAGACATTTATGAAGCCAACAGACATATGCATTTGCCCAATGCTCATCAAAACTGGCCATCAGAGAAATGCAAATCAAAACCACAATGAGATACCATCTCACACCAGTTAGAATGGCAATCATTAAAAGGTCAGGAAACAGCAGGTGCTGGAGAGGATGTGGAGAAATAGGAACACTTTTATACTGTTGGTGGGACTGTAAACTAGCTTAACCATTGTGGAAGACAATGTGGCAATTCCTCAAGGATCTAGAACTAGAAATACCATTTGACCCAACCATCCCATTACTGGGTATATACCCAAAGGATTATAAATTATGCTGCTATAATGACACATGCACACGTATGTTTCCTGTGGCACTATTCATAATAGCAAAGACTTGGAACCAACCAAAATGTCTATCAATGATAGACTGGATTAAAAAAATGTGGCACATATACACCATGGAATACTATGCAGTCATAAAAAAGAATAAGCTTGTGTCCTTTGTAGGGACATGGATGAAGCTGGGAGCCATCAATCTCAGCAAACTATTGCAAGGACAATAAAACCAAGCACCACATGTTCTCACTCATAGGTGGGAATTGAACAATGAGAACACTTGGACACAGGAAGGGGAACATCACACACCAGGGCCTGTTGTCGGGTGTTGGGAGCGGAGAGGGATAGCATTAGGAGATACAACTAATGTAAATAATGAGTTAATAGATGCAGCACACCAACATGGAACATGTATACATATGTAACAAACCTGCACGTTGTGCACATGTACCCTAGATCTTAATGTATAATAATAATAATAAAGTACATTAAAAAAATTATTATCTCAATAGATATAGAAAAGACTTTTGAAAAAATTCAACATCCCTTCATGTTATAAACACATCCCAGGTTGACTTCAGACTGCTGCGCTGGCAGTGACAATTTCAAGCCAGTGGATCTTAGCTTACTGGGCTCTGTGGGGGGTGATCTGCTGAGCAAGATGACTGGGCTCCCTGGCTTCAGCCCCCTTTCCAGGGTAGTGAATGGTTCTGTCTCTCTGGCATTCCAGGTGCCACTGGAGTATGAAAAAACTGCTAATAGCTCTGTGTCTGCCCAAAAGGCCAATCAGTTTTGTGCTTGAAATCCAGGGTCCTGGTGGTGTAGGCACTGAGGGAATCTCCTGGTCTGTGTATTGCAAGACCGTGCGAAAAGCGTAGTGTCTAAACCAGAATGCACCATTCCTCACAGCAGGGTTCCTCATGGCTTCCCTGGGCTAGAAGAGGGAGTTCCCGGACCCCTTGAGCTTCCCTGGTGAAGTGACATCCCACCCTGCTTTGGCTCTCCCTCAGCTTTTGTTTACCTACAAAAGTCTTTATGTCCCCTTCATTCTTAAAGGACTGATTGAAGGCATAGTACTTTTGATTGGAGGGTTTTTTCCAGCACTTTTAATGTGTCAATATATGATCCTGCTTCCTTCTGGCCTGTAGGATCTTCTAAAAAATACAAGAGATAGAAATACTTCCCAAGTCATATTATGATGTTACTACACCCATAACAAAACCAGACAAAAATATCACAGGCAAAAAAAAAAAAAAAAAATTAAAAACTATAAACCAGTATTCTTCACGAAGGCCTATATTAAAAAATGAAGGAATATCTTAAATGAATAAGCTAAACTTCCACTTTTAGCAACTAGAAATAAAAAGCAAAAACTTTTAGCAAAATGCTGGTACACCAAATTCAGAAGCGTATAAAAAAGAATTATATATCATAACCAAATGAGATTTATCCCAGGAATGCAAGGTTGGTTCAAAATAAGAAAATTTGTCAATATAATAAAAAACTAAAACTACACACCATTTCAATAGATGCAGGACAATGAAAATATGCAATATAAAAACACCCATCAAATTAGAAATAGAAGAGAACTTCCTCATAGGCCCTTGTCAAAAGATATCCATAAAAAACCTGCAGCTAAAATTTTACTTAATTGTGAGGTCTGAAAGTTTACCCTCCTAAAATCAAATAATGGTATAGACTTTCACATCAATTCTATCCAACATTGTAGTGGAGGTTCTAACCAAGCAAATTAGGCAAGAAAGGATAGCAAAGTAGGAGGTAAAATGATCTCAATTTTCAGATAACATAATCTTGCACATGTAAAATCGTAAGTATTCTGTACACACACACACACAAACCGCTACAGCTAAAACATAAGTTCAACAAGTTTGTTGTATACATCATCAGTGTACAAAAGTTAATTATATTTCTAAGTGCTAGCAATGAATAATCAAAAAATGAAATTAGAAAAAGGATGATATTTTAAAAAGCAACAAAATAAAATATTTATTAAAACTTTAATAAAATTAGTGCAATACTTATATGCTTAAAAATACAAAATAGCATTGAAAGAAATAAGGGATATAGCACATGGCAGGATTTATAATATTCTAACAATGAAATGTCAGTTGCTTTCTTTTGATTACCACAATTTTTTATTGTTTTGTTTTACATTTTACTGGTTGATGCAATATGAGGGTCTGGGAACAACTGTTCAGAGTATAGTTAGAGGAGTTAGAAAGATAGGCAAGAGTTAAATTCTGAGGATTCTTGCACAATATATTAAAATCAGACTTGATTTTAAAGGTAATGAGAGGGAAACTTGAAATAATTTTAACAGGATTGTGATGTAATGATAATAAATAGTAGCCATAATAAGCATTATTACATCTTAATAATTGAAAATAGAAACATCACCTTTATTGTCAATAATTTAACATTTTAAATGGCAAAGATTGAAAGTGGTACATACTATATAAAGATCAGAGAACTTTAATTTAGAAGTTTGTGGCTGTACGTGTGCATGTGTGCTCCTTAAAAAACAAACTAAAAGGGAATAAAGCAAAAAATATTTTTAGAACAAAACGTTTGTTTGGACTCTGTGTAGACAAAATTTAAGTAACCATGAAAAAAGAATGAAATATTACCTCTGCAAAATAAAGTAAGTTATTGCATTTATACGTGACATCAATTATTACTTTTCCAAAAAATGCTGGCCTTAAAATAAGACAAAATATCTTAAAAACTGAATTTTTACAAAGAAACTAAATTATGTTTTTATTTTATCTTTGAACTGGGTAATTCTACATATCTGTATGTTCAATCATATGAAGCAAAAGACGTTTCTCTTTTAATTGATTATGCAGTGCTGTTTTTGTATAAGGCACCAATTTTACATTAAAAATTATATAGTTTCTTTGGTCCTTAGAGAAAAATAAAATGAATTATAATTATTACATAACCTTATTAGCAAAAATATTATCTATTTTTATCTGAGCTCAATGGAAGAAAACTCTGGATTTAAAATAGGCAATTACATATATTTCAATAGTAAAGGCTTTACCAATGTTGAGACTAATTTATCATCTACATATTAGAGAATATTTTTGTAATCTCTTTATGCAAATTTTTGAATAATCTATAGGTGTTAGAGATACCACAGCACACCATACATTTACATCCACTTGTTTGTTTTAATACATGTAATTGAGTTAATTTGGATTCATTTTTATCTGCTAGCCTAGGTTCTTACCGTAACTAACTAGATGAAATCACTTTTGGAGTTTATGTCAGTCTTCATAATGTGCAGTACTACAGTTCCTGATAATGAAATGGTTAAAGAAATGAAAAGTTCTTCTTAGAGACCTGATTCTTCTGCACAAATTGCGAAAGAGGTATTTGAAGGTATTTTTCTTAATATGGTTTAAAGAGTCATAGAGTTTGAAATATGCTTCTTAAAAAAGATTGCATGTCCACTTTTGACATATTTCATTTTCACATTTTTAAATGTTTGCTCTGACAATATGCCTTTGAAGTAAAAACATTTATTTCCTATAGGTAGTATATCATAAAAGAGATTCTATCAGAATTAAATTAGAGAAATAAAATCATTAGGAATCAGGCAGAATAAGTGATTTACTCTAGGGTTTCGACTTCATGTGATTTTAGTAGCTGCTAAAATAGTCTTGGTCTGCTGTTTCTACCCCATCTGCTACAGAGCTTGATGACACAGGAATGGTGGTGATGTTTGAAAAATGGGCAAGTGGAGAAAAGTAATAACTGAAACTTGTGTCTGTTTCCCATGGAAACCCATACTGGCCTCTTCTCTAAGTCTCCAACCTCAGTACCATGGATGACTTGTGGAAGACGCTGTCACTGTAGCCAAAAAGCCAAACTTGAACCTTGCTGAGATCTGAGATGTTGACAGAAGATCTTGAGCAGAAGCTGAAGACCTGGACTGGTCCACTGTCCATGCCAATGTGAGCAAAGAGATCTGCAGAAACTTTCATGAGCTGCAAAACATCCAGTCTTCATCAACTTTCCTAGAGTAAACACAGCTACTGTTTTATTTTCACTTTCCCAATCTTACATAGATATCTTTCTTTTGTGGCTAAATCTAAGCAAAAACTAACAAGAAAAAATTGGGGGAAATGTAGTTCAGCTTACCCAAGTTAACACATTCTAAAGCCACCATAATCTGTTTTTTGTCAGCTAGTCATCCAAACATGCCTCTTCTTACTATAGTTAGCTTCCAAAGAAAGACATTAGCAAAGTCATGCTTCAACCTAGTATTATGCCCCTATCCTGCATTCAAACACAAAGCAAGCTATCCTTCTTCCTATAAAGGGTACAATATCCTTTCATTCATTGTTAATTAATGTTGATATTTCTGACTGAGTCACAAATCCTCTTTGATATTATATAACTAAGACATTGACTCATTAAATTAACTAGTATTAACCAATCTGATGTTAGCAGAAGAATAAGAAATGCAGAGAGAAAATAACTGGTTAATAAATGTATTATTGTAGTCATGAAAACTAAAAGAAATCCACATGGCTTGTACAGTTTTCATTTCTGCTTCTGGTAACATGGTTGTAGAAGGTAAATAGCTAACTTCTGCCACTATCCATTCTGTATCTCCGTATCTCTTGTGCCCTTTGCTTGTTGAAGTTCCTTGCCTACTGGTGTGAATCAAACTTTTACTACTGTCTGAACTGAGTTGCTGAATTGGGTTGTTTTACTTTTTCATTGACTTGAACCACAGGATATGAGAGTATAAAGAAGCATCCCAGGGAATCTTCTGCATTCCTGACATAATCTGTTTTTCATTCACATTGTACAGTAGCAACCCAATTCCCTCTAGAAATTCACAATCACCTCAGGTAGTAAAAACTCAGTACTTTACCAAATAATTTACCAGCATCAGTACGCAAAATAGCCATGTTCACCCCAACTTCCAGTTTAAGGTAACCTACTGTGTGTCTCATGGTGGAAATATTTTATCTTTGGAAACTAAAAACATTAGAACAGCATAGTCTAATATTGTGGAGATAGGAAGCTATTGGATTAATAAGGGTGCTATTGAAAAAGCTGTTCCCATTAACACCCCTTCTTTGATTTCTGAACCCATGTAGAAAACATAAAACAAAACATAACACCAAATACAATAAATTGAAAGAAATACCCAGGCTCTGTAAGGTACAACTTTGGGAGATTTGATTTCTTTATAAAAATTGTGAGAGAGGGAGAGGTAGCTAGTAGATATTATTCTTGCTATGATTAAAGAGTGGTACAGTTTGAAAAGTACACTCTCCAGATTCATTTACCTATTTCAGTTACTGTGTTTTATTTTCAATTCTGCAATTTGTGCTATTTGAGTTTTATTTTAAATTTTGCAATTTTCATCCTGACAATATTCCATTGAAGCATGAATATTTATTTCCCAAGTAATGCTACTGTTGAGAAATGAGGTATAGGGTATTAGAATGAAAACAGCATGAGTGTTTACATCTTGGCCTTCTTGTGAACTAGGAATAATCTTCAGAGAGTTAGCTAATGTCCATGACTCTAAGCTTTCTCATTATTAAATAAGTATAATAGTAATCTCACAGTGTTGTGTCAGAATTAAAAAATATATAAATCACTTAACTATTACTAGGTATATAATAAAATTATTCTAATTGTCTGTTCAATAGTAAAATACATAATGTCTATAAATTAAGCAAGTTAAAATATTATGAAGTAATGTAAAATCATAAATCAATAATTTTATTCAAAAAAGCATCCTAGAAGTTGCATTCTGCTATTTATCCTGCATAACAAATACTAAAACAACGTATTTACTTTTGTTTTTACATATCTTTGTTGACCATTGAAAGAATCCAATTGCATTCATTTAAATACACATTTTAAAAGATGAATCTTTTATTAAATACATAACACGCATGTTATGCATGCATGTTATTATATAGGCTTGTTTGAATTCTTCATAATATTTATATTTGCAGATCTTACAGAAATGTGTGTACTTCATTTTGTGTTTGGTGGTTGATTTCCCATCACAGTTTATTCTGAATTTACACTGTTTACTCAAGTCCCTAAGCTAACTTTTTTTTTTTTCTTTTTTTGAGACGAAGTCTCACTCTGTCGCCCAGGCTGGAGTGCAGTGGCGCAATCTCAGCTCACTGCAACCTCCGCCTCCCGAGTTCAAGCAATTCTCCTGCCTCAGCCTCCCAAGTAGCTGGGACTATAGGCGCCTGCCAAAACACCTGGCTAATTTTTGTATTTTTAGTAGACACAGGGGTTTCACCATGTTGGCCAAGCTCGTCTCAAACTCCTAACTTTGCGATCTGCCCGCCTCAGCCTCCCAAAGTGCTGGGACCTCAACCTATCTTAAAAGTTATTAAATGAATTTACACCAAAGTTTTATTATAGTAGTTTCACCTTACCTGCAGTTTCTCTAGCCTAGGTTTCAGTTGCCTACAGTCAACTAACTGTAGCCTGAAAATATCAAAAGGAAAATTTCAGAAATAAACAATTCATAAGTTTTAATTGTGCACCTTTCTGAGTAGCATAATTATATCTCATGTCCTCCCACTCTGTGTACCCTGGACATGAATCCTCCTTTTATCCAGCATCTTCACCTTCTCTGTGCTAGCCTCTTGCCCATTAGTTACTTAGTAGCCAGCCATATCAGTTATCAGATCTTCTGCCTGCATATAAGCAGTGCTTGTGTTCAAGTAACCCTTATTTTACTTAATAATGACCCAAAGCACAAGAGTGGTGGTGCTGGCCTATTGATATAATTGTTCTGTTTTTGTATTGTTGTTAATTTCTTATGGTACCTAGTTTAGAAACCGAACTTCATCATAGGAATGTATGTATATGGAAAGATATATAATATGTACAGCTTTCAGCATCCATTGGAGGTCTTGGAACATATCTCCAGCAGATACGACTGGGAGACCAATTAGTGAGTTAGGGAAAATATGTTACCTATCCAATCTTTGATTAAATTGGCCATCTGATTGTGGTCAAAGCATGAATTTTTTTAAAGGATGGGGAAGTCAATATACCAACATTTGGTCAAGGTTAACAATTCATGTTTTGAATCTTTCATCCACTCTTTATTTTAATTTTAAAGCATCTTAAATCACCCATAAACACAGTCGAAGCTATCTCCTTTCATTTAGTTGCCTGTTCCCTAATCTTATTTATATCCTAAAATAGTTAAAACGTGTCATTATGAGTTTCTAAAATAATTTTTTATCTTTATACTAAGTGTTCAAATTATTTCCCTATTCATTCTAAATGTTCATGAGAAGACACCTGTTTGATTTTTCTAGGTTAATATTTATAAAAATGAGGCTTGAAATCATAAACACTTTCAATAGTTCTTTAGAAACAATATAAAAAAACTTGCATAGAAATATTCTGAGTGAGCTTTTAGTTGTAAATTGACAGAAAAGAGAAAATAAGTTATGATGGCAATTATGTAAATGAATGTAGAAAACTAGTTCGCCACTGTACTTATTTCAGGAATAATCTTACAAGTAAGAGGCAAACAAAGGAATTAGAGATAAACTAGTTCAAAACAGAAGTGTCATTGGCATAAATGGCCTCCATTCATTTGAACATTGCATAGATAATATTAATCTTTATTTTTGAAAATTGCTATTGATTTATGTATTTTTATTCTATATCATATGCTTATTGAGTTAAAATTTAAGCTGCTCAAGAATTTCTGAGTTGAGATACAAACATTTGAAGAGATGAACCATTTAACATATAATGAGAAATTAACACACCCACCATAGAATAACCAAATACTTAAAAAATACAAATATTTCAGCAAATGAAACAAAAACCTGACACAGAGTCTACATTTACTATTAAATTATTTTATAATTTTATCCAAGGTATCACTGTCCATTTTGAATAATTTAATATTAATTTATTTGAATGTCATTCATTCAGATCTCAAAAATTGTACAAACAAACTACATATGACATGCATGAGAAAATAAGTGCTTGCATATTTGAGTGTAATGTGCAACAGAAAGTATGAGTACAAATTCAAACTCTTTCTGAACATGTCTATGAAAAGTAAGTTGAACTGTTCCTCCATTCCTCTATCAATAACCTCACCATAACAATAAATGTTTGTTCTAGATCCACTTTGAATATAACAATACATTATGGAGTTTGGATTCTATGAGAAATAAAAAAGACTCCTACAATCTAGAGCAAGTAAATAAAGAGGAAATTAACAAAGGGAGTTAAAATAAATATTTCAGGTATTTAAAAATGTGAGTGATTATCAATAGACCTAAGAATGAAACTACCAAGAAGATGGTTTATTAAAATAATGCAATTATCTGCTAGGCACTCCCTACATACTTTATAAGCATGCCCTTATTTAATCTCATAACAGCACTACAGAATAAGTAGTGTTCTTTTCCCAAGTAAACAGATGGAAGAAAATCGGGTGTAAGTCAAATTGCTCAAGGTAACAAACTAATAAGGTGCCACAATCTGGATTTTTTCCTGCTCTGAAATTTAACCTGAACAAAAGGTAAGAGAAGAAAGACCCTGAAGCTAGAGAGAACATTTTCAAAGACAATTGCAAGAAAATGTGGCCGGGCGCGGTGGCTCAAGCCTGTAATCCCAGCACTTTGGGAGGCCGAGACTGGCGGATCACGAGGTCAGGAGATCGAGACCATCCTGGCTAACAC
>NC_045440.1:78018042-78156182 GCF_002776525.5 Piliocolobus tephrosceles | reverse complement strand
TTTTCTTTTCTTATTCCCACCATCTCGATTTATATTTTTCATGATTTATAAATAATAATAAAATCCTGGACCACTAAGAGTTTGCTGGGCACTGTGATAAATATTTTAAATCCTCAGGCCCAGGCTAAAGTTTTATGGACATAGCACCACAATTCCAACAAGAAAAGCACAAAAGCTGACAACATTATACATTTTATATTTTTTACTTTTCAGTTTTACATGTAGCTGCAGAGATACTTTGCTACAACATTTATTTTACTTTATATTTTACATATATTTTATAATCTAATGGAATATTTTCTATAGCAAAAAGGAAAATAGTTTGCCTGCTCTTTTGAAGATGTGGATTTTCCTGACAAAGAGGGGAGGGGATCTTTTTAAAGTCACTACTTTCTAGCTTTATATATAGAGTCAATTAAAAAATTTCTTAGATCCATTTATAACTCCTTGCCAAAAAATAAAATAAAATTCCTTGTAAGCTAACAGCTGGAATAAACAGTTTTTTAATGCTTACACATAATGTTTTAACACAACATAACATTTATAATAGTAAGCAAGATATTCATTTAATTTGAAATATATAGCATTATGTTAGAATCTTCATAAATATGTGTCCAGAATAGTAAGGGAGCAAAAAGAACCCAAGAATGAAAAGAAAGGAAAAAATTAATGATAAGCACAATTACCTTAGGTGAAAATAAAATAGAATGTGTGATAACATAAAACATAAGAAATCAGATAAAATAATGTTTAAATACAACGTATAAATTTGACAATCATAAGAAAGATAAAGAAACTTACACAAAAGTCCAAGTCCTGACTCTGGTAAACCAGCCCCCCGGAAAATAAATTCTGATTTGAGTGTTTGCCAATATCCATGGTGTAATTATTCCTACCATGGTCAATTGCAAGGTATCAGCTTAGTATCACTGAACAAGGAATTGGGAAGACATGTTAACAGTCTAGTCTCACAATCCAGTGGGAAGCAGCTTCAGCATACCTTCACTCTTGCTCTTCCTCCATCTACCTTGAGATGTTCTTTGCAAGCACAAATTGATTTTCCTGTTTTTGTAATATATATATAATCTACAAGACAATGAACATAATATGGCTAAATTGGATAAGCCTGAGCTGCCAAGGCAATATTTACTTAACTAGTATTCTTATACTCACATTTCAGTTCCATGAAGAACTATAATCGGCTTTGGCCTCAAAATACTGCTCTTTCCAAAGACAGTAAAATAAAATGTCCTTTCTAGACTGCATGAATAAAATGGTTGAAAGACATGATTACAGTATACACCGTCAGGAGTAGACCTTACTAGACAATTAATATCAAGATTTGTAATACAAGAAAGTAATAGAGTTATTTTCCAATGTAGCACACCATGGTTGAAAGAACTGTATAGGATGCACATTAAAGTGCTAGGAGAACGTGGAAAAGACAAAAAGGATGCAATGTGAACCCCAGAACAACTTAGTCTTTTAATTATTCCCTAATGATAAAGTAATATAAAAGTTTTACTGAATGTCACCTATTTTCTGTTCTACATAAATTATGGTAGCAGAGTCAACATGACTGTCATTTTATGATATACCTCTTTTTAAAAATATTATATGTTAAAGTCTCGGGTAAACAAATCTAGCCTATTTGAACCAACATTCTTGAACAGGGGTGGACAAAACCAGTCTCAGCAGTATTCCTTTACAGACTTTGCTTTAATGGGATTTGTTTTTGCTTGGATGAACTAAATGGATCTATGCCTATATGCGAGTCATTTGATTTCAAGATTGAGAGTATTTGTTCATTTCAGCGATAAAATGTTTTTTTGGGAATAGCACAATTAACCATCAGCTAGGTAACCAAGGATGAGAACTAGCTTCCCAGACAGAGGAGGTAGAGCATTCAAAACAAGAGAAAAGATGTATGCAGAAGAAGCTGTTAGGAGTCTTTTGCTGCAAGACACTAAGATATAGCAGTGAGTGTCCTGAAACAAACTGAAAGGTAAATAAGAAGTCATGAAGATTTTTATTCTTCTCTTAAGGTTTTCTATTTACTCAACAGATCAACTGTTTTAAAACTTTTGTTTAGAACAACAGAAGCTTTATGGAGTAGATAGTATTATTTATTCATGATCTCCCATGACCTCTGTGCCCTTGCCATGGTTTCACTATGGGTTTAGTATGCTTCTTGACTGTGACGTCATAGGCCAATGCCATTTGAACAGATGGGATATGAGCAAACTTTGAAATGTACTTGTATCATTTGATCTGTCTCTAGGGCACCTGCGTGCTTCATGGGGACAGCAAGTCACAAAAGGCCACTCATACCAAAAAAAATGTGAAGAAAATCTTAACTACCTGTCACAAAACCACCTCAGCAAATCCAAAAACCTATGAACAAAGAAAATGGTTGTCACTGTAAGATACGGACATTGAAAGATGCTTATTACATAGCGTTATTATGGCAATCGTTGACTAATGCTTTCTCTTCAAATGTAAGTTTAGCTGTGCCTAACATATAAAATATGCAAAGCAGAATTGTTAGAGTTGATTGGCAGTGAGAGGCTCAAAACACTGCTTTGGTTAGTTCTCTTTTACCTCCTCCTGGTGCCCTTGGTTTAAAAGAAACCAATTGTTAGTTGGGAATATAAAATAATTTTAAGTGGAGGAGTACCACAATCAAACGTCTGTCTGTGCATACTGTACATATTTAGGGCAAATTTAGTAGCAGGAGGATAAATGGAAAATGATACCAATGGGCAGAGAGAATGCTGAAGTACAAGAGACAGATACTGAAGACCTGAAATAAGTGACAAGAGAAAGAGGAAAAAGGGGAATTTAAGACATTTTAGCAGGGTATCTTACCTGACTAGCGCATCAATGGGAAAAGTGTCTAGGAAAGTGTCCCCTCCTGTCCCCTGATATTAATTCACACACTTAAACAGCAAAGATATAATATTTCCACCTTATCACAAGTCTGCCTTATCACCTGTGGCAGAATAGGAAAGTGACTTAGTGAGCATTTACTCTATATCAGACAATAGTAGATGAGAACCATAGTGGAGGAAAGATTTTTTCTCATTCGTTGCAAGATTCATGGCTGAGGCCCCTGTAATAAAAGACAGATTGATAAGAGAAAAACATAAAAAATTATTTAATATAAGTTTTATGTGACACAGAAGCCTTCGTAAGGACATGAGAACCTAAAGAAATAGGTAAACCTGTATATTTTTTATGTTGCTTTTGATTTTAAAAAGTAAATGGTCATGAAGAAATATGATTAGACATTAGCAAACAGTTTGGGGGTGGGGGTTAGCAAGTCTTGCTTTTTTAGATTCTTCTCTATGTACTTATGTCTTCAAAGATAAGGATATTCCTTTCCTCTGGGTATAGGAATGGCATACGTGTAGGTCTTATGAATTGCTTCACGGAAGAAAGGCAAGGAGAAAGTGAAAGCAGTTTTTCTGATTCTGCTGTTTCCTCAAGTGCCAAGGTGCCATATTTTGGAGTAGCATGGTCTGAATCCCATCAGTACAGGATAAAACACATGATACATGTGGAAAATTGGACAAAATAATGAAAACTTGATAACCAGGTTATTAATAAGTTTTATATCATTTAATTTTCTTCTTGTTTAAATATCAATTAGATAAGATTAAGAATGATTACAATGAAAATGATGATGATTATTTTAAAATCATGATTTTTCTAAGTAAAGAGAAGAAACTACAAAAACAGCCTAATAGACTGAAATTAGAAACTGCAGCCTAATAGACTCAAATTAGAAACTATCACTTAATTTTTAAAAAAAAACAAGGAAATGATTTTAATGGTCAGTATAATTGAAAAAAAAAAAAAAACAGATGGGCTCTGACATTAAATAAAATGGTAGCTAAAAAGAAGATAATATGCAGTTGGATAGACTTTTTGGTTTACATGGACTCTCAACAACTACCCTCTCAAGCAATCAGGCTCTACACACGTCAATCTCTCAGGAACGGTGTTAGTCAAGCGAGAATCCTGAGCAGTGGCCGCCATATGGAAACAATAAAGGGTCAAAGAGGAATTGGAGACAAGTGCTCCTGCTCAGGAAATCTCAGTGGAGGCCAAAGGGTGTAATCGTCTGGTTCCCTAATTTATCTTCTTGTAACAGCACCCTTAGATCTCAATGCTGAATCAGAGCACTAAGCATCACTTCAAGAAAGTAAGTGCTTAGCCGTGGATCACAGGGCAGGTCTGCTTTGATGCTCAGGGTTTGCAGACTGGTGAATTGGAAGCTTGAAGTTTTCACATTGAAGGAAACAACTTTGATATAAGCCTTGGGGCTGAAATATCAAGAAAGGACTTCTGAGAATCAATTGATGATAAAAGCTCTATCCTGTTTTAACTTACTTTGGTGTGTGTGAAAAGAATGATACCAATTATTCTGTTTGCTAAGCTGGTTGGTTGTTCCTGTGGGAGGATGCCCATACTCTATACTAAAGGGATGCTAACCCAAAGAGACATGTCTAATGAAACCTTTAACGTAAGGAAATATCACCAAGAACCTTAGAACCTTCAGAATTGTTTCCACTTAAATGGTCTTAGATAGAATAGAAAGTATAAATATTCAGCTGCTTTAGGTAATGCATAAATAATGGGGTAAGAGATTCTCTCATATTGAATAGTATGAACTAATGCAATTGATGGCAAGTAATGAGAATATCCAGAAAAAAATCTCACTGGTCTTAAAACTCAGAAAAAACGTATTTGAGAGTATTAGAATACATTTTTCAAGGCTAGAAAAAAAGATGTAAGTTTATTCAAATTTCAGTGGTTATACCAAAATATTTGCTCAAGTATATATTACTCAGTGTCTTCCTAAAAGCCTACAAACTTTAAAATTACATGTTATTATATTTATATACTACATAGATTCAATATTGTTGGAGAAGTTATGTGCCTAATCTGTAGGTACTTCAATATAGTGATGTTATATTAATCCACACATTTAAAGATGTCCTGTAAGTGCAGGAGGGCTTTTTCACATCTGACCTAATTTTGCTAGTTTATAAAATGTAAAGACTAAATTAAATGAATTTTAAGGTCCCCTCCCACATTAGAACTACAGGATACTGTATACCAAATGGCTAAATTGTATCATTAAGATATGCAAAACTTTCAAAATTTTGTCATTTGGATATATCATATTGTTACTTTACATGTTTACAGCAGAATTTTCATAAATATCTATGGAGTATGTTAGAACTCTATGAAAATATGTGTCTAGACAAATAGTCATTTTTAAAATGAAGAAAACTTAGGAATTTTACAAATGGCTGTAGCAAATGTTTTCTGATTAGATGAAATACGAAAATTTATCAGGTGATATTTATCACCTGATTAAAAATACACAAGAGATTGTAAATTCTGAGTTTACTTCACTTTTAAAATTATAGTTGAAGGTTTGCCTAAGATTCTTACAGTAATATGCTGTACTCTGACTTGAAAATAACAATAGTCATCACATCAATTTAATTACAAATTCTAAAGAATTATTTCATCACTTTAATTACAAATTCTAAGTAATTATTTTAGGCAATAAGATTGTAAAAAAGCTAACTTTAAAAGTAAGCTAGCATGAAAAATGGAAAAAACTATATATTCCCAGAGACTATAGTCTCAGACAAGTTTAAATAAATTCAAGACTCTTGTCAGACATTTCAGATACATATTTAAAAAGTCAAATATTCTAAATTCATAAAGTTGTGCAAGATCATTTATTCTTCTATACTTATCATTACAATCATTTTAAACATGAACCCATTAATACACTAAAACTGTTTTTGCAAGATTGCCAATGTCTTATGCAGCTAAGTTTAATGGTGAATTTTAGTTCTTATCTTACTATCGGCAGCATTTTTAACAAGTGATTACTCCTCTCTCCTTGCAACACTTTTGAAACTTGGTTTCCAAGACTTTCTACTCTCCTGGATTTCTTTTGACCTCACTGTTCCATTCTTTCCTTGTTTTTCACATCCTTGATCCTCTAAAATTGGAGTGCCAACAAGGCTTTTTCCTTGTTTCTCTTTGTTCTCAACATTCACTTCTTGGTCTCTCATCCCTTCTTTTGCCTTTAATGCAATCTATATGATGACAATTTTCAAATTCATTTTCAATTCAAAACTTTCCCCGGAACACTTTAATTGAATGTGTGAACATACACACACAAACACACACACATACAAATGCTCATCTATGACATCTCCACTTTGGTGTCCAATAGATAGCCAATATAAAAGAAAACTAAAATTGAGTTTCGGATAGTCTTCCTAAAACATATGTATTTTACCACTTACTACTTTACCATGTAAACTTTCATTTGTTTTTCAAGGAACAGTAGTCATTAGATATTTTCAAAGGACATTCCAAGTCATCTGTGTATCCCTTAATTCACAAATTCTGTGATAGCGTATAACTGCTCTCTTAAAATTCAGAAGAATATGGCTGAAAGTTTAACTAGGCCAGTCAAATTCTCAATCACAATTATTGCAAATATTAAAATGTGTGGAAAACAACAATGCCTCTTTGAGAATGCCTGCTAAATTATTCTCCCAACACTAGGATATGTGTTCAGGGTATGTGACTCAAATTTATGGATTACTACAACTATTAGTGGGCTTTCAGAGTCATTCACAAATAATGAAAATACTAAATCTTTATATACCCACAAGCTCCTGCTGTATTAATTAAATTATGCATGAAATTTTAACATGGATTAGCAAACATAATGTTACTCATGTATGTCTTATAGGAGCAATTAAATTTCTAATCCATCCCTGACGACTCCAGTTCACAGAAATATTTATCTCTTCTGAAGTTTCAAAACAAGGAATATTTATGCAACATATATAAGAAAGTTGGCTGATACCTCAATAGAGTCTTGAATCCAAGTCCCATTATTAACTCCATTCTCATATGAAAGCCTGAGATTGAGAAAGAGGAAACAATTTGCGAAAGTGAAGTGATATATTTTCTTTATATTTTACTTTCATACTGAAACTGACCCCATTTTCATAACTATCAATAGTAAACAGTTCAAAATAATTATAATACATAAAATCAGACTACCAGTGTCTGATGAATTATTATAATATGAAGACACTGAAAACATAAGAATGGTCTGATAAACATCTTTGGATTTGTGGATTACAAAAGCTGCGTAGTAGTGGACAACATGGTAACTCTAACAGTCATCACAAAATCAGAATTAAAAAGTTCAAAATCTAAAGGATAAATCTTCTCTGAAGGTATTCTCACATACGTTAATCTTACCACAAAACATTAAGAGTGATCATGCATACTATAATCTTTCTATGCAAAAAAAAAAAAAAAAAAAAAGAGTAAGTTTCTAGAGAAAAATTTCCAAAACCTAAACATTTACCTAAGAACTTTCTTCGCTGAGACTGCTTCACACACACACACACAAATACTCTAACAATAATTTAGGTAAAAATTAATTTCCAAATTTTAGTTAAAGCAAGATATTTCTTGAAATGATTTTATAAGATCATTTGCAATGATCATTTAATAGTATCACAACACTAACAAGAAGAATTAATCTGAATATTTATTTCACCCGGAAGCCAAATTACATATAATAATAAGAAAAAGTTGCTTACAGAATTTGAAGCATTTTTGGCAAAGAAAACAACTGCTTCGAATAAAGTTTTAAATATAAATCTCCTATGCATAAAAACACACTATAAGACATAGATGTAAATGGATTTTTTTCCCCCACAACAACACAGGCAAGAGAACTAATTGAAAACCAATAAATTAAGGTACAGTGCAGCAAGCGGTCTCTAGCTAATTCAGCCTATACATCAATAGGTCATTGTCAGTTAATTAAGTGAAGGCATAATCAGCTTAATTTATGTAGTTCACAGAAGTTAATGATATAATAGTACAGTACCTGACGTCTGACTTGTCCATATAACTCGTTTTATCCATTCAGTTCATTCTGTTGTTCCTCAGAGCAGACACTTTTTTCTGTAGCCCACTGTCTATGCTTGCCTTCCTACAGACGATAGGAAATTTCGCACTTAAAAAATGAAGATAAAAGAACACTTAAACAAGTTATTCGAAAAATAACCTGATATTTCAGCAGATAATTGTGCATTACATAAAGCAAACATAAACTGTAAAAATAAATAGAAGTTTTCTTAAAATAAAAGTGAATATTGAATTAATATTTGTGTAAATGTACATCATATGCATATAGAGTTACTAAACAGATAAGCCAGTTAAGGAATTATAAAACATTGTGCAAGCATGACATTTTTATAAGCATGAACTTGAGAGATGTAAGAATTTGTTGGTATATTTGTTAGCTGTGTTGCATTTCAACATGAGGTTTTATACCTGCTGGTGGGAGATCTTCTTTCTCAGGCAGAGTTCTTTTCCAATGCCTCTGAAGCTCATCTCTTTTCTGAAGCTGCAAGTTTACACACAAAGACAAACCACAATGTCAACCAATTGGACCTAACTTAAGGAACCTAGGAGATCGATTTGTAAAGCAAAGAATGAACAGGACCCTATTTCTGAAGTACGTTGCTCAAACTGCTCTTTCATTAAAAGATGCCCTTTCTTATTGATTTTGGCTTAAGTAATGAGAAAGCTTATCCAAAAATCTTTAGCATTTGGGCTCAAGTTAAGGAAATCAATACAGTCATTTCCCATTTGAACTGCATATGTGAGTTTTATGTATGAGAGACAAGACAAAGCCAAATTCAGATAAATCAATAGCATTGTCAATAGAACATGAAGCTGACAAATGGCGTTTTTCAGCAATTAAAGTAAGCTGTAAACATACAAAGACTAATCAACTACAATGTTTTGCCATTAACAGTTTTTAATTGGTATAAAAGTTATATGTGAATGTGACTCTCTAGAAATGAAAAGAAGAGAATCCATTTCAGCATCCTGTAGGACCATTTCACTAATGTTTCTTTGTGGATGTGAACACACAGATAATTTTATATCTTTCAAAGTAAGTTAAGACCTTACTTAGGCAGAATGTACTTTAATATTAAGTAGTGTATATAAGTAAGTTACTGAAATGTTTTATAAATAGACTAAGGGTGTACATACTGCATCTTTTCTTTTGCAATACGCTACTCCAATCACTTTTAACTTTTCAAAGCATTTTAACATGTTTTTGCATCTATTAATTTAAAAAATTAAAACAACTTGCAATTAAGTCAAAACGATAGCACTACTTCTAAACCTCAGGAATTAAAGCATAGGCTAATACATCTTTTTAAATAGTTCTTCAAAATCTTTGAAAAGTTGTTGTTTAAACATAAAGAATTTTGGCATTTATTCAAATGTATTTTTAAATCCTTTGTATCAATGATAACTTGTAATAAAAATAGTAAGCCATTATAGATGCCATTACTCTGAAGTATTCATGAAAATTGCTGTACAGATAGCCAAATATAATTCATAATTCACTAAGATAGGCATATCATTAAAATGTAGATAAAACCTTTGTTTTTAATAAAAAATGATATAACAAAAGTAAAAGGTTAATTGAAAAGCAAAATAAACTACCCCATTTAGGAAGGCACATTACCTAGATTAACAGAAATCAATGAAATCATTAAAACAATTAATAACTTAGAGCTCCATTCAGACTAAGATAAACTCTGTGGCTATTAGAATGCGGATACAAGGCTACAGAGACATATCTATTCTGACTGGGTAATTTCCTCTTCTCTGTAACTGTTCAGTAATATATGCAACTGGTGTTAGATAGCCACCCATTTCTTGCTGTGAGACAAGAAATCTTCCAGGCTTTTTGCTCTCTATGCTATGTGCACTATAAGAATCACAGACTTTACAGAAAGGCACACATTTCACCTCAAGTGTTCAAGATCTAAAATGGGCCATTAAAGCATCAGTAGTATTAAATAAAGCTTCATAATTGCTCAGCCTGGATAGAAAATAATCAGAGTTCTACTCATCCTCCAATCATAAACAGGGATGTATATCCAATGAAAGTAGGCACAGAAGTCTTCTAAATGACTTTCAGGTATTTAGAAGATACCCAAAGCCATAATGTACTTCTCTGAATATCATAATTGGGAAAGAAGTGAAAGATAAGCAAACTCTTGTATCTTCATGAGTTACATGTAAAGAACAACAATTATAATTATAGATGTTCTCCATTTGACTATATATAAATAAAAAGTGACACTCTATAAACAGAACAGAAACCTAAGTCAGTGTTGTAAACTAGAAAATAACGCTTGAGTTTTAACCCTTATTCCAATGTTTTTGCCTTGACCTAAAGGAAGTTTATGTCTTAGTCCTACTAAACAAAAAACAGAGAAGACATTTTCAACCTATTTCAGAATCATTGCCACCCTCAAATGCTAAGACACGTGCTTATATACTGTTTGACATTTTTTTCATTCAGACTAACATCAAAAATAAAATGGTGTTCATTGATAGCAATATAACCATGGAATAAGTCATTATTTTGGATTTAAAATGTTGTATTTAATAGGGGAAAAGCTGACCTTATTAAAGAAAAGCAAATCCTATTCATTATTTTAATCTCTAACTAAAAAATGCAAGTTATTAGTATTTATAAATGTAAGCATTCAAAAACGGAAATATTAAGTTTTTTGAAATGGATTCTGATGAATGATACTACAGAAGAATGTTTTATACAGACATCTAAGAAAACACATGAACAGTTTATAAAATATCAAAAAACTGAAGAGAACAGAGTATACTCAAACAAAAAGAAGTTCATGCTTAATACCATATTTTAGAAAATGGACTATCTCAGTCTAGTTAGCATATTTCACATGGAAAATGCATATAACTTAGGCAAAATCTTACAAAATCAACAGATGCAAATTTAATGAATTGCTGTAATATACAAAAACTGAATTGCACCCAGGCTCTGGAGGCAGACAGATCTTGGCTTAACATCTCAGTTCTCCCATTTGTTAGCTCTGGTGACCTTTTAATTTTTCTCTGAGAGTCTCCTTTTCTGAAAAAAAAGAGCAGAAAATAGTGAAACATTACTGTGGGGTTGTTGTGATAATTACTTCGGATGACATATGTTGTACCTGGCACAGTGTCTAGTACATAGTAGGTCTATGGTAAATATTCCTTGGCCAAGTGAAAAAATTTAATTAATAAAAATGTCTCATGATGATGCAAAATTGATAAAATACTGAAATTTCAAAATATGTTGTCAGTCAAGTCACTTGTATGTGAATGTCATTAAGGAAACATTTATATTGTATCTGCAAAAATGTATCTGGAATAACCCTACCAACAAGTATTCAAATAGCTATGGAGCCATTCAATCACTCATTCACTCAACAAATTTATATTGGACACCATATACCAGACACAATATGTTTAACCCTATATCAGACAGAATTTTTAAAGTGACACTCATTAACAGAACCATTCTAAATATAACTGAAAATGATAAAGCAAGTCTTGTAGTTAATGCCAAAATAATATGTACAAAATAATAATATGCTAAGCACCATTAGCCGGAGAAGCAAAATCAGGTGAAAGTTACCCAACTTTCTGTTTCTGCTCTGGCTCAGAATTTATAAGAAGGTAAACACAAGAAGAAACAAGACTCAATCTTCTCTTCCAACAGTGGGTATATCACCACAAGACTGTCTTTAAAATCAGATATTGTGTCCTCAAATACAAAATACAGACAATAATACCAGCTTTTATTTTATAGTTTGGGTTGAGAATTAAAAAAATATATAAAGATAACCCTATAACCTCTAAAGAGCTATGCCATTATTATTTATTATTATTTTTATTTATTTTATTTTATTTTTTATTTTATTTTATTATTTATTTTTATTTTTATTTTTATTTTTTTTCTGAGGCAGACTCTCACTCTGTTGCTCAGGCTGGAGTGCAATGGTACAATATCAGCTCACAGGCAACCTCCGCCTCCTGGGTTCAAGCGATTCTCATGCCTTAGCCTCCTGAGTAGCTGGGATTACAGGAGTCTGCCACCATGCCCGGCTAATTTTTTACATTTTTAGTAGAGACAGGATTTCACCATATTGGCCAGGCTCGTCTTGAACTACTGACCTCAGGTAATCCACCCGTCTCAGCCTCTGAAAGTGCTGAGATTACAGGCGTGAGTAACTGAGGCCGGCCCATTATTCTTAATAGAAAATGTAAGCAGCATTACATACTTTTATTCTCGCAGCTATACTGAGTACTGTACAGATTGCTGAAGGAATATACATGCATTCCCTCTTCTCCATGCTGTGAACTGCCATAGTTTTCTCCATCTGCATCTAAACCTACTCTTACTTCAAAACTCAGCTCAGATAAGTCTTCTTTTAGGAATCCTTTCTTGACCTTCTCTGCCTGTTCACCATTGATTCAAGTTCCATATCTGTGTCCTCCTAAAATTCCCTGTTATCTCTCTGTAAGACTACTTTCACTATTTGTAATTGCCTTTTTACTTTTTTTCCTACATTACTGCAGTGGAAGTTCCTGAAAATGGGAACCCAATCTTACTTGTTTTTGTATATCTGATATGACAAGTATTTCAACAAAAAAATATTGGTTGCATTAATAAATGAATTAATACTATGTAAACCAATTTTTTGGGGGGATTACTATATACTACACATTCTTCGAAGTACTAAACGTAAATTATCTCATTTTATTTTCAAAAAGAGCCCTCTAAGATAATAAGTATGACTGCTATTGAGAAATTAGGTACGAGAGATAACATATGAGAGAGTAAGTAATCGCCAAAATCACACAGATGGTAAATAGTGAATCTGAGATTCCAAGTTCTCTTAGTCATTATACTAACTGCCTCCATCCAGCCAACTCTCAATTTATACAGGTTCAGAAATTGTGTTTTATCAATTTTGCAAGAAACAATAAGTCCTGATTTACTAACAGGTATGACAGAATTTTATACACAATTAATAAATTTTATTAATTTCTAATAATGTATAGAAATGGTAAATAGGCCAGCCAGAATAGTGTTTTCTGCATTTCATGATCTCAATTTTAAAAGGCTATTTAAGACATTAAACTTGTTCATTCGTTCAACAGATATGATTAAACACCTATTATGTAGTAGGTGTTTGAGATAAAGCAGTAAACTAGATGAGAGAAAAAAAATTTATGAAGTTTGTGGTCTAGCTAACTCTTATTTGGCACTTACTATGTTCAAGCACTGTTCTAAGTACTTTATATGTATTCATTTATGTAATATTCATAACAATTCTATGACATTTTTATAATTATTACACTAATTTTACAGATATGAACACTGAGGTTAGTAACTGCCCAAGATTACAGCTTTGAGAGCTGGATTCAATGTTTGAACCAAAATTTCTGTACAATGAACTTGAGTTAGGCAAGAGAACAGTGTGTTAGTGGATCACATCATGCAGTCTAAAGGCAGGATGCTATGGACTCTGTTACAGAGAAATGACTGCCAGGAGTACCAAATCACTGGCTCCTTCACTCACAGCATTTTGTTCTCTATGTTGTGCTGCAGATGCTCTGATACAGACCAACTTGCCAGTCAACTGCTATAATCATCCATCAAAATTACCTCATACCTTGAAAGGTGTAATACAATCAAGTCAACTACATTTTCTTCATGTGAATTACTGGTTGAAATTAAGAGGAAGTCCACTTGTACACGTTTCCAAGGGTGGAAGATCTAGTTCATGCTTCATTATTTAAAATTTAGAACAGTCTCAATTTTATACTTTAAGAGTGTAGATGTGCCTAGTCTTTAACTACAGCTATTGCATAAACTGGAACCAGAAACAAGTTTTTATATTACCAAATCACTTACAGCACTGAATTTCGTTTTTGGAGATCAAAGGTACATTGTTAGCACATGGTATCAGCAAAGGCCCATAAAAGTTTTTATTACAGTCTTTTCGTTGAGTAATATTTAAATATAATTTATATTATATAAATATTACATAAATTATTAATATATTGTCTTATATGTATTTAAATAATATTTCATCAGTTACGTGCATGTTGCATTCTACAGTGAAATAGCATCATTACCCGGAACTATTTTGTTTTCTGGCCTGCCTCAAAATTATACCTCCTTAATGACTGCAGTAACATTTTATCTGAATTGAAAATTTGAAATCTAAAATTTCAGTAGCACTTAAAATGAAATACAAACAAAAATTGATTAAAGATGTCTCCTTGGAAAATTTCTTAAATATGTACTTACGTTTCTTTTCTGTTTAGGTTGCTCTCTGTGACTCTCTTCTTTTTTTCTTAACAGATGTTAGTCCCATTCAATTTCTCTCTCAGTCCTCCACTAACACTTCCTCTCAATTCCAACTTAATCTCCTATCTGCTTTCCCATTAACCTTTAATACACACACTTGCTACCTCCTCTTTACTTCCTATCTGGCCCATTCATCTCTCATTTCTTTCCTAATATAATAGATGTGAGAGAGGAAACTCAATTCTCTATAAAACAAATACAAAAATTAAGGTCTCAGAGATTAGAAAACAGTATAACTCAATTGCACTACTTGAAAACAAACATATTTATATCATTTTTTTCTCAGATCTTTTTTCACCTTCTTTTCCTAGACCAGTATTTTAAGAAAAAAAAAAAAAAGTCATGTACTAATCTTTAATTCTTCTTCACTCCATCAACTGCAATTTCTCTAAACTTCCCTTGAAATCACCTGTTTGAAGGATTTAAGTATATCTGGAATTTATTGTTGTACCTCTAGCACATACTAGAGTGATTGCCACAAAGTAGGCCTTCGATGAGTGATGAACAGAACTGAAATAAGAAAGTTTAAGACTTGATAGGAAAGTAAATGGTTAAATTAAAGGGGAAACTACTGTTCATCCTAGCTGGCATGAGGATGGAGTTGGATGAGGGCAGGCAGTCTGTACTCACAGCTTTATCCTGCTATCCAATCCCTCACTCTTCTCTCTGATTATCTTTTCCCATATCACCTAGGCTGTCTATAGTTACAGACTCAAAGACTACAGCAGCTGAGGCTGCAATGAGTTGCTTGGTTTTGATCCCTAAGTAAGTGGTGACTCAAATCTAACATTCACCTAAAACAAAAATCTAAATTTAAAACTCTCTTTAATGATTTTTTCTATTATTCCTATCTCCTTGTAATAGACTTTAATGCACATTGTCTGAATGAAATCCTCACATACTCTCCATACAACTTGGACTCATATGAAGTTAGAAGTGCAAGTAATGCTACAGATCATGCAGGACAGTGGTTTTCAAAATGGACTTTTTTCAGGGGCTCCTTTCAGGGGTTTTGAGTTTCCCACTCCCTTCTCCACACTTTAATCAGAGAAGATCTGGTTTACTTTATACGTTTGACTTCAGTGTGCATTTTTACTTGAAGAAAGAAATCTGTTATCATAAGTTGTGAAATCAACCAAGCTAATTCAACCCTATCATCTAAAAATGAAAAAAAAAATCAGAACTAGGAGCATCAATAATTGACACTTCAAAAACAAGCTGTTAGCAGAACCAAAATTTGAACCAGGGAAATAGCAATGAAGGTCCTTAATTCACTAGGAATAATCTTTTTCTGGTTTACTATATTTGAGAGTAAGAATGGTTGACAGAAAATGTATATTGGACAATGTAGTAAAGAAATTATTCTACTGTAAATTTTAGCACTACTCGGAGTAAATCTCATTCCAAAAGTTAATTAATTCAATTTTTGAATTAACATATACTAAAAATATGAAAGACATGTAAGACAATGTGTGTTACTTAGTTAATAAATAAACTAATTTCATATCAGAGAATAGAAACCCATATATGATGGAATGGAGGCATGTGGTCAGAGCAGACAACACAGTCATGTGTCACTTCAGATGTAGATACATTCTGAGAAATGCATTGTTAGGTGATTTTGTCATTGCACGCACAGAAGACATTTACACAAGCCTAGATGTCATAACCTATTACTCATAGGTTATAAACCTATATAGCATGTATGTGGTACTGAATGCTGCAGACAATTATAACATAGCAGCAAGCATTCGTGTATCTAAACATATCTAAACAGAGAAAAGGTACAGTAAAAATCTGGTACCGGGGATAAAATGTGGTGCACCTGTAAAGGGCACTTAACCATGAATGAAGTTTGCAGGACTGAAAGTTGTTTTGGGTGAGTCAGTGAGTGAGTGGTGAGTAAATGTGGAGGCCTAGGACATTACTACACCTTACTATAGACTTTATAAACCCTGTACACTTAGGGTACATTAAATTTATTTTTTAATTAATTGTCCTATGATCTTGCAATGGCTATGATGTCACTAAATGATATGAATTTTTCAACTCCCTTATAATCTTATGGGAGCACCATCATATATACTGTCCATTGTTGACCAAAATATTGTGTGGTGCAAGATGGTACTTCTAAAGACACCCAAATCATATTAATGTTGGTGACTGATAAATACTCTGTGATAACAACCAGGAATAAGTACAGATTGAGATAGGCAGCTTAACTCTTAGAGTTCACTATGGTCAAGTCTAAAATAGAACGGACCATTCCAATGGGAAAAGCTTAAAGCAAAGAGACAGTCTTTGCATTTGCTCACCAACAAAAATAAGGCCCTGAGTCAAAGAAAATTGGTAGCATGAATAAGTCTTCGAATATTATGGATTTGTGGGCATTCTAAGGAACACATACCTTCAGGACTTACCCAATTGTCCTTACCCCTAAGCCATTACACCCGACAACTTAAAAGGGGCCTTTTTTATTAGTTGCTATAACACAAATCATCTTTATTCCTTTTGAATCCACCATACAATAAAAAGACTTTATCCCCTAAGTATAGCAACTTGTTTACTTGCCAGCATAGTCCCAATATTTACTATAATTTGATAAGAAATGTGAGAACTTAATCAATCAGATATGAAAACATTCTCTATGTGCTTATATGTGTTGTTCCTATATTCTTTGTTTGTTTTTGTTTTTTCTATTAAGTTTCCTTTACCTGATAAATTTCCATTCTCTTCAGGATTAAGGTCTTTGCATATTCATTATATTAAAGAAAAAAAGGTCAAAATTTAGATTAAGAGGCATTTATTTTACTCACAGTAAAATTCACACTACATAACGTTTTCCAAATCATGTGTGGAATAAAGCAATCTGGGCTGTAGCACACAGTTTAGCCATATTGTTAAGGGTTATCATCAGTACTTTAATAAGGAATTTATACAGTATCATCCATCATATATAAATATTATAGCAAACTCTAAGCAACTCTCAATACAGAATTCAGATTCAATTAATCTTCATATATATATATTTACATATATAAAGTTTAAAGATAAAAAATGCACTTTAAATATTGTTAAAGATGGCTACCTGAACTAACTCAATTTTGTTCCTCAGAAGGAGAATCAAGAGGAAAAAAATAAAATAACATGTCATAAAGAAAATGCTGAATACTCTAGTTATAGCACAGCATTAAACGAATGGTAAGGAAGCAGAAAAACATAATCTTTTGATTTTAAATTTTAATGGACTAGATTACTAAAATGTATTTTAATTTCCAATTTTACCAATATTCTGTTCTTTCTTTTCTAAAAATCTGAAAATTTTGACATTTCCTGCAAATGGACTTAGAATGAGACATCCTCCAGGTCACATGACTTGTTTTGTTTGTTTTCTTTTGTTTCGTTTTTTTCAACCTGTATCTTAAGTTCATGGGGTACATGTGCAGGTTTGTTACCCATGTAAGGTGCATGTTACAGGAGTTTGATGTACAGATTATGTCAACAACCAGGTAATGAACACAGTACCATATAGATAGTTTTTCAATACCCACCCTCCTCCTACCCTTCACCCTCATGTAGGCCCAGTTGTCTGTTGTTACCTTCTTAGAGTCCATATGTGTTCTATGTTTAGCTCCCACTTATAAGTGAGAACATGCAGTATTTGGTTTTCTGTTCCTGTGTTAAATTGCTTAGGATAATGGCCTCTAGCTGCAAAAGATATGATTTCATTGTTTTTTAATGGTGGTGTAGTATTTAATGGTATATATGTACCACGTTTTCTTTATCCAGTCCACACTAATGGGCACCTAGATTGACTCCATGTTTTTGCTGTTATGAATAGTGCTACAATGGACATATGTGTCTATGTGTCTTTATGATAGAATGATTTATTTTCTTTTGGTTACATATTCAGTAATGGGATTAATGTGTCTAATGGTAGCTCTGTTTAAGTTCTTTGAGAAATTTCCAAACTGATTTCCACAGCAGTTGAACTAATTTACATTCCCACCAGCATTATATAAGCATTCCCTTTTCTCCACAACCTCACCAGCATCCGTTATTTTTTGACTCTTTAAAAACAGCCATTCTGACTGGTGTGAGATGGTATCATACTGTGGTTTTTATTTGCATTTCTCTAGTGATTAGTGATACTGAGCATTTTTTTATATGCTTTTGGCCATGTGTATGTCTTCTTTTGAGAAATATCTGCTTACATCTTTTGCCCATGTTTTAATGGAGTTGTTTGGGTTTTGTCTGTTAATTTGTATAAATTCCATATAAATTTTGATATTATACTTTTGTCTGATGTCTAGTTTGTAAATATTTTCTACCATTCTGTAGGTTGTTTACTCTGTTGATAGATACTTTTACTGTGCAGAAGGTCTTTAGTTTAAGTCCCACTTGTCAGTTTTTGTTTTTCTTTTGTTTACAGTTGCTTTTGGAGTCTTCGTCACAAAATGTTTGCCAGGGCCTGTGTCCATAATGGCATTTCCCAGATTTTCTTTTAGAGTTTTTAAAGTTTTAGGTTGTACATTTAAGTCTTCAATCACCATCTTTTTGTATATGGTGAAAGGTAACAGTCCAATTTCAGTCTTCTGCCTATGGCTAGCCAGTTATCCCAGCAAACATTTATTGACCAGGGAATCATTTACACATTGCTTATTATTGTTGACTTTGTTGGATATCAGATAGTCACAGGTACACAGATTTATTTCTGGGTTCTCTAACCTGTTCCGTTAGTCATGGTGTCTATTTTTGTAACAGTACCATGCTGTTTTGGTTACTGTAGTCTTAGAGTATACTTTGAAGTTGGGTAGGGTGATATTTCCAGTTTTGTTCTTTTTGTTTAGGATTGCTCTGGTTAGTCTAGCTCTTTTTTGGTTCCATATGAATTTTAGAGTAGCTTTTTCTAATTCTATGAGAAATTATGTTGGTAGCTTGATAGGAATAGCATTAAATATGTAGATTGCTTTGGGCAGTATGGCCATTTTAACAATAGTTATTCTTCTTATCCATGAGCATGGAATGTTTTTCCACTTGTTTGTGTCATCTCTGATTTCTTTCTACAGCGTTTCTAATTATCTTTGTAGAGATCCATCACCTTCCTGATTAGTTATATTCCTAGGTATTTCATTCTTTTTATGGCTTTTGTTCTTGAGACTGCACTCTTGATTTGGCTCTCAGCTTCAATGTTATTGGTGTATAAGAATGTTGCTGATTTTTGTACCTTAATTTTGTATCCTAAAATTTTGATGAAGTTGTTTATCAGATCCAGAAGACACTGGACAGAGACTATGGGGTTTTCTAGGTACAGAATCATTATCTGTGAAGTGAGATCGCTTGACATTCTCTGTTTCAATTTGGGCGCCTTAGATTTTTTTTTCTTGCCTGATTGCTCTGGCTAGGGCTTCCAGTACTACATTGAAAAGGAATGGTAAGGGCAGACATTCTTGTCATGCTCCATTTCTGAAGGGGAATGTTTCCAGCTTTTGCCCATTCAGTATAATGTTGGTTATGGGTTTGTCATAGATATGGCTCTTATATTTTGAGATATGTTTCTATGATATTTAATTTGTTAGAGTTTTTAACATTAAGGAATGTTGAATTTTACTGAAAGCCTTTTCTGCATGTATTGAGATGATAATATGGTTTTTGTCTTTATTTCTGTTTATGTGATGAATCACATTTATTGATTTGTGCAGATTAACCTACCATCCCAAGAATAAACCCTACTTGATCATCGTGGATAGCTTTTTGATGTGCTGCTAGATTCAGTTTGCTAGCATTTTGTTGAGGAATTTTGCATTTAAGTTCATCAGGGATATTGGCCTAAAGTCCTTTTTTTTTTTTTTTTTTTTTTTATCTTTGCCAGGTTTTGGTATCAGAATGATGCTGGCCTCATAGAATGAGATGAGTTAGGGAGGAGTCCCTCCTCCTCAGTTTTCTAAAATAGTTGCAGAAGGATGGCTACCAGTTCTTCTTTGTACACCTGGTAAAATGGGGCTGTGAATCCATTTGATCCTGGACTTTTATGGTTGGGAGGCTTTTTTAATAACTAATTTAATTACTATTTGTCATTTGGTATGTTCAAGGTTTCAATTTCTTCCTGTTCAATCTTTGGAGGTTGTCTATTTCCAGATATTTATCCATTTCTTCTAGGTTTTTTAGTTTATGTGCATAGAGGTGTTCATCATAGTCTCTGAGGGTTGTTTGTATTTCTGCAGTGTCGATGGCAATGTCCGTTTTGTCATGTCTGATTGTGTTTACTTGAATCTTCTCTCTTTTTTTCTGTATTAATCTAGATAGTGCTCTGTCGATCATATTTATTCTTTCAAAAAACAAACTTTCAATTCTGTTGATCTTTTGTATGGTTTCTCACATCTCAATTTTGTTCAGTTCAGCTCTAATTTTGGTAATGTCTTTTTCTGCTAGCTCTGAGGTTGATATGCTCTTGTCTTTCTAGTTCCCCTAAGAATGATATTAGGTTGTTGATCTTTCTAACTTTTTGATGTGTGTGTTTAGCACTATAAACTTTCCTCTTAACATTCCTTTACCTGTGTCCCAGAGAGTCTCATATCTTGTATCTTTGTTTTCATTAGTTTCAAATAATTTCTTGATTTTGTCTTAATTTTTTAACTCAAAAGTCATTCAGTAACAGATTGTTTAATTTCCATGTAACTGTATGTTTTTTTAAGATCTTGATTTCTATTTTTGTTGTGCTGTGGTTTGAAAGCGTGGTTGGTATGATTTCTGTTTTTCTGAATTTGTTGAATATTCTGTTGTCAAGGTTTCTAGTCATCCCAAGAAAATATTTTCATTTCATCAAATTATTTGTTTTGTGCACTTTGCCCAACGAAAGCTACAGCATATATTTAAAATTATCTGTCCTGAACCATCTCAACTCTTTTCACATAACACCAACATAAAGCTATAAAACAGATTAATAAAATCTACCTTCTAAGAATAAATCACAATTAAAACTAAAGATACATTACTATCAAAACCATTCTGATTAAACATGAAATTCACATAACTTCCTTTTCTTACTTCTTCTAGCTCATTGAAAGGGAAGAAGGTATTCCAAAAATATTAAGGAAGACACAAATTGATTAGATGTGGAGTCTGAAGAATGAATTATTTCAGATGATTCTCAAATATCTGCCCTGAATAATTGGGGGAATGTAATTTCTGTGATGAATAAAGACCAATGACATTCTGATTTGATTTCCATTCTAGAAAAGTCAAAGCTATAGGGACATAGAACAGATCAGTGGTTGCCAGGGGCTAGAGGTGGGGGAAGAGGTTTGATGTAAAGGGCAGCATGAGGTAATCTTTAGAAATAATGAAACTATTCTATATATTGATTGTGGTGGTGTTTATATGTTTCTATGTAATGCTCAAAACACATACAATTGTACATTAAAAAGAGTAAATTGTACTATATGTAAAAGAAAACTGAAATAAAGTAAAAATAAGCAGTGCTTGACAATGAATTATTTTAAGTGGAGGTATATCTTTAGAATTAGATGAATGTCAGAATTATCACAGAGGAAAATAACTAATAAATAGAGCACTGGAAGAGAAATTAAACAAGAGCAAAGAAAATAAGATTGTTGCAGACTAGAAACAAGAAGAAAGTAAAAATATTAATTTAAAAGTGAAAGACATATAGTGAAGGTGATATCACCTAGCACCTCCCCAGGTGTCTTGTGTTTGAAAATTACTTCAGCTTTTCTACTTTTATACTTCATCAAAAAATCATTTCCAGAGAGCAGCTGGTCTCATTCGGTCTTGTTCTGATTATCTGGTTAGCAGAATTTTCACTGTTGAGTACAGAAAGACATACATGAGAAATGTAATCTAAGGTAGAGAGCTCAGACAAATTTGATAGGATACAGAGTTTAGAAAACGAAATAACATTTACCGCATTCTGGTCTTCCACTCTACTGAATGAATCAGGCTTGCTGAATTTGTTTGTTAAAGTACCTAGACCTGTAACAATCAAGTCAAGAAGGAGACTATGGTCTTGGAGCACATTCCCTGTACATACCACTGTCAGTGAGAGTTAGAAAACTGACCCTGTGCTTCCTCTACAGGACTCAAACACTCCGCTTCCTACCCCTACTCTCCTCTCCCCTCAGCAGTCAAGCCTTGCCATCACTGCATTTGGAACATCAAGATTAATGGCATTATATTCCTTTTTCCCTGCTAGTTGAGAACTAATCCTAATTCAGCTCTGATCTCTGTCTCTTCTGACCAAGCACTTTTCTCCATTTCTTGCCTCTGGTTTTATGACAAAACTCTTTCAAGGAACCTATGCATAGCAGTCCTCTGTTTTTGTTGTTGTTGTTGTTTGTTTGTTTGTTTCTTCCTATTCTCTCTTAAATCCACTAAGTTAATTTCTACCACCACCACTGCAAAGAAGCCATTATCAACTTCAGCAATGTACTAGTGAAGGTTCTCTAGAGGGACAGAACTAATGGAATATATATAGGGGATTTTATTAAGTATTAACTCACACTATCACAAGGTCCCACAATAGTCCGTCTGCAGACTGAGGAGCTAGGAGTGCCAGCCCTAGTTCCAAAACTGAAGAACTTGGAATCTTCTGTTCCAGGGCAGGAAGCATCCAGCACGGGAGGAAGACGTAGTCTGGGAGGCTAAGCCAGTCTCTCTTTTTACATTTTTCTGCCTGCTTATATTCTAGCCACACTGGCAACTGATTAGATTGTGCCCAACCGGATTAAGTAAGGGTGGGTCTGCCTTTCCCAACCCACTAACTCAATAATTGAGGGAATGTAATTTCTGTGGGAAATGTAACCTCTTTTGGCAACACCCTCACAGACACACCCAGGATCAATACTTTGTATCCTTTAATTCAGTCAAGTTGACACTTAACCATCACAAGCAATGACCTTCATTTTACTAAATCCTATAGTCACTCCTCAGACTTCATCCTGCTTTATCAGTCAACAATAATTGACATAGTTAATTATCCCCTCCTCAAATTTGGTTTTTAAGTATAGCTTCCAAAACCTCACACCCATGTGGATTTCCTCCTACGTTTTTGTCCACTGCCCGTCAAAGTCTTCATCTCTGATTTCTAAATTTTGGAATGTTCTGAGGCTCAATCCTTGAACTCATCCTCTATTCAGTCATTGTAATGATAGTGCCATCTACTTTATGGCTTCCTATATCATATATTTTTACTGACAACTTGTAAATTTATGCCTTTTACCTGGACTCCCCATGAATGATAAACCCATATTTTCAAGAACTTTGACATCTTTACTTAGTTGTTTAATTGTACCTCAAGCTTAACACATTTAAAACTCATCTATGAGATTCTCCTAGAACTGTTCCTCCTACTGTCTTCCCATCTTAGTTAATGGCAACTGCACTCTTCCAGTTAAAAATCTTGTCATTCTTGACAAATCTTTCTCTCAACTCCATATCTATTCTGATAACAAATCCTATGGTCCTGAATTCCAAAAATATTCAGAAATTTTTTATATCTCAATTTCACCTGTTAACTTAGTTTAAACCACCAGTACCTCTTACCAGTATTATGTCAGTTAGACTTCTACAAGTCTTCCTGTTTCAGTGATATCATCCTTCAGTAGATTCTCATTTAGCACCACAGTGATCCTTTTATAACCTAATCCCTATCATGTCACTCCCCTGCCAAAACTCTCCAACTAACTTTCATGTCAGAATAAAAGCCAGTCCTTAAAATGGTCTTCAGGCCCTAAATAATCTGGGAGCCATTACCTGTCTGAATATGTCAGCTCCTACAGTTTCCCTCATTCACACGGCCACAGTCACCAAATTCCTTGCTGTTTCTTTTAGAGTCTAGATCTGCTTTACATATGCTGCTGAGTTTACACATTCTGTTTCCTCACTGGAGTTTTTTCCACAGTTTGATGGTTAGTTTACTCACTTCATTTGGATCTTCATTCAAAAGTCACTTTTTCAATACAGTCTTCTTTGCCTACTCAAGCTAAAATTTAAGCAAACAATCATGTTTCATCAGTTCTCTCAGCTTTATGTTTTCCCCTTAGCATATATATTTGGTGTCATTATATGGTTTATTGTCTATCTGTCACAGCAGAATTTAAAATTCATAGGAATAGATTTATTTTTAGTCTTTTTTTATTCATTACTGTACTACCAGGACCCAAGACAGACAGTTCTTGGCACATAATAACACTCAACATTCGTTGAATGAATGAATAAATGTGTGAATAAACTTGGTATCTAGTTTACAAATAAAACAAATAAGTATGACATTTTATTCTAATAGTGATTTTATACAAAAGTTTTACAAATGGTTCTTTATTATTGAAATCTTTTAAGCAGTTACTATATGTGGCAGATAGAAAATTAGGACTTTAGAAAGCCAGAAACTAGGGCTGTACACATGTATATATGGGCTTTCATGAAGAGAAAAAGCCCACATCTCAATGGGTTAACTTCAGAAGTTTGTTTCTCACTCATGTAAATCCAATGTGGGTCAGTGCGGGTTCTTGAATACTCATTGGCTCAGGAATCCAGGCTCCCTTCACTCTGGGATGTAATCATCTCAACATGAAGCTTTCATGATTTTCATGACTCTTAGAACCTCAGAAGAGACAACATGGAGTTTCCTAACCAGATCTTAAATTCCTCAACGTGTAAGTGACAGTTATCACATTTCATTGGCTAGAACTAGTCTTAGAGCTTTACCGTGCAGCCAGGATAAGAGTTCATTAGTTAAAATATATTCATGAATAAAATAATATGTAAACTTCACATGGTATATGTTCAGGAAATAATCCATAAGAAAAAAATTTTTAAAATTTCAAACTATACCAGGGAGTATAAGGAAGTAAACATTGAATTTAATTACTGCAGTAAATTGAACGTAATTACCGCAGTAAATCAGTGAGGAGTGAAATTTTTAATTGGACCTTCAAGATGAAAATAAAAATGTGCCAAATGAAAAGACAGTTTAAAAATTATTCCAAACAGAATTACTCTAATATTCTACTTTATTTGGCTTTTATGCTAGCCAAATTACATTTTAATGTTTCTGACCAATGGTTAGAGACACTGAACATGATTGAAAATGTAATAATCTTATTTGTTTGTTCCCCCTAGATTAACACAACTGAGAATAGATTATGAGTATTCATTTTAAATATACGGGTGTAGCTTAGTAACCCTCCAAATGTAGATTTATACAAGTTTCTCTAAATTTTAAGAACTCTTCTTAACATATTCTCTAAAAATATGCATAAGCCTAGGCAACATAGTAAGACCTCATCACTACAAAAAAATTTAAAAAGTTAGTCAGACATGATGGTGTGCACTTGTAATCCTAGCTACTCAGGAGGCTGAGGTGAGAAAATTGCTTGAACCCAGAAGGTCGAGGTTGCAGTGAGCTGTGATCGTACCAGTGCACTCAAGCCTGGACGAGAGGACAAGACATTGTCTAAAATTAAATTAATTAAAATTAAATTAAATTAAATATATGCATAAGATCTGCAATTATTGGCAATAATATCTTAAAAATAGTTGGAGATTTTTATGATGAAAGTAATTTAACTAATAACAATAACAACTAGTATTATGTGAAATTTAGCTAGTACATAATAATTTCATTCCCTATAAAAAGTTTATTGCCTAATTGGCATATAAAGTTGTTAAAGTTATTCAAATTGGATACAGCGGGTAAATCTGAATCTAAATGTCTCATTGTATAATGTGAGGCTAAATTATCAATATGCCATGCTATAATGTATAAGGATCCATCACAGAGCACATCCAAAGATTTCATTATAGCTCAATCTGACTTCTAATGTATTTTTATGGCATATCAAAATAACAGACTTACAGAAGGTGCTCTATAGTTGAAAAATGCAGAGAAAAATATGTAACCATTCACTTCATGTCATTTTTAACTGTTTCTCATAATGTTTACAAATTTCTCAAGTATTAAAATATTATTGTCTTCTTAATTGCAAATTATCAAGTAAAGATTTTAATATAATTCTTTTAGTGTAGAATAGGCACTCATCATCCTACTCCACACATTTCCACAGACATGAAAAAATTTTTGCTTTGCTTTCCAGAATAAAAAAATTTTACAAAAACATTTCCAGTTCTTCTGTATTGCCCATCAATGTATCTTTTTTTAAATCTATAATTAGGGTTAGAGCAGAAATTAGAATTAAGAGAAGGATCTCTGTCAGTCTTCCATTTCCAATCACTGATTTTAGATTGGCTTTAAATCTTAATCATTTACAGAAACTTGAGGCCGGAAGTTTATACACAAATCATCAATATAAAGGTATACTATTATTGTTAATTACTAATATGTTAATAAAGTAAGGTCTTACTTCTAATGAAGATGGAGAAAGAATATGTTTTAGCACTTTAAATTTTGTTTTTATCAGAGTGCAGTGGCTCACACCTGTAATCCCAGCACTTTCGGAGGCGGAGGCAGGGAGATCACCTGAGTTCAGGAGTTCAAGAACAGCCTGGCCAACATGGTGAAACTCTGTCTCTACTAAAAATACAAAAATTAGCTGGGCGAGGTGACCCATGCCTGCAATCCCAGCTACACGGGAGTCTGAGGCAGGAGAATTGCTTGAACCCAGAGGCAGAGGTTGCAGTGAGCCGATATCACTCCACTACATGCCAGCTTGGAACATAAGAGCAAATAATAATAATAATAATAATAATAATAATAATAATAATAATAATTGTTTTTAATAATCTTACATACTACCATAAAACATATTACCTATGTCTTAAGCTGATTTTTGTTGCAAAGAACATGCATATTTGCTGTAAAGTTATTTTCCTGCCTAAGATCGTGCTCAAATTGTCCCTACGAAAATAAAGTGTTCATCATAACATGTGAAAAGTAGGTTAGATTTGCATTTCACTGATCATTAGTGATGCTGAGCATTTTTTCACGTCTTTTGACCATTTGTATATCTTCTTTTGAGAACTGTCTATTCATGTCCTTAATCCACTTTTTGATGGTACTTTTTTTTCTTGATAATTTGTTTGAGTTTGTTGTAGATCTAATCCTTGGTCAGATGTATAGATTGTGAAGATTTTTTCCCACTCTGAGGGTTGCCTTTTTACTATGTTGACTGCTCCTTTTGCCGTGCAAAAGCTCTTTAGTTTAATTAAGTCCCAGGTATTTGTCTTTGTTTTTATTGTATTTGCTTTTGGGCTCTTGGTCGTGAAATCGTTGCCAAAGCCAGCATCTAGAAGGGTTTTTCTGATGTTATCTTCTCAAATTTTTATAGTTTCAGGTCTTAGATTTAAGTCCTTGATCCATATTGAATTGATTTTTGTATAAGGTGGGAGATGAGGATCCAGTTTTATTCTCCTACATGTGACTTTCCAGTTATCCCAGCACCATTTGTTGAATAGGATGTCTTTCCCCACTTTATGTAAGTATTTGGATGCAGCATAACCTTACTCCTGCAAGAATAACCATAATAACAAAAACTAAAAATAATAGGTCTTGCCATGGATGCGGTGAAAAGGGAACACTTCTACACTGCTGGTGGGAATGTAAACTAGTACAACCACTATAGAAAACAGTGTAGAGAGTCCTTAAATAACTAAAAGTAGAACTACCATTTGTTCCAGCAATCCCACTACTGGGTATCTACCCAGAGGAAAATAAGTCATTATATAAAAGAGATACTTGCATAAGCATGTTTATAGCAGCACAATTCACAATTGCAAAAACGTGCAACCAACCCAAATTCCCATCAATCAATGAGTGGATGAAGAAACTGTGAGATATGTGTGTGTGTGTATCTATATATATAATATATATATAGTATATATATGTATATCTATGTATGTTATAGATATAGTATAATATAATATATAATGGAATACTACTTAGCCATAAAAAAAAGTGAATTAATGGCATTCACAACAACCTGGATGAGATTGGAGACTATTATACTAAGTGAAGATGGAAAAACCAAACATCATATGTTCTCACTCATAAGTGGGAGCTAAGCTACGAGGATGAAAAGGCATAAAAATGACACAATAGACTTTGGGGACTCGGGGGGAAAGGTTGAGAAGGGGGTGAGGGATAAAAGACTACAAATAGTGTGCAGTGTATACTGCTTGGGTGATGGGTGCACCAAAATCTCACAAATCACCACTAAAGAACTTACTCATGTAACCAAACACTATCTGCTCCTCAATAACCTATGGAAATAAAAAAGTTAAAAAAAAATAGTATAGACAGTCTTTTAACCTGTTTAGTCAGAAGGTCACAATAAAGTCTTCTGAATATCATATTTAAATGTCTAGATTTCAGAGAAAAATAGAATAGACATTTTAACTTACCTTTCTGCCAACTAATCCATACTACATTTCTCCAGTTGATTGTCAGGTATTTATATTATTTTGAAGAAAATGTGTGTTCAGTATAAAAGATACTCTTTCAGTAAATTCAAAATGCAAAATAAATAATATTCTTTGTGTTGGTTACTCAAGATTAGATTTAAAATGTCTGAGCATTGGAATCATGCATTCATATAATTTATCTTCTAGTGTTACCTTTTTTCTCCAAATGAATTTAGTACAGGAGTTTAAGACCATTTTGGGCAACATAGTGAGAGCCTATCTCTACAAAGCTTTTTAAAAAATTAGCTGAGTGTGGTGGTACACACCTGTAACCCAGCTACTCGGGAGACTGAGGCAGGCAAATCACTTGAGCCTGGGAGATCAAGGCTGCTGTGAGCCATGATCATGCCACTGCACTCCAGCCTGGGTGATAGAGCAAGGCATTGTCTCAAATAATGATGATGATGACAATAATAATAATAATAATAATAATGGCAACAATGTCTGTTTGGTTTGATCCAGTCTTTCTTTTATTTTTGAGTTTCAGCATCAATCTTTTCTTACTGGAACACTATAACCTGCAAAATGGACCTCAGATACTCTAAGTGTGATAATCATGCTAAAACATACAGTTATTCTTCTTTTTAATATCCTTTACTGGCTCCTCACAGCCTTCATTCCTGAAAGTAGGAAGGCCTTTCAGTTTTTGAGGTTGGTTTTGAAACTCTCATAACCGTCTGGAGAGCTAAGAGGACTCATAGTGAGTCCTTATACAAAGGAATATGTGTAACTAGTTAGTACTTATTCTAAACTCCACACTGTAGAATCAAGGAATTAAGAAAAACAAATCTTTTATTTTCTGAGTTATATAGTTTAACTCACCTGGGTAGAAAATAGATGAATTAAGGAAAATAATCTGGAAATAAAAATGTCTATATTTTGCTTTTATTATTCACCTGTGGTTCCTCTAAGAATATCCTGTATAGTTTTAGGGAAAGAGATCCTAACATCTCTAACTTCTCTTCCAAATCTTATTTTCTATAATGTAGTAATTATATGAATGTTACATCCTTATATTTTAGTTAGTTAGACCTCAAAATTGTGTATTTTAAATGATACCTAAGATATGGAAAAAGTAATATAAAAGGACCTTAAATTGGTTATCCAAAAGAAGTTTGCAAACTTTCTAAAGTATATGTCTCAATAAAGAAATGATTCAAGGTGGAAGAGAATCAAGTCCTTGACTGTGAGGAAGACTACTCTTGGAGCTAAGACAGAATTGCATGGAAGGCCTCCAGGAAGAAATGCAACCTCAGTCTTTGAAGAATGTCTAGGCTACAGACAGTTGAGGAAAATAGAGCCAGGGTTGTGGCAGGTGGAAAGAAGCAAAGGCACAATGTTGCAATGTTGTAATGTTGTAATGACCATTAGAAGACCTGACTAATCAGAGAGGAGTCAGCCTTCTGTGTAGTAGGTAATAAATTTGAGTGGTGTGATGCTTAATTTTATATGTCAATTTAACTGGGGCATAGGATGCCTAGCTATTTTGTTAAACATTGCTGGGTGTGTCTTTTTTTTTTTTTTTTTTCTTTGAGATGGAGTCTTATGCTGTCTCCTAGGCTGGAGCACAGTGGCGCAATCTTGGCTAACTGCAACCTCCACCTCCCGGATTCAAGCTACTGTCCTGCCTCAGTCTCCTGAGTAGCTGAGATTACAGGCACCTGACACCATGCCCAGCTAATTTTTTGTATTTTTAGTAGAGACAGGGTTTCACTATGTTGGCCAGGCTGGTCTTGAACTCCTGACCTTGTGATACGCATGCCTTGGCCTCCCAAAGTGCTGGGATGGGTGTGTCTTTGAAGGAGTTTCTGGATGAGATTAGCATTTGAATCAGTAGTAATCAGTTGAGTAAAAAAGATCTGCTCTCATTCATGTGAGTGACAAGATCCCATTCATTGAGGCCCAAATTAACACAAAGACATAAAAGAAGAGAAAATTGACCCTCTCTTTGTGCCTGACTGTTCAACTGGGGCATCAGTTTTCTCCTACACTCTAAGACTGCCACCAGTTCTCCTGGTTCTCAGGACTTTGAACTCAGACAGACTGGAATTTACATCTTTGGCTCTCATAGGTCTTGAGCTTACTCTCTGCAGATCCTAGGAACTTCTCAACCTCCATAATTGTGTGAGTTAATTCCATAATAAATAAATATAAATGGAATATGTGTGTGATGTGTGTGATGTGTGCGTGTGTGTTCATTGGTTTTCTTTCTCGGAAAAACCCAATACAAGTGTACAGGTGGAGCTAAGATTGATATAAATGACACTATTGATACGAATGAGATGAAGACGGATAATCAAACTAAAGTGAAGAAGATTATGCTGAGAAGCCTTTCAGAGAAAAGTCAAGAGTTAAAAACACATTAGTGGTGGCAAGAATTTTATTAAAAATGAGAAATAAATGAAATTTCAAAACAGTAGAGCCATCCAAATGAAAAGGCTTTTTTTTTATCAGTAACAGATCAACTGTGTGATGTTTCAATGTATTCTCCAGATCCACAGTTCTTTCAATGTGCACATGTAATTAATTTATCTGTTTTGTACAACTTATTCTTGCCAATGTTTATTTTGACTGTAAACCTAAAATAGAATAGGGTTTATAGTATTTAACCTGTTGTACATATAAAATGAGTACACAGAACATTTTTGTGTGAGTATGTGACATTCTGAAAAATGAATTTTGAAATAGTTCAGGAATTTTTCTCCTTTCAGAGTATATATCTGTTTATTAGCTCAGTAATATTTACCAGACCCAACTTCCCTGTTACCATTGTTTTGCTTCCACAGTCAAAACAACAAGTAAAGAAGCAGCAAAGCAGTGAGGCTCTATGAGTGCAATTAATTGTGAGTCAGGATCTGGGTGCTGGGTGAACAATTAGGCACTTAAGTGGTGTATGCCGAATGAAAACAAGAGACCTCACATGTGTCAGATTTTCATGGGTCAAACAATTTCACATGTGAAGTCATCAGAAAGGCAGTTATTTATAAATAGTTCCAATTCAGCTTACATATTATAATCATTTGACAAAAAATTAATAAGATCGTTGTAAAATAATAAAGTAAATAAATAGCAATCAGAATTGTAGGAGTTTGACTAGACCATCCAGAAGTTGCTTCTCTTAAAGTTTCTCTACCTGCGCTTCCAATTTTATTTCAAAGTTATCCAAAGAATAGTATCCATCTGTCTGGATCATAGGAGATCCTGTATTTGAATTCCAGAGAAGCACACATGTATTTACACATTGTGTATTTTATGGAGATATCTTATGCAGATACTCTGTAATAAGCTATTAATATGTCTCTCATTAGGACATATGCATAACTGTATATATAATGACCATATTGTTCATTTTAAGTTGGATATGTTTGAATTTAGGCAGCATTAATCTATAGAATACAAATTAATTATTAAAGTATAATTGAAAAATTAAATAATTTTTATAACAGCATAGTTTATATTAAAAAGGATAAAAGTATGCATGTACTTATGAAACACATCATGTATTAAAATTGGTTTTCCCCATTTAACCTGCAAATATTCTATTGTAACTCTTAATCAATAAACAGAACTCTTTGTAATTGGGTATTTACCTCTATCTTTAGTACTTTAATTTATCAAACACGCATGCGGTAACAACTACATGCCAGTACTATTAAATTATTTTTATGCCTCTCTAACATCCATCCTCACCTTTTCTGGTGACAGTAAACCAAATGTCTTCAGGACTCACCTCTCTCCTATTTTTGACCTATTGTTAATAACTGTTTTCTCAAACTCTCTTTTTAAATTGTAGCTATCAATCTGTGTTAGTAATTTTTTATTTGTATTATTTTGCCTTTATATTTTCCTCATAGCATTATTATTAAAAAGTGTTGTTGTTCATCTCTCTGCATTTAAAAATAATGGGGGCTGGGCATGGTTGCCCATGCCTGTAATCCCAGCACTTTGGGAGGCCAAGGAGGGCAAAGGTGAGGTCAGGAGTTGGAGACCAGCCTGGTTAACATGGAGAAACCCCATCTCTACTAAAAATACCAAATTAGCTGGGCATGGTGGTGCATGTCTGCAATCTTAGCTACTCAGGAGGCTGAGGCAGGAATAATGCTTGAACCTAGGAGGTAGAGGTTGCAGTGAATTGAGATCACGCCACTGCATTGCAACCTGGGTCACAGAACAAAACTCTGTCTCAAAAATGAATACATAAATAAAAATAAAAATAAAGGTGAGCAATTATATCAGTAGTTTTTAGAAATCAAAGAGATTCAAAAATTCTCATAATCTAAATTTTAATAATGAAAGAGAGCATACACGGAGCACAGCAGAGACTAGGTATATTCGTTAGAGAAAAAAAAAAGGAAAATATAACCTAGATGTTGCCTGTTTAGTGAGTGAAACCAAGTTTAATCCACTAATTCTCATTCAACTCAGGGAAGTTTAAATGTTTTCTATAATGGTTGGAATGAAAGAAAATGGGAGATTTAGTGAAGTGGAAAAAAATTGCCAACTACCACTCAAGCTACAAATAGTTGTCTTCATGCCATTTACTCTTTTTAAGAAACATTTTGAAAAGTCCAAATTACTCAAAATCATTCTATCCACCTTGGAAATGATCAAGTAGAGGTCAATTTGCCCAGACCATGTAACAATCTAAAGAAAGTTTGGAAGCTGTCTTTGAGCACAGTAAAAGGGAATCAGAGAGAAGTCCGGAACAGAATAGCTTTAATACAGGCCACGTGTTACGGAGGGAGAGCTGTTTCAGAAAAAATTGAGAAGTGATTACAATTTCCTTGCATTTAGTGTTTTTTTGGTGCGTGATCTCTGACCTCTACTTTACCCAACATAACTTTCTGGAGAGCCTATTAAATTAAAAAAAAATAAAAATAAAAAATCCACCAAATGCTGGAAGAAGCAAAGACAAAATATGTAGATATCCTGTCTAAAAGAGCCTAACATTGAAAAATGGGGCCTCCATCCTATTTATTCATTGATTCATTGATTAAATACCTAGTTGCTAAAGATACAGAAATAAAGGAAAATGTATTTCAAGGTTCTTACCATGAGAAAATTCAATTAGTAGGAGTCCTCCAGGGGTAAAAAAGTATGTAAAAGAAAGTTTTAGAGATAAGAAAATATACTAGAGACTGATAATAGATGGAACCAGAATTTCTGTCCAGTGAGAGGAGAGTCCAGTGGGAGGAGAGAATTTAGTAAGGCAGTTATGAAATAACATGGATGCTTAAGCAGCAGCATCAGCTTAGGGCTTTGTAAAAATAAAGCAATTGTCAGCTGTCCTCCAACTGGAATCCATGTGACAATATAGCTGAGCCTTATTAGCACCTATTTCGAAGAAAAGGAAAAAATCCATTTTTTAAGTTTCAAATCTACAATTACCACACAATTTTCATTTTCTAACTAGAAATTTTTTTTACAAAAATAGACTTCTTCAATTTCCTGTTAACCATGTGTTTATTTACACATCCTACAAAAACTTGATAAAAGATAGAAATAAATACAAATGGATGATGGAAAATAGAAACAAAATCTTGACACAATATAAAGGGTTTAATTAAAGATAATTTATTGAAGAGACTGCTTACATATGTGAGAGCACACTTAAGGGGACAATAATGAATGGTGATCACCCAGGGGCCAGAACAGTGAAATGTTACTACCAACTGCAATCCTAAAGGGCAAGAAGAAGGAATGTGTCCTCAGGAGTTTGGAAAGGACTGGATCCATGAAAAGGAGCCTCTGGACAGCACTTGTTACCATTGTGAAATGCAGTCCTTGCGGAAATCCCAGCCAGTCAAAGACAGTGTGAAGTAACTACCCACATCTTGCTCATTGCCTGTTCATTCCTCATGCCAGCACTTCCCATTAGCCAAACCCAACCAGAAGCCAGAATGCAAGGGAGTTTATCTGCTGCAATGAATAGAAAGGCAGCCTCTTGTGTTGTAGAGAAAAATAAAGAAAGACGGAAAACTGATCTGGGAATACAAAGCATGGCAGAGATTAGCCAACGCACAAGGAATAACAGACTTCAGCTTCAGCTTTCTTTCATCTGTGAATTTGTAATCTTTCATACTGGCTAGACTGAACTACATTTCCCAGAATTTCATTTTGTGTATGTTTCCAGTTAGAGTGGGCCATGAGAGATTTCTCTGGGAAGATATAGAGAACAGGTATCACATTATATGCCTACTATGTGGCCATTATACTGGGTAAAGTATAAATAAGGTTACAGAAATTAAACCTCACATTTGGAAAATAGGGTACCCCACAGCAATTGTCAAACCCTGCTGGATAGGAACCCAGGAGGTGGAGCTTGCGGTAAGCTGCGATCACGCTACTGCACTCCAGCCTGGGTGACACAGCAAGACTCCGTCTCAAAAAAACATAAATAACAATAAAGGGGAACAATTATGTCAATGGTTTTTAGAAATCAAAGAGATTCAAAGATTCTCATAATCTAATTTTAATAATGAAAGAGAGCACACATGGAGCACAGCAGAGAGTAAGTATATTCGTTAGAGAATAAACAAAGGAAAACGTAACCTAGATGTTGCCTGTTTCAGTGAAGCCAAGTTTAATCCACTATTTCTCATCCAACTCAAGGGAGTTTAAGTGTTTTAAATAATGATTGGAATGAAAGAAATGCCATCCCTCACCAGTGGAGAAAATTTCTTGACTCTCCTATCAGCTACTTGACTGTAGTTGGCATTACAGCTTGGGGTCCGTCTTAGAGACTGCATTGCTTTTATAACACTCTTTCTGCTTATGCAGATTGGGGATCCTTTAAAGGTGACCTGATCACAGCTTATGTTAACTAAGCTTGTGGTTTCTCTAGTAATTTAATTGCCTCAAAAAGTTAATAGGAATTCAGTTCCCTTGCTTCTGATCACTGGCATATTTAAGTAAACACAAACCATATTCTCTCAAGATATAGTTTATAAATCTGGTAAGTCAGATATTTAATTTTTGGTCTCTGATCTATGCCATCTGCCTCTCTTGTGAAACAACAGGCTTGGGTGAGAAGTCAACCCCACTCATGTGATCTTTGGACTATTTTGGCACCTATCATAGGCTGAGAAATCTGCTTCCTTCAGTTGGTAAAAAATAATCAGTAGACTTTGTTTCTTTTTTAAATTTGAGATCCCAAACTATACAACTCCCAGTCAACTTACATTGCAAGCTGTAAGCAGAGAGAACTTCGCAAGTAGGCTAACCTATCTTCACTTTCTCTACATAAAAATATTAATAAAATGCATTATTAATATCTTCTAGATCTTATGTAGCTCATTGTCTGTCTTCCAATGCATGGCAGGCAACAGTTTATTACATATTATTCCCTGGCATAATCTTATGCCAACATTTCAGCCTCTAACATTTGTGTCCTCACTCCTGTATTATTTGCAATAAACCAAAGTGATATATTTGTAGCTCTATCCCATACAGCACCCACTTCTGATTTTAGAAATACAAAGGGAAATTTACCAAAAAACACATCTAAAATAATTTAAAGTTGATTTTCAGAAGCAAGATTCAGAAAAAGAAAAATCTAGTTGTCTCCTTTTTTTTTTTTTTTTACCTCAAACAAAACATTAAATAAAATGATATACCTCTCTACATAAATTCAGCCTAACAGGAGCGAACACAGCCCCCAAAATCAGACTTAAATGCATATAAGAATATAAATTTTGTCCAAACTTATAAGACTGATTGTAGTGATGATAGGCAATAGTGGTATTGTCTAGGGGAGTGGTTCTCAATGGGGACCTCCCCCTACAGTGGTCATTTGGCAATGTCTGTAGACATTTTTGTTGGTAATGACTGGGATTCAGGATGTGCTACTGGTATCTACTGAATGAAAGTTAGAAACTCTGCTAAATATTCTGTAATGCACAGGAGAGTTGCCTTCTCACCATGCCCACAGCAAAATATTATCCGGTCAAAATGTGAATTAGTGCTGAGGGTGACAAATTCTAGTCTAGACTCCTTGATTAAAAAAAAAAAAAAAAAAACTAAACTAAACGGATGGGTAGGAGCTATAAAACCATAAACATGGCACCCCTAACCTCCACGTTGAGCAAACAGAGGGTGGATATCTTGGGACAGCAGAACATACAAATAGAAGGTATGATTCTGGCAATAGAGCCCTTAGCATGGAAGCAGAAGTAGAAACACTTCTACATCATTTGGAGGGATTCATATGGCTGCCTATATGGCTGGTCTTGTAAGCCTTGTGGACATCACAAATAATACTGGTCCCAGAATCTGCTAAAGTTTCCTTCAACATTCATATATTAATTTGTTTGATTAGATGAGGGGCACAGAATTAACATAAAATTCCATTAGTTCAACATAGAAAAAAAAAAAACTCCATGCATACGCTCCACCGATGGTAGATCAGTTACTTACTAGAGACTGATTAGTAAAGTAATAAAGGGGAAGAAAAACAATTATTTTGATGGATAGATGAACTCCAGAGTATATATACTAATTTAGTTATTTAATTTTCATTACACTTATGAAAAACTAGAATTTAATACTATGCATATTTCTTTGGGGAGTTTCATTTTTAATTAGATATGACTTGAGCTCACTCTTTTCCCACTGCTGAAATAATATACAAACTCAGTGTGTGTGTGTGTGTGTGTGTGTGTGTGCGCGCGTGTGTGCATGCTCACAGAGAAGTAGGCTTCTGTATAAACAATTTCTATCTCTTCACACATACACCCAGATGTGTCTTGAGTGCAATACAATAACATAAGACAAAACAAAGGGACATAAGAAATTATTCCAAGGAAATTTATCTATTAAACTAAACATTTTTCTCCTCTCTCCTAGAGTTTGGTTTTAATTTTGTTTACATGATTTTAAATCTTCTTTTACATGAAAAATAAACTTCAAGTTATGATTTAAGAAACAATATGCAGGTGATAATTCTAGATATAAACTATTGTTCCTAGAGTACTTTTTCAGCGACAAAGGGAAGTCCTTTTTTTTCTTTCAAGACTGAGTAGAGACAGGAAAGCCTTTTTAAAAGAACAATTTGTTTATTTTAATAGAATCCGGGTGGGATGCAAAGTGACCAACTAAAGTTACTTACTAAAATAACATTAAGCATTGTGAACCTAAATACGTTCTCCCAGATTTTAAAATGAAGGTTTTTTTTTTTTTAAAGAAAAAGCAAATGAAAGTTTAAAAGATATAGAATGTCATCAGTAAATCTCAAAAACATAATTTAATAAAGCAAGTTTCAGATTTTATGTAATTAAATGTCATTTATATACTTCTTTTTTTCAAAAAAGCCATACTACATTACTACATATGCTATTGGCTACACGCACACAAACACACACAGACACCTTTAAAGGACTGAAGGGATGGATATCAAATTAATGATCAAAGACAGATACAAATGGGGAAGGAAAGAGCAGAGAAGCTGGGACAGGAATGTCACTGGGGAAAATGGAGCATCATCTTTATTTGTAATATTTTACTTTATTTATCAAAAAGTATTTAAATAGATTATGATGAAGTGTTAATTCTCTGTGAAGTGTGCAAAGATGTTTGCCATATTGTTTTTTGAGTTTACTGTGCTTTTAAATTTTACAAAATAAAAATTATAATTAAAAATTAAGGAGGAAGAGAGTGTCTGAGATATAAATGTAAATATTCAAAGATCAACAAAAATGATCATAATCATAGCATAGTTGAGGGTCCATACAACTATGCATAGTCATGGGTGAACTACAGAATGTTAAAGACAAAGGACCAAGAATTGAAGCAAGAGATATACGCAAGATGGTTTATAAGAAATAGACCTTGTGAACTATGGCAACAAATCTATTTTCTTGAATTTAATCAGAAGGCACAAAAGAAAGGTAGGAGGAAAGTTATCAAAAAATATGTATTATGAAGTTTGCACAAGGGACAATATGGAAGAAGGCTTGAGGAAAAATAAGAGCTGAGGCTGGTAATCTTAAATGGCTATTGCATTAGTCTAAGCAAGGAATAACAAAGTGCTTATGTAAGAGAGTGTCAGTCGAAAAGGAAGGAAGAAATTGATGTCTCTTAACTAAGGGCACAGCAGTGGAATAGAGGGGAAGAAATTTATAAAATTTAATTGACAGAAATTGGTGAATATATTGTGACAAAGACAAAAGCATCCAGGATGCCATTGTTTCAGGTTAGGGCAAATTGGTGAACATTGGAAAAAGAGATACAAACTAAGAAATATAAAATATAATTGGTTTTGTGGAGAAGAGCACACTGACTTTTTTGAATTTGGGGACACTAATATTTTTTTCCTCATTGGTTGTTAGTCCATTCTTTTTTTATTCTCATGGTTCCTTTTTATGAGGTTGTTAATTACGTTGTCCACATATCTCTAACACTCTTCTAACAGATTTCCTCACCTCCAATTTCCACAATCCCCATGCCACTTGACACATTACAGTCAGATTACTTTTCCTAAACTCCTCCCTTTTACTCATTCAAGGTTGAATTCATAGTACATGGAAAGTTCCTAAGGAGAAAGAGCACTAGAGCATGTTACATTTGCAAAACTAAAACAAGCCCAGTGGAGACTGTGTGGACATTTTGGGGAGAAGATTCCCAGATGACACAAGAAAAAACACGTTGAGTTTTGTTCAAAATTTCAGATGTATCCTAAAGATGGTGGTAAGAAATTGGAAACTAAGGAGTAAGCCACATGACCTATGTAGTTGGAAATATTGACCTAATATAAGCAGAGAAACATTTTCCAATATAACTTTTTCCATGCAGCCTTCATAAAAAAATAATTATAAAAAGATTACCTTGATAGAAGATAGAAAAAGGAAACCTAACATATACATATTGGATATCTCTGAATAAGAAAACAGATACAATTTAAAACGTATATTTAAAAAATACCAGAATACATTTTCCTGAAATGAAGACAAATTTGAATCTGCATGTAGAGGGGGGTACATCTAATCAGAAAAAAATGGTAAAGGATAATCTTGCCAAAGCATGTATTCTTGAAGTCATTGCACTTCAAGAATAAAGACTTATATAGGCATCCAGACAGTAAGGGAAAGTCAGTCATAAGAGGGCGATATGGTTCGGATTTGTGTCCCTGCCCAAATACCATGTCAAATTGGAAAAGGCGCCTGGGCCTGATGGGAGGTGACTGGATTATGGGGGTAGATTTCCCCATTGCTGTTCTAGTATAGTGAATGAATTTTGTTGAGATCTGATGGTTTAAAAGTGTGTGGCACCTCTCCATTAGCGCTCTCTCTCTCTCTCTCTCTCTCTCCTGCCTCCTTGTGAAGACATGCTTGCTTCCCCTTTGCCTTCTGCCATGATTCTAAGTTTCCCAAGGCCTCCCAGTCATGCTTTCTGTTAATCCTATGGAACTGTGAGTCAATTAAACTTTTTTCCTTCATAAATTACCCCTTCTTGGGTAGTATTTTTTTTTTTATTTTTGTGGTTCTGGGGGCTGTTTTGGGAATGGAGTCCCACTCTCACCCAGGCTGGAAAACAGTGAATGGAGTACCCATGATATTTTTTTAAAAAAAGAAAAGGCTAGTCGATCATAAAAATCTCTTTAACAAAAAGATAAATCAAAAATTTCAAAGCTCTTATATTGATAAATCATTTTTAAACATTATGTAGTAGTGATCATGGAATCCAATTAAATAAGGCTAAGTAACGGGGGATTACAGTTATACCACAAAATGTAAATCTTATAAGCCCTGATCTTACAAACATTAGTTAAACTTTTTTCAAATAATGATTCTTTTTTGCATCTATTGACTTGCTGCTATTTAAAAAAAAATGGAGAAATTAACACGGGTATACTTTCTTTCCCCCATCCTGGTTTTATTCTAACTTCTAATTACCTCATATTTATCAGGCACACAAACACACACATACACACACACTTCAAAAAACACACCATGATTTTTAGAGGTTATGTAGACCATATCCACATTAAGGAAGAAGTATATAGTCCTACCTTATCCCTCAGATCCCCTTGCCTAAATCCCAGGTAGTGCTTTACTTTATTTTGAAGACTGGTTTCAGTTCCTTGTGCTTGTGGGAAAGCTAGATGCTGGTATGCAAACCATGAAGCCTATTAACACCTTTGTCAAATAGCAAAGTCATCTGCCTCGATGGCATCCTTACACAGAAGAGAAATCAGGCAGACCTTGAAGGTTAAAACTATTTCTTTACTTTTTGTTAAGTCACCCTCTGCTCACTGATCTGTAAAATCTGAAGCTAGACATTTGTTTTCCTTCTTTCTACAAACAAAATAAAAATGGGGCTGCTTTGTTCTTCCAGGTACACTTACAATGGTTTTTAATACTTTTGTTGTAACGTTTTAAAGTATCAATTTTCTACATAGACTGCTCCACAGAGTACAGAAAGTTATTTCCCTAGACTCTGTTCTATAAGTAATCCAGAATTTTGATCAAATGTATTAACCTTTTGTGCTCCTTCCACTTCAGGTGCAATAAATTACAGTTGGAGTTTCAAATTAACATGTAAGATATCAAGTTTAATTAATTTTGTTGATTTTGAGATAAAAGTCAAAGCTTGAAGAAAATTAGAAAGAAGTCTATTGAAGAAAAATTAAGAAACATAAATGTATAGACCTTCGTAAGGTCAAAATAAACCTAAGAGATTTTCTGGAACAGATCATAATTTTAACACAGAGGGGATAAACCATTTAATTTGCTTTTTATAAAGTTACTCAGTTACCCATGTTGTGTCTCTGTGACAAATACAAACTGCTTAATATCTGTTTGCTTGTTTCTAAGCATAGTAAATTGTTATCACATTGATAGAAATTAATGACATTGTTTATAATTTATTTAAAAATGACTGTATAATTTTATTATCATTATGCTGGTTTCCTCTCTCCAGTCGGACATTGTGTTCATTTGTACTCTCAAGTAAACATCTTATGAAGGGAATTGCCTGAATATCACCGAAAGTATTTTTAAGATTTAATATAGACTTAAGTTCATCAATTAAGGAAGCCAAATATTCTCAGGCAGTATATAACATATTCATGGATCATCTTGTGTTTGCTACCTCAACTGAAAAAATCAATTGAAGGTATTTAAGAGCAATGAGTGTGCTGTACCTATGCTTCATGGCATACAAAAGCATTCTTGCAAGACGTGTTTCCCTTAAAAAATAAAATATTATCTTAATTTTTAAATATATATCCAACTCAATACAATGACAGCAAATTATTTACATATTGATTTATCTATGAAAATTTAATCCCAATTATCTTGAGAATACAGACTCAATTATTTCTACTTCAGATCTTTTTTATTTATTTTGCATGAAGAGTAGCATCTTTAATCCAAACACTTAATTGCCAATTCTGTCCTCATACACACCCAGTTCTACTTTCAAAACAGACATACAAGCAGGAAAAGTACATCCCTTGACTGCATCATATGGGAAAATAATCTATTCTCAGTACTGAATGTGTAAAAAAGGATGGCAGGACATAAAATATAGGAAACTTCCTGATTCTTCTTGCATAGGATGGATTATTTCATTTAAACTAAATTTCCTAAACTCAGCCCCTACAGTTTTTGGTCTACATCAGTTGTTCCAAGACTTTCACATTTCATGGAGCAAGAAGTTATTAATATTGAATAAATTCAGAGCCTGGCATAGTCAATATTTAATTTTGTTAGGTAGGAATATTAAAAAATCATTATTCCCCTAAAGATAGAACATTTTAATGCCAAAAAGATAGGATGGACGTAACTTTAGATTAAATTTAGAAACAGTTTATAATTTTATACTAACATGTATACAACGCTATATTCAATTTTCTTCATTTCACTCCAGACTCTTGAACATTCATCACAGGTGAAATCCACCCATGGTATAGTATTGGAAATCACTGTTGTACACAGCGCAGCATTCACCTCACACCGTCTTGTATGGATAATATTTTAATCAATTTTGTTTTACTTATCAAACTTATTCTGCTTTGTATCACTCACAACAGGGGTTCCCAACCCCTAAGCCACAGACCTGTACCAGTCTGTGTCCTGTTAGGAACTGGGCCACACAGGAGGAGGTGAATGGCAGGTGAGTGAGCATTACAGCCTGAGCTCCGCCTTGTCAGATCAGTGGTGGCATTAGATTCTCTTAGGAGCATGGACCCTGTTGTGAACTGAGCATGCAAAGGCTCTAGGTTGCACACACCTTGTGAGAATCTACTAAGGCCTGATGATCTGAGATGGAAGAATTTCATCTCAAAACCATCCTCTCCCCGCCACCCCACCGTCCATGGGAAAATTGTCTTCCATGAAACCAGTCTCTGATGACAAAAGTTGGGAACTGCTGTCCCGCAACACTTTGTCAAATAATTAGCTCATTTGTATATACCAATACAAAATACCAGAATAAAATGACTAGTGGGTTACACCAATTAGACTTTTGTATACTTTTCTTTCTTACTAAGATAAGTAAATCAAATTTATTCTTAAGTAAGAATTTTCTAAATAAAGCTAAAAGATTTTAGTACATTATCACCAAAAAGGAATTTTAGTAAAAAGAAATTATATTTTATGAAACAAGACTGTTCTTTTTTTTTTTTTTTTTTTTGTGACGGAGTCTTGCTCTGTCGCCCAGGCTGGAGTGCAGTGGCTGGATCTCAGCTCACTGCAACCTCCGCCTCCCGGGTTCACGCCATTCTCCTGCCTCAGCCTCCCGAGTAGCTGGGACCACAGGCGCCGGCCACCTCGCCCGGCTAATTTTTTGTATTTTTAGTAGAGACGGGGTTTCACCGTGTTAGCCAGGATGGTCTCGATCTCCTGACCTCGTGATCCGCCCGTCTCGGCCTCCCAAAGTGCTGGGATTACAGGCTTGAGCCACCGCGCCCGGCCGAGTGTTCATTTTTTAAAAAAAATTCTTATCAGTTTAATTGCTTACTGAAGTCCCCCAATCATGTCTAATAAAAGAATTTGCCTACTTAAAGTTACTTAATTATATTCTGTATGACTGTAGAGCTTCTCTATTAATTGTTTGTTGTGTTAAAAAGCAATTAATGACTAACTCTAACCTGTTAAGTAATTCACCTCATTCGTCTACCATCTGTATATTAGATATTAATACCTGAAAGAGTGCCAGGTTTTTATGAAATAGGTTTTTAAATGTAAAGTCATTCAGTTTTATAAAGTACATTTATATTAAACTATAATTTTAATCTTAGTATATAATCTTATATATAATTATATATACTTATAATTTATAATCTTAATATATATTAAGATTATATACTGATACATTTTTTAGTATTTTGGGTCCATGTACTTTTCATTTGCACTGCTACAACCTAAAATATTAAGTATGCACTTAATAAGTTTCAAATATTTTATGTAACTCAGAAGAATATTTCACTAGAGTTGATGACAAGCCCTTATCTCTGACATGTTTTGGAAAATAATATTGAAAGTCCAGTTATCTTATTATATTCCCTTCAGGATAGTTGTGATTTTTCTGACTTTATCTTTGAACTTATATAGAGGTTAGATTCTCAAGTCAAAAATCAGTAAACTCAATGAGTTTTAAGTTTTACTATTAAGCAATTAGTCAACTCGTTTTATCCAAAATTTTTTAAATTTTTTCTTAAAATTATGGAAAATACAGTAACTTAGTCAAATACTCTTGAAAGCTCACTATTCTAATAAATATGTTGCCCATGAATTTAACATTTTCCCCACATTCCAATGTCATCACATGCAACTTGTACAACTGTTTACTATGACTGATAATCATGTCATGGCTTGTACTGCACATGCTTACATATGAATTATTTTTGTATAATTTTACCTTTAAGTATCCAGTTTTGTCAGCACTCTGTCACAAATTGTAAACAAAAATTCAACTTCTTGGTTTCCCAATTTTTCATATACATTTTACAGTTTTATTATTACGTGATTAGATGAATTAATATAAAGCAAACTTGGTAGTACCCATAAATGAAATCTCCTCATACCCACATCATTACCAGTGCCTAATTTTGTTGGAATGCTGACCCTCTTTGCATACATGAACTCAAGGAAGTTTGAATACTTTTCCTTATAGACTGGTTGCCTTCACAAATTATTGATTAACAAATAATGTGCTATATAAAGTTACAGGGTACAATAAGAAGTACATATGCATGGTATCTTAAGTTAAACAAAATTAAACTGCCATTCTCCCCAGTCAAAAATTTTCAAGTATTAACAACATTATATGGTTCAGCCTAACAATTTTCTAAACATCCCATTGGTACCATAGAACAGAGATATATAATTAGTGTATATTAAGTCTTCTTTATTTGATTCTTAAGTTTGCTACTTAAAGTTTAAAATGGAACTTCCTTCATTAGTCTGTAAATTACCCTCATTGACCCTCCTTGAAGAGGAAATCCCCGTTTGTTTAAACTAAGTCAAAAACTTCATAAGCATCTCCATCCATGACAATAAAGTTGTAAAGCTTTAGGCATCTATAAAACGTGCTCACTTCTTTCGTGAATACCTACAGGGCTCAATTAGAAACTGTAGCATGATTCAGATGGTAAGTTCCATGCATATAATAATGTGACCTGAGTAAGCCATTAAAATATGATAATATAATGAAAGTGAAAAAACACATACCTTCTAATACAGAGTGCTTCATCACCTTTTGCAAAAGAAATATGAAAAATGAATTCTGAAATACTACAATTCGTTGTCATTTAAAGTGACATTTTACTTTTTTTCATGGTTTTAAGTCAGCCATTTGGGAGTTTAGTCAATCAATTCTCCTAAACAGGACCCCTACTAATTTTAACAAAGAAGCATATAAAACTTAAGAGTAGATTGGATTTGCTTTCAATATTATTTTAATTGACAATATAATACAGTAATTGTGGAAGAACTTAACTTTTTTCCAAGTTCTTCACAGTATGTTCTATTTTATTCCAAAAGTATATTTTCTACAAATTGTACATTGCCATGTCCTACAAAACCAAAGATTGTTTACTTTCAGAAACTTTAAACACTGCTTTAAATGCATAGAGTTCTCCACAAAAATGAGATTAGCAGCTTCAGTATTGCAATGTAGCAATATTATCAAAATTATTACAGAAATCAATAATACTTTCATTTCTAGAACTAATCTGATGGTAAGATCTTGTTTATATAGATATTAAACAAATGCATTATTCACATTTTGTAATGATTTTTAGAGAAGACTTTTTTAATTATCATATGGAAGTGGTGTAATAAATGAGAATAATTTTTATTAACAAAGTTAATTTACATAAAACAAATGCTCATTGAATTATTGAATATGATAATATCTACATGCCTATTCCTGTTTGTCATATTTTGTGCCTTTTGGCGACATCAGAATTATAACAATTTGATTTATGCATTAAATTTAATGCATAATATGACAACACACAGATATGTATGCTTTATAATGTATAATTTAAACATGATTGCTATATATTTCACCTATTCTTTCATGGCTTTACAGATTTTCTCTTGCAGCCAGAAATCACTATTAAAATGCAGGTTGCCAGATAAGAATGTCTGTTTGAATTAATGAATATTTTCATAAAAATACTCCAACTATAAATGTTTTAAAAACCTTGTCATAACACTCACCAAACTTACACATGACAGCTAGCATGTGTTACTGCATTTTCATCTTAAATATTTGATGATTGCCTCTTTAAATCCAAGATTCATAACCCAAAGGCTTTCATTTTCTTACACCATGTGTAATTCAAAAGACATTTATTAGTACAGTCCTTTTTTTATGCATCAACAAAATGTATCTGAAGGAAGCAATATATGAACTTCCCAGAATTTTGGACATTTTTTAAGGTATTAATTATACATAACAATATTTTACAATATGTATACACTATTTATACTCTTTCTCCCTCTCCCTCCCAATGGAATAAAGATAGTATTTACAATAAAGATGATTCTGGTTAAACATTAAAAACTACAATACAACTGGAATTTCTTTTATGTTACATTAAAAATGTGTAAACATTTCCTAACCTACCCACACTTTCAGGAAATGATTTTAGTGCACAGCTGCAATTTATGAGGTTCTGAGAAACACCAATACTCTTCTAATAACTCTTTAACAATGATGTCAGTTTTTAAGCCATAAATTTAAATTTAAAATGGATATTTTAAAAGGTAAATATGGGTAACAGGTACAGGATCATCATTTTTAGTATTTAGGAAGGAATCCAACTAATGATCATCAGAACAATCCCTTAGTAGGTTGCGACTGAGGATTGCCCACAGATGGGTCACTCTCACTTGACCTTGGGTGTGCAGGAAGGTAGTTCACCATGGTAACCTTGGTTTTGATGCTTTCCATACAGTAAATCATTTCAGTCTCTTCATGTCATTCATTTATTGGCTGTGCAATTGAAATGTCATGCTTCACGAACAGAGAAGCTAGTAATTTCTTATGGGTGATTAAACCACCTTTCTAACGTATGAACATGGATGAAGTTGTATGCAACTATTTTAACACACCCTGAGTTCATCATACTTTTCCTCCGTTTCTGTGTTTTATTTTTACACATCCTGTTTTAACGCAAACTGAGTTCATCATAATTTTCCTCTGTGTGTGTGTGTGTGTATGTGTGTGTGTTTTACATATCCTTGTAAACACATTTTACCCTAACATATTTTTTAATATTTAAATATTTGTAATATATCAGTATACGATCAAATATCTGGCATTGTTTGATGAGTTATATGATGGTATTTCTACCTACAGAAAATATATGTGTTTATGTGCTTAAATATAAGGCAAAGCTCTTTAAATAACACCGAAATTTTCAAAGGCAGGCAAGTTTTAAAAGGACAGTTTGGGCCTTAAGCCAAAACTGACATTTCACCTTTAATTATGTGAAAATCAAAAGAATGTATTTTAATGACAAATTATGAGAAAATCATGAAAACCATACTTTGTTTAGAAAGCAAGAGTTATAAAATTGTTTTTCTTTCTTTATGAACTGTTCATGTCAATATCTGTAGACAATCATTCACTTATGCTTTTATAACAAAATTCTGTTTTTTTGAAGTACAATCCATTCTATTACATGACTTTCACAATCACATCTGTCAAGATCCCAGCCCCTCAGCCCTCACATTTGTTGAAAATCTTGGCACTTCACTAACAGTATATCTATTCATAACAATTTCTGCCATAATCTTGGGAGATTTTAAAAGCCACATGGACAAGTCATCCCAAATTCTGGCCTCCCAATTTCTTCAACGCCTCATCTCCAGTGACTGTCTCTTTGGCTGTCCACTCTCCCAAACAAACACTGGACTTTGGCATCCCTGAAACTCTCCAAATCTTAATTTTGTTACTTTAAGTGTTCTGAATTCTGATTACTATCAGCACTTTTTATTGTTGTTGTTGTTGTTGTTGTTTTTTGAGACGGAATCTCGTTCTGTCTCCCAGGCTGGAGTACAGTGGCACAATCTCGACTCACTGCAACCTCCGCCTCCCAGGTTCAAGCAGTTTCTCTGTCTCAGCCTCCTGAGTAGCTGGGATTACAGCACCCACCGCCACGCTTGGCTAATTTTTGTATTTTTAGTAGAGACAGGGTTTCACCATGTTGGCCAGGCTGGTCTTGAACTCCTGACCTCGTGATCCACCTGCCTCGGCCTCCCAAAGTTCTGGGACTACAGGTGTGAGCCACCGCGCCTGGCCACTATCAGCTTTTAAAATTATTTTATTATTATTATTTAATTACACTAACTACAACCTTAAAACTTATTAAACTGAAAACTCCAATTTGTCGATTCATCTACTATCTTTCTACAATTAGTCTCTAGAACTTCACCTCCATCCTTACCTGGTTACATTATGAGACCTTGTTCGAATCATTGCATTTATATTATCTAATTCCTGTTACTCTCTGCATTTACGCACATCTCACCCACTTTAAAGACCCCAAATTTGGATGGCCCCAGTAGTCTTCTTTCTCCAGTCCTGACTTCAGGCAGCTGAGCCCTGCTAGAAAAAAACACACCACAGGTAATAGTGACACCTTTACATTAATTAATAATCACCCATCTTAAAGAAATACTTAAGAATTCCTGGCAATTTTACCATATTTATTGGTAACTTTTCTGTTCTCCATGACAATTTCTGTCCTCTTACATTGTCTACAAACTACCAGACTTTCACAGAAACCTCATTCCCAGTATATTGCTTCACTTTCTACTAAACAGAGTAAATAGATGCAATGAGAGGAATATTTCCTGCCATTAAACCTATGAACATACTTGCATTTGTCATAGTCTCATATTATTTCCTTTTTAAAATAAGTGGTTTCCTGCAGCCAATTCGAGATCCATTTTCCTCCTACTTTCCCATGTTCCTCAGTATCAGTGACCCGTCCTCTAACTATTTTTCAGTCTTGTTTTCCATCAACTCTATTTTCCCTCTTCCCTGTATTTTTTCACCAACATGTGTATCACAATTTAGTATTATATTTATTTAAATGATTTTGAATTAATATCTGCCTCCACCAACACTGTTAACACTATAAGGTCACCATTATGATACATATAGGAGCTCAATAAATCTTTGATAATAAATAACAATAGTAGAAAGCCCTTGTACAGCAAGTACAACACGTCAAGCACTACATATATTAACTGACTTAATACAACCTTATCTTCATTTTATGGATGAGAAATCTCAGGCACAAAGAAACAACAAAGAAGTTGACAGACACACTGTTATAAGAGTTTTGTTCCAGAATTTATGATTTAATAACTACATTCAATTGTTTATGAATTAGCAAAGTAAAATTATCAGAAAATAGCACCCAAAAAGACAAATATAATACATCTGTAAGATTTAGTCTATACTTTTATAATGCACAGTATAAATCTGAAGAGACAAAGGCAAAGATTAATAAACATTCAGGGTTTTTTCCATTTCTTGGCAGTTTGAATTTGAAGTGTGGAAAAGGGTATTGGTGATTTTATATTCATCTTTGGTTCCTTAATTTCATTCTGCTGCTTCTTAGCAGATGAACAACATTCTAAGGTCAGGTTAATATTAATGATGAATAAAGAAGGAAGAAAAAATACAATTCTAGAATATAGGACATTGGTTTGTTTGGGAATTATAGCAAATTACCTTGGGTCTACATGATTCCTCTGGGCAGGAACAAAGGAACATGAAGAGATGAGGGCTGACTCTGGCTATTGAGATATAAAGAAAATGCTGGAAAGGAAGAGTGTCATAATGGTAGAGGCAGTGGGGGAACATTTATAGAGAAAGAGAAAGTCGGTTAAATAATATCCTTCTTCCAATTCTGGCTTAGCTCCACTAAATTCTTTAGAGCTGAATCTACATAGCCTTCAAAATATAAGGAAGAATCACACTCATTATATTTCATTTTTCACCAACACTCCATAAAGTATTGAAGAACTGAATATAATATCTGATTCAATAATCAAGAGAAGAGGAAGCAATTTTCAACAAAGCCATCCTCCATGGGAAAAGAAACACACTTGAGAGAATATAAGAACGCTTTCAACTCAGTGGGAAGGGAATGTGAAAGCACTTCATTGAAGCTCATTGTAGCCTGTGCACAGTTTGCCTGCCAAGAAATGCTCATTCAAAATAGAGAAATAAATTCCCATTCACTAATAAACACAGTCAAATTCAAAGTTCCTTTACAAAGTTAAAGTCTATAAATATCTCATAAGTGGGTTATGTCTTAATGTATTTCCTCCAAATTATATTTTATCACAAGGCTTTCTAAGTTATTCTATTCTTTGGCTTCGGTTGTTCATGGCACAATCATGTGGTCCTTAAATTATTCAGATTTCCATAGAAGAAGATCATCATTCTCCATCCACTGAGATTCTGTAATGTGGGGATGTTTAATTTTGCAAGTTTTGTGCATATGTATAAACAGGGTGCAAGAAGATTGATTACGCAGAGTGTTAGCCATCAGGATCCAATCCTCCTGTCAGCCAAGGCTTAAGTGTTGTCTCTTGACTTGAACGTTGACCCAGGAGTCAGGAAAATAGCCCAGGGCTTGTATTTTCCAATAATGTACTGGAGACCTATGACAAGTTCACAGCCAAGTAGTAAAGCACTTCTTAACTCACAGGACCATCAAACAGGATTAAGTGCTTTGAAATCCATGGATAACAGGTGCTCCAAGGACTGAAGAGCTCACCAGGTCGCCTCTTTCCCTCCCGGTCACTCATCTCCTCGCCCCCACACTAGGAGAATATTGATGAAAGGCATCACAGAAGATGCCCATAGCAACAAAGAGTAACGCAGAGGAAGCTATCAATTTCTCATATACAGATTTTTGTGCTGTGATGTTGAAAATTGTACAGTGATCTTTTAAAAATTCACCTTTTATTATTTGTTATAATTTCCACAATCCTTAGAAAACTTATATTAAATAATAAATTTTTTTATAGTTGCAGATTTGCTTTCAAATTAAAATCATTTCTCATAATACGTTGTTAGCCAATTTCAGAAAGTTTTGAAAAAATGTTTGATAAAGAAGTAAAATCACCCAGTAAGCTAGTAGTACAACAAAATAAGGACTGGAGATTATCTAAAATAACATTGCGATGAAAAGAAAACAATTTTGACCTTAAGCAATGGTACACCAGTTAATAAAATTTCTCTGATTTATAAAATTCAATTACTTAAACATCCATAAAAGATTATTACAAAATAATTTAATTTTTTAATTCAGAAAACGATATCAAAGATTTCCTTGAAATAAAGCAAGGCAGTAAAATATTATTCAATATGAAAAAATTACTTCACTGATTTTAGAAATTCACACTTACTTGGCATTGCAAAACAGGGTATACTTGCACAGTGCTATATCTCCAGTTGTGCAGTTTTCTAAATCAATGGCCTTCAAAATATTATTTTCAATTCTTAAAATTATTTTAAAATAAATTCTCATCTCTCTTTTCCTCATGACAGTCCTAAGTGGTCTCTGTAGAGGTTCCAGGAGTCTGTAAACCTCAGTTTCAAAACGTCTGTATTAAATGAAGGCTCCGCTCTCTTCCACTCCAACTGACCTGGGTTTTGGTGAAATAATAGCTCATCGAACACTTGTTTTTCTCATGGATACTGTAAGAGACAGGGGGACAATAAAATTGTGATCTTTGTGATATAGTAAAATATTTTACGACTAGCTTATTTTTTAAAGAAAATGTAAAAATACTCTAGTAGAGTACATTGTACATAACTGCATTTTTTAAGACATGTCAAAAAGGTGTAGCAAGCCCTTGCAGAAAAAAAGAAAAAAGATTCCTATTGACCTTTCCATCTCACTATAAAATTAATTTGTCTTGCTTGTAGGAGGAAAAATACAAGAGCAGAAATCACCTAAGAAAAGTATATAAACATAGGAATAAATGCCTTTAAATGTGAGCCAAACTAATTTGCATATTTTTCCCTACATTTAGCTGAAAGGAAACGTAAATAATTCCAACTTGGGCTTAATGCACAGATATAATGTTCAACGGTCAGCTAGAGCAGCTGAGAAACTCTGACATACAGGAAATAGAAAGGCTATGCCATCTAGACAGCATGGTGGAGAGTGCTAGGTGAAACTCTCAGTACTGACTGCACAGATCCATATACTATTGACATTCTTTCTCTTTGGATACTCCCTGGATTCCAGTCCAGCCCCCAGGATGAGTGATCATTCTTCACTCTTAAAGTTATAGAAAAATAAGAAAAGAGTTCACGTTTATTTTTTATTTTCACCAAACCCATCAAGAATAATGACAATTGAAAACTTCAGAGTTTATAAAACAAACTTTTTTATTACACCAGATAAGTACTTGAAAAAATTAAACTATTTTGTAATAATCTTTTATGGATTTTTAAGTAATTGAATTTTATAAATCAGATGACTTCTGTTAATTAATTAGCATTGGTTAAGTTCAAAATTGTTTTTAATGTCACCCAAGCTTATTTACATATTTTTCTGAAAATGTACCTAGAAAAAATGTATATTCATTCAACTTGACTATAAAATTCAGATGTAATGTAAGATGGGCAGTAAATTGAGAAGTCAGTCCAAGTAAATAAAAGGAAATAAATTCTATGAAATGCCCAGATATGTGCCCATATGTAAAAAAATAAAAAATAAAAATAAAAATACCCGTTATTTTAAACAGAATAATTAAATTTATACTCTTTTGTTTTCTTGATAAAGAAATCTCTTGGATCTTTTTGTAACTATTTTCTGTTCATTTTCATGTTTACTATATACTTAAGTAAGTTCCATTGCTTTCTTATAAGTTAACAGACCTTGTAAATGACTGGAAAAACTAACTCATATAGTAACTCATAGTAAATATCTATTAAGAGCTCCCATGACAATGCCCATAACAGTACAACCCACAGAATTATCTTGTTTTGTGCAATGAAGGCTTTCAGGAAAGCACTGTGTCAGTTCATAAAATCCTTCCTCCAATTCTTCCCCAACTCCTGACAGCCAAAATCATTGCTGCTAAATAGATCTGTCTGAGGTGCAACTCTAGTCCTCTTCCTTGTCTCAAAGCCATTTCCTGGCTCCCCACTGCCTATTTACCAAATGCAAGACACTACACTTATGAGTTTGAGTGAATGAGTTTCTTTAATCTTTATAACAACTCCAGCAGGTTATACTAATATTATCTCCATTTTACAGAAGAATATAATTTTCCAAAGTTGTATAGCCAGTAAGTGGTAGATTCCTACAGTAGACTAACAGACTCCAAAGTTTATGTTTTTAACTATCACTCAAAACCTTTTCAACATGCCAGAACCTACTTCTCTAAGTTTATCTCCCAAGAAGCCTCTTCATAAACCCTTCACTCAGGCAGGATTGGTTTGTCTGCTGCATAACTCATAACTCAGGTCTACAAATGTCCCAACCATGCATAAATGAGACGAGAACATTTTTTCCTTTCTGATATTTTCATCTTCCTTATAACATTGCTGAAAGATTATTTTAGAATCATTGACCTCCTTGAGAACTGAAAAGCGATTTTTGCGCTAGACATTAGGAAGCTCCCCCAAGAAATAGTTATTTTCTAGGAATATGTATTTAGCATTTTCCTGCTTCCTGCAATGTTATGCTATGCATCATATATAATAAGATGATATTAGTCATAAAATTAAATATTTTACACATGCTATTTAAAAGTTAGTCCAGCACAGGTTGATCAGATTTCCAGAGAGAGAAGTACAGTATTGTTTATGCCAAAAATGGTTCAAATTAAGAGCAAATGTAAACAAATTGTGACCTAATGTCATATTTGAAAATGTGTTATTATTATCATTTGTTGAATAATTCAAAAGTTTAGGTACAAAAACTTAAATACTGAATGACATTCCTTTTCACCTTATTAACAAAATGAATGCAAATGAAAAAACATCATTGAGTGAGTGCAATCTGAGAAAACAATGTTCATGATCCATACTTTGGGACTAAGCTATGGGTTATCTTAGGATCAGGGCAAGGTAATACCTTGGGATGTTAGCTAACATTTTCTGAGTATTTTTTATGTGCTCAGATTATATGAACTATCTCTACTTTAATCTTCGTAAGACCTCCTATGAGAGGTGTTGTTGCAACTGTTACTGTATTGCAAAGGTATAATTGTTATTACCCTTATTTTGTAAATGCAGATGCTTAGAAGAAGTGAAGTAACTTTCCCAAAGTGATAAAACTCATAAGGGGTAGGATTTAAACCCAGGTATCCTAAATCCAGAGCGTATACCCTTCATATCATGATAGAGCACTTACCTCATCCTGTATGTGCTTTAAATTGTAAAGCCACATCTAAAGACATTTAGAGCAGGTATAAGATGGTTAGGGTTAGTTCTCTGCTCCAATATCTAATTTTGAAGATAAGCAGACCTGTTAAATATCTGCATTAGTCTCTTATGGTCACTGTAACATATTGCCACATATTTGGTGACATAAAACAAAAGAAAGGTACTCTCTCAGAGTTCTGGAGGTCAGAACCCCAAAGTCAGCATCACTGAGGAGAAACCGAGGTGTTGCCAGGGCTATGCTACCTCCGGAAGTTCTAGGGGAGATTCCATTTCCTGCGTCTTCTAGCTTCTGGTGACTGCAAGCATTCCTTGATTTGTGGCTGTATCACTCTAATCTCCAAGGTCAGCATCTTCCAATCTTTCTATGCTCCATCTTCACATCACCTCCTCCTCTGTGTGTGTGTATCTTCTCTTCTACCTGTGTCAGTTCTCCCTCTACCTCTCTCTTACAAGGTCATTTGTGATTGCATTTAGGGCACATCTGATAATTCAGGATAATCTTCTTATTCTGACATTCTTAGTTTAGTCACAGTTACAAAGAACCTTTTTCCAAGTAAGAATATTTAAAGATTTCAGGGATTCGAATTTTACATCTTTGGGAACCATTATTCAGCACTACATTACCAATGTATAAATATAATGCCAAGGGACATGTGGCTAAAAGACAAAATACCATCCTGGAACTTTTTCAAGTGAGGAATTTTTTGGATCTGTTTCCCACTCAGTGTCTCTTCAGCAGTTTGTGCCATGATTTCTATGTCTGCCTTTGCTCATCCTATGCTAGGCCTGATCCTGAACTAGGCGTCATTCTATATTAAGCCTGAGCCTCTACTCTACCAGGCCTGATTCCATACTAGGCCTACAATAACTGATGCTCATTTCAATCAACAATCATTCAGAGAATAAAAAACAGTAACTATTGTTTTCCGTGATACTATGTAAGTATAGAGTGAAACTTCTAGGTAAAATTGTGAAATAAAAACCAGACCATTTAGTGTACAGCTTTCTACTATGCCCGTCCTGGGTTACATGAGCACGAAAGTTGTTAGTGTCATTTTGGCATTTGGATATAGTGGCTACATAGTGCGAGGAAGGAAAATGTAGAAATTGGTAGATATAAAGAGCTGGACTGTATTAAATGTATACCCTGAGCACAACGTATTCTCACTGAAGGAGTAATGTGGGAAAAAACAACCGCTTAGAAACACAGGAATATAACAAGAACCTTGATTCTAATAATACTCATCATGGGCTTGCACCTTAGATTATTTTGGGATTCAAATACACATAAATGGCATGGCATGGGAGCTCCCACACAAGCTATTGATATTTCTGAGACATCCTACAGAAGCAAAATAAACTCTCAGGATAACTACATATAAAGCCTTGAAGATAAGCAAGCTAAAATAGCAAACAACTATAAGAAACACTCAATATGACCAATAGTTATCAAATGCAAAAGACAGAAAGTTGGGCTCTAGAAATTACAGAAAATTTAATAATATCATAGGGGCTGTATAAAGTGAAAAAGATTTAAAGTGAGTGAAGCATAAAGAGGAAGTGCTACATGTTTCCATATTTTAAAAACAAACATTAAAAAAGAAGTGAAATAGAATGGTTCTAATTTTTAAGAACTGAAATATGGAGTAATTTTAACAAAAAAATCTTAGTCAGTAGGTAAAACAGCCTATATAGAAGTAGCTAAAAAGAAAGTCAACTGAAAAATAAATCAGAAAATTACTTGGAATGCAACAAGACAGGACAAGAAATAAACTTTTTTAAAAAAAACAGTAGTGGAGCTAAGAGGCATGGAAAATAAAACTATGGTTCCAATACACATTTAATAGGAGTTTTAGTATAAAAGAATAGAGAAAATGGAAAGATGCATATTAAATAAAACCTTAAAATTTTATGAACGGTTGAAAAAAAGCACAACTTTATGCTTTAAGCTAAATAAATAAACCCACATTGAGAACCATTGCAGTAAAACTGTAAAACAAAGAATTAAAAAAAAAAAAAAAAAACTCAAAGGAAATCATAAAGAAAACACATGTTACCTATGAGAACATATTTTGTTCTCACTTTTGCATGATTCACAAATAAGACTGCCAGTAAGCAGCAATAAAAATCAGAAATCAACAGAATTGTATCTTTGATGTGCTAAAATAAAATAAACCTCAAGCAAACGTCAATATCCAATCTGTCATCCAAAAGTGAGAACAAAATGCATGTAATTTTAGAAATGCAAACATGAAAATTATATTATTAGCAGACTTTTATACAGGTATTTATGTAAAAATTCCATGTATAGTCACTAAAAATGTCAATAATATTTAACTTTTAAGTCAGTAGACAGGTAATAAGGAGAAAATAATATTTCAGCCTAATTGGTGGCAATTAAGGATTATAAAAAGTAGCAAATTCATAACCTTAAATTAGAATAAATGAAAAATTATAGGAAAGGAAAAATTCACACACAAGGTAGAAATTTTTTAAGAACATTTTTCTCAATAATCAAGAAACAAGAAGGCAATAAATTAGTAGAAATATAAACATTTTGAATAAGGTAATTAAGCTCACTCCAATGGACCAGAGTAGTACTCAATACCCAACAATTAATCAATACTTTTTCTTGCATTTACATATGAGACATTTCTAAATATTGATCATGTACTACATCAAACAGCCTAACGATAAAATTCCAAAGAGTCATGGGCACACGTCATGTTTCACAGAAATACGATATACATCGTGTCTCTGTATATAATAAAATTACACTGAAATCAAAAGGGAAAAAAAGCAAACCAAAACAAACATTTGTAAACTAACAAAGATATCTCTAAATAGCACATCATTTAAGAAAGGAACAATAATAAATATTTAAAACTACAAACCTTTGAAATGATAAAAATACTACTTGTCAAAACTTTTGCGAAAGCTCTTGTTATTTAGAGGAAAATATATACCATTAAACAATAATATTGGAAAAGAAATGCAGAAAAGGAAAAAAGACCCAAAATCAATCAACTAAGTAACCAAATTTCAAGAGTTAAAAGAAAAAAACTCTAAAAACGTAAAATAAATCAAATCAGGCCGGCTGCAATGGCTCATGCCTGTAATTCCAGCATCTTGGGAGGCTAAGGCAGGCGGATCACCTGAGGTCAGAAGTTAGAGACCAGACTGACCAACACGGTGAAAACCCATCTCTACTAAAAATACAAAGCTTAGCTGGGTGTGGTGGCAGGCACCTGTAATCCCAGCTACTCAGGAGGTTGAGACAGGAGAATCCCTTGAACCTAAGAGGCGGAGTTTGCTGTGAACCGAGACTGCACCAAGATTGCGCCACTGCACTCTCAAAACAAAAAGAAAGAAAGAAACAAATCAACGAAATGGACAAACATTAATAAAATGAGAAAAAAAAAATAACGTAGTCCAACAAAGCCTGTGGCCAGTTCTTTAAGAGCAAGCTCCATATGTACATACCTGAAAGAAGGTATTTGCAATTCATACCAATAAGAACAGATATAAATCTGGAATATACTCTACATATAAGGCAAATCAATAAGAAAGTAGACAAAACACGTATACAGACAATTCACAAAAGAGAGAAATTCAGACCCAACAAAATACACCCTTGTCTGAAGACGAGAAGGAGGACAGCAGTAGTAGCAATTTGTTTGAGCCTCACTTATAATTCAAAATTATGTCTAATTAAAAAATGAATCAAAATGCCAAGTGGCAAACAGATCCAGAAAGACAGGGCTCAAAAATTATTCACTGGATTTAGTCATCTAGAGGTCGAGGGAGCTCTTTTCCAGAGCACCGGGAAAGCTAAAATCAGACTTCAGTACATTGAGAAATGAATGAGAAACAGGAAAACAGACACAGAATAGTAAGTAATGACTTTGCTCAGTGGCGTAGATGATACAGGATGAGAAGAGATAGCTGAAGTTGGATGCATGCTCAAAGTAAAGTTGTTTTTTTTTTTCACTTGATTTTTTCACTGTGACTGAACCATGAGCTCCTTACTAAACTAAGAAGTAGCCACAAGAGAGGAAACTGTCCTGAAAATAAGAAAGAAAAGAAATGATGAAGCAATCAATTGCACCAAGCAATCAATTGCACCAATTGTAGCCTTGAGCAAAAAGAGTAACAAGAATGCCTTAATTTTTAAATTAATGTGTATAGTAGGACACGTAGCATGCATAAATTTAAAAATATTGAGTAATATAACAAAGCAGGGGCCAGGTGTGGTGGCTCACGCCTGTAATTCTAGCACTTTGAGAGGCTGAGGCAGGTGGATCACAAGGTCAGGAGTTCGAGACAAGCCTGGCCAAGATGATGAAACCCCATCTCTACTAAAAATACAAAAATTAGCCAGGTGTTGTGGCAGGCGCCTGTAATCCCAGCTACTTGGGAGGCTGAGGCAGGAGAATCGCTTGAACCCGAGAGGCAGAGGTTTCAGTGAGCCAAGATCGTGCCACTGCACTCCAGCCTGGGTGACAGAGAGAGATTCCGTATCAAAAAAAAAAAAAAAAAAAACACGCAGAGTAAGAGGCAGGAAGTCTAACATTGGGTGAAGGAGATATTAGATATAAGATTGTGAAGATCTAAGGAAATGTCAGCCCACAACTCTATTTTATTCACATAAAAAAAAATACAGTAAAATTAAACATGGGTCATCATGCCCTTAAGGAGCACCCAGTCTACTAGGAAAAGCAAGATGCAAACAAGGTAACTAAAATGCCATTCATCTCTCTTTCTCAACAGACACATGCTATTTTGTTCTTTTCTTCTTTTATTTTCTAAGTTTATATAGCATTTTCTGATCCTCTTTCTTCCCAATTCTTTAAAGAAGGGACACATGAAAGCAGCAATATTTACCAAAGTGCCAACATTAAGCTTAGGCTCCCTTCAATGCCTTAGCTTTGAGAGTTCTAAAGCAATTCATCAGAGTTGGGAAACAGTTCAGACTAAATGCATGAAAGAGATGGGGAGGAGGATAAATCATTAAAATCATCCTGTTTCTCTCATACCAAAACACACTTCACCTTTAGGAAATATATTATCTACTGATTCCCTACTGTGAAACTGATGTTTTTCACACAGTCAAAATATTTTAAAATGCACAAAATCAGTCATTTCTCAAAATCTGTTATTTGAATATATAACATTAAAACTTATGTTTCAGAAAGGTAGAAATTTCAAGTTTCTATTGTTCATATTTCAAGATTCTTCATTGCAAATTGTTTTGATGATAGCTAATTAAAACTATCATTTTTAAAAAATTTATTTAAAACTATTCTACCAAACAAGAGAAGACAGTCAAGACAGTCAACATTCATTTTAAATACAGTTTATATCAGCCTTTGGTTTCAGCAATAAATGTAAAGAACAATAAAATTATTAACAATTATGATAAGAACAATATGTCTTTTTCTAAGACAGTAATTTTTTTCCATGCATGTTGCTAGAAGAAGCAAATTTATCATTGTCTTTAATTCTAACAAAATTGTCTTTTATTTTAATGTCTCAGAATTAAAATCATTTGCCAAGACTCTAAAGAGATTATCATATATATAAGGTTAATCACAACTTTTTTCATATTTAATTATGTTTCCTTCTAAAGATGCAATTAACTTCATTTTACAGTTGGCACATTACAGGGAATCACTGAGGCAGAAGAAATGCAGAAAGGGGGATGGAGGTGGGGAGGCGACCCAGAGTAAACAGTCCTCAGCCATTCCAAGTCAGTTACTCCACTTTTACTTATCAAAATGTCTTCAGTATTTCATTAATATCCTTCTTTTTAAGTACTGTAGGAAACACAGGGTGTATGTCTGATACACTCTCACTACTTCTAGACTATGCAGTAGCACAGTGTATAAATTCACTTAGCTGCTATGAGTGACAACTTGAATTTCTTTAATATATAGTTACTTTCTCTGAAATTAAACAATTAATAAGCCAGCAGCTATGTGAATCATAAATTATTCATACTTACTATACCAACGAACATTAATCAATTATAAAGAGATACAGAAATTAAGACCAAGAGAAAGAGTCAACCATAGCCTTTTAATAGTGAGACTCTACTAAACCAGTCTCTTTAAACATATTTGATTTGCATAATAACATCAATATGCACAACTATGCTTGTGCCTGAGTTTCCAAGAAAATAACCAATTTATGAGTATACACATGCTGTCAACCAGTAACAAGCAATACTCATCACAATTCTGTAGTCTTTGAGTAAAAGGGCTTATTAGAGTTCTTTCAAATTATTGTACCTTATCAAATATTTAGTGTTAACTCTCCTGGCTTTCCAAAGAATTTGAAGCATACTGAAAAGCATCATTAGAATTCTTTTGTAGTTTGAATACCAATAACTCTACACCAATACATGTAAAATTATAATGATCACAAAAGCAAAAACATATACCTGGACAATAGCCCAAGTCAATCAATTGTAATTCACTGCATCATTAATGGACACAGGTTCAGCAACAAATTCACAACTTACAATCTCCTAATGAGATGTTTAACTTGCTTATCCCTAACACGTAAGGTTTCTATATTATGCAAGTACTCATTCTGATTAATTTATTTAAAATCAGTCAGGGAAAGATCTATATCTTCTAGTCTACATTTTACCAAGAGTAAAGCAACAGAATAATAAAAGTATATGGATAGCAAATAGAAACTTAAATAGGGAAGTGGAATTAACCAGAGTAAGAAAATTGGAATAAACATTTGGTTATAGCTATCAATCAAATGTTGGTGTCAAGTATTACCCAGAAATAGAATATAAACTGTTCTTCAGTTGATGCTCTTCAGCAGTAATGAGCCTGTTTCTCAGCCCCCCAAGAAGAGGAAAGGGTCATTGACAGCTATCATTAGATTTCCTGTTTCACTGTTCCTTGAAAACTGGAGAAAATGTAAAAGTGATGTTTTTATCATGGGAAATTAAGGGAAAAATATATTCTACTTTTCTTGTGTCTTTAGTTTGAATTATTTTTATTTTCTGTGCCCTTGAACATGAGTAGAGATATGATACCTGTTCCTTGGACTAATGTGATGTGTATTTAGTTCAAGAAGATAGTCAAAGAAGTATTTTTTTTTTTAAATCTTCAGTGGCAATGTAGCACCTTTTGCTATTTGAGATGGGTGGGGAACAGAACCAGGACAGTTCCACTGGCACTCAGAAAATTTCATGACTAAAAGCAGTTCTCATTCAGCAGGCATAATAATGCAAAACCTGAAAACTCACATGATCAGTTTGAAAAATCAAACTACATGGTAGCACTTTCTTATAAAATCAATTGACAGATATCTACAGAGTTCTTAATCCATATTATCACTATGTTAAGTGCTATGAGAAATGTAGAAAAATATCAAACACAATTACTATAATGTAAAAATGCCTGAAATTTCATGAGAGGATTAATTTCTAGTAGCACAAAATAATAATACTCTACAAACAAAGAAGTTACAGGCAGTAAAGGATGCTATAGATAAAACCACTACTACTAAAACACGAACAAGGTAGTTCTTCAGTGACCTACACCAATATGGTCATACCTTGTTAGAAGTGCAGCATCTCAGACCCCACCCCAGACCTAGTGAATCAGAACCTGCATTTTAGCAGATGTCCAGGTCTTGTGATTTGTATGCACATTCAAATCGGAGAACCCCCATCTTAGACATTTTCACTGGAAAGTTAGTACCTAAATCAATTGTTAACCTAACTAGCAGGCCAAGAAAGTTAGAGAAAAAGGAGCCAGAGGATTTCAGGCAAGTAGTCAGAAAAAAACAAAAGCATAGCATGAGAAAATCTGAGACATGTTCCAGGAAGAGTTTAGCTTGCCAATTTTAAAATTATTTTTATTTGTATAATTTTCTGAGACAGGGTCTTGCTCTATTGCCCAGGCTGGAGTGTAGCAGCATGATCTTGGTTCACTGCAATCTCAACCTCCCCTGTTCAAGCAATCCTCCTACTTTAACCTCCCAAGTAGCTGGGACTACAAGTATACACCACCATGCCCAGCTAATTTTTTTTTTTTTTTTTTTCTGTAGACTTGAGGTTTCACTATGTTGCCCAGGCTTGTCTCAAACTTCTGATCTCAAGCAATCCTCCCACCTGGGCTTCCCAAAGTGCTGGGATTACAGGCATCAGCCACTCTGCCTGGCCTATAACAGCTGGCCAGTTCAGCTAGGGCAGGCTTTTTTCGGAGTGGCAAAAGTAAAGCCTTGAAATACAGAACGGATCTGGGTAGGAGAATTAGGCTGAGGGGATCCAATGAATGTATATAAACAGATGGGTACTTTTGTAATAAATGTAATTCACTTTTCAGGTTCTACTCTTCAGAACTCATCCGCTTAGCTACTGTAAGTATTGCTGCTGGTGCCTTAGTTGAGTCCTTCTCCAAAAATTGCCCACAGACAAAGAGAGCTGCTTCACCCAAGTTTACACCTCCATCTGAAAGTAATTCACGTCCAATGGCTTGTTGATACAGGGTTACAAATGCCTGTCCTCCTGGACATCTTTGAATAATCATTCCAGTTTCAGAGTTCCCTGGATGAAATGTTATCTGGTACAAATGCTTTGCTTTTAGATCTCTCTTTTTACCCAGTCTTACTTTTCTCATTATCTTGCAGGTGTCATTGCAAGACAGCTTCCTAATACATTTCCTGCACACAATTCTCCATATTAGAGTCTGTTTTCCAAAACTTGATCCAACACAATTTTCTTCAAAAACAATATAGCATCACTAAAAAGTTTGTAATTAGTTCATCTGGATAATTTTATTCTGGTATTGTTCATTAATTACTTTATTAATATGCTTTCACTACTCATCCAATATATGCATTTCTTCTGTATTTTATTTTAGGTTCAAGAGTACATGTGCAGGTTTGTTACATAGGTAAATTGCATGTCAGAGGGTTTGGTGTAAAAATTATTTTGTCACCAAGATAATAAGCATAGTACAAAATTGGTAGTTTTTTTCTTTATTCCCACTCTCTTCTCACCCTCCACACACAAGTAGGCTCTGGTGTCTTTTGTTCCTAGCTTTGTGTCTATATGTACTCAACGTTTAGCTCACACTTATAAGTGAGAACATGCAGTATTTGGTTTTCTGTTTCTGTGTTAGTTCACTTAGGATAATGGCCTGCAGCTCCATCCATGTTGCTGTAAAGGACCTGATCTCATTCTTTTTTACAGTCGCATGATATTCTATGGAGTATATGTACTACAGTTTCTTTATCAAATCCACTGTTGATGAACATTTAGGTTGATTCTATGTCTTTGTTAATTTGAATAATACTACAGTGAATACACACATGCATGTGTCTTTATGGTAGAATGATTTAATCCCTTTGGGTATATACAAAACAATGGGATTTCTGGGTCAAATAGTAATTTCAAGCTCTTTGAGAAATCTCCTAATTGCTTTCCACAGTGGCTGAAGTAATTTACACTCTTATCAGCAGTATATAAGTGTTGCCTTTTCTCCACAAGGTTGCTAGCAGCTGTTATTTTTTGAATTTTTAATAATAACCATTTTGACTGGTGTGAGATGGTGTATTACTGTGGTTTTGATTTGCATTTCTCTGATTAGTGATGAGGAGCTTATTTTTATATGCTTGTTGGCTGCATGACATGTCTTCTTTTGAAAAGTGTCTGTTCATCTCTTTGCCCATTTTTTAATGGGGTTGTTTTTGCTCGTAAATTTGTTTAAGTTCCTAGTAGATGCTGCATATTAGATCTTTGTCTAATGCAGTTTGCAAATATTTTCTCCAATTTTATAAGTTGTCTGTTGATAGTTCTATAAGTTACTCTGTTGATAGTTTCTTTTGATGTACAGAAGCTCTTTACTTTAATTAGGTCCCATTTGCAAATTTTTGGTTTTGCTGCAATTGCTTTTTAGCGTCTTCATCCTGCAATCTTTGCCAGGTCCTATGTCCCGAATGGTATTTCCTGGGTTATTTTCCGGGTTTTTTTTTTTTTTTTAAATAGTTTTAGGGTTTACATTTAAGTCTTTAATCCATCTTAAGTTTTGTATACGCTGTAAGGAAGGGGCCCAGTTACAATCTTCTACATTAATATATACATTTCTAAGGGTAAAGAATATGTTGTATCTTTTAAGAAAAATTTCCACTAAGATAAATACCGATTTGGATACATGATATGCATTCATCTCATACTTAATGAATTAACAATATCAAATAAATGATATTGTTAATTTATGATGAAATCATATTGTTCATTTATGTTAAAATTTATCTGACATGCATAAGATAAGCAAGTAAAAATGTTAGAAAAACACTTATAAACTAAGAATTACCTATTTCTAAGACTGATTTTAGCCCTGGGTGTCAACCAAATTACCTCTTTTATGTTTCCCTGTTATAGCACTTGAGGTACAGTAGGTACTCAATAAATGTTGGTTGACTTAGTCAATAAATGAGTAACAATATTTATATAGAACATGGAACTCACAGAGTACTTTACCTGTGTCCTCATTTAATCCTCCCAGGTAACTTTTAGGTAACAGTATCAACTATAACAGGAAATTAGGCACACACAGAAACACCTAAGTTTTCAAAAAGCATAAATTCCTAGGTTCACCGAGACATTCTGAATTAGAAACTATGGGTTTTCATTGCTTCTCAAACTTAAACGTGTATTAATTTACAACAAGCTACCAAGTAATTCTGGTGATCAGTGGTCCACACGGTGAGGAGTAAGGTATAGTTAGAAAAGTGACTAGTTAAAAAACACATCAAGAAATTCTAATGTGTGGTTGCTCAGATTTTTTTTTTCTTCAAGTTATGCCAGACTCTACTTCCAATGACTCTGACTTTCCAGAGTGAGGGTACTGAATTTTTAGCCAGGATTGAGAACCACTGCTGTAGATTTTGCTCCAGCATAAATACCTATGAAATGGTAGAAGCAAGACTACACCTGGATCTCATTCTAGTATTTGTCTTTTCAAAAATCCCATACTACCTCCCTGAGGGTGAAACAGGGGCTCTGAATTGCCCTGTTTGCAATCAAGTTCTGTTACACTCCAGTTAGCGTATGAAATATACAATAGCCACTCTTAGAGTTTTTAATTTCTAAAAGTTGCATAGTAAAGGGCAGATAAGTGAATCAGAACATGAAAATGGGTAAATATGATTTAATTACTGTCAGAATTCACTGGTGAAATTGTTGAATCTTTAACACATCCTTCCACTAGGCATTCCAGAAAATAGTTCTATATAGTTATAAATAGTTATCTGAGCAAACATTTCATCATCTCTGGAAACTGCAACTTTCCAGATTCCTTCTATATTTGGAAAATACACAGTGCCTCTTACCACTCCCCAATTCCCCTGCAAAATTCTTTCTAATAGAACTACTAATAAAATTTTGTACTTATATTTTTACTCTTTTATTGGACTGAAACCCACAAATATTTGTTTGAAAAATTATAGTCACCCATCATGATGAGTGAGAAATATAGGCACAGTTAGCCACATGTGCATGACATCAATTTTTCAACATAATGTAGCAGGCGGTAAAGCGCAAAAAATTCAACTGAAATCTCAGCCACTAGATGCCGCTGAAGTGTCTGGAGGCCTAGGAAGTGAATTCTCCAGAACTATAAAGGCTTACATCTTGGAAAATAAAATGCTGTTACTATGGTGACCAGCTGAGATTATGGATAATGAGAGTACCATGTTTTCCACTCTCTAAGGAGCTATTGTTCTCCACATATTGCTCTACGCTGAACATTGCTGACTTTCAAAATGTATCAAAATCATTGGTACTTTCCTTTCTAAAATAAAGGAAATTTCATTCAATACTTTTGTGTGAGTGAGAAGCTGTACACATCAATTATTCACACGTACATACACACACAAACACAATATGGAAAGAAACCATTATCCAATGCATTTTTCTTATTTAGTACAGAAGTGTGATCGATGGCCTTAACAGTACCTGATGTCATAGTTTCTATAACTTTGTGTGATTCTGTATTTTTTAAAGTTCTTCATCTATAAAGATAGATGAATTGAAAAAACTGGCTGAATACATGTCTTCTAGATATGTAATAATATTACATATCTACCTAGCATATTACATATGTATTAGGAATAATTATAGCAAAAATAACTTTTCAGTGGAACAGGGTACAAGAAATTTTCTGTTTAATTAGAGGAAATAGACACAAGTAGTTTTCTTCTAAGGACAGCAGTAGACAGGAAAACAGAATCACAGAGAAATAGAAATATTTTACATAAAACAGTTGAAAACAGACATGGAAAAAAGATAAAAGGATAAATTATGCTCATTGTTTACTAACAAGTTATTGATTTTCTCTGAATCTTTAATTTACTATATTCAATAGGAAGTCTGTGAAGTTAAAATTCATACATTTTTAGGACATTATATTTAAAGAAAATCATAAATGGATATTGTGAGGTTCTATAAGTCTCTCACCAAAAATATTCTTCCAAAATAATTACTTAACTTGCATAGCCCAAGGAAATAAAAAATAATTAATATATCTCAAAATTCAAGCAAGGGAAAAATTAATGACCAGATTTTTCATGTCAGAAGACTTTACATAATAATTAATGAGTGTGAAAGAGTAATAAATATGTCAGTTTTCATAATATATGATGAGTTCTCATTATCCTGGAAAACTACACCAGTCATTCCTTTTAAAAACTATCCCTGAGCTGCATAAACCTAAAGTGAATTTGATATCCTTGAGTCCAGCTTCCAATGGCTTTTAATGATGCATAGAATTCATAGCTTGGTAAGTGGTTTCTTAAGAGTAGTTGCATATTTCAAAAACAAACAGAACATGGAGCTGACGGGAATATCTAGAAATAAATATCAAGGGATGTTGTTAGAATACTATTATTGGAATCATGGTTTTTCAAAATACAGGAAATTCTGAAGCACAAGTTTGTGGCCACAGCTATCCAACAGTCACTTCCATGAAAATGTAATGGAGACTATAAATAATAGCATTTTATGCCCCATAGTGTATTTTACTCTCTAATTTCCTAGTACTGCCATAACACAGTACCACCAAACTCAACTGCTTAAAGCAACAGACATTTATTATTTCATATTTCTGGAGGCTAAAAGTCAGTGGTCAAATATCATCAGGACCATGCTCTCTCTGAAATGTATGGAATAACCTTTCCTTGCATTCTCTCAGCTTCTGGTGGTTTGCTGGTAATTTTTGACATTCTTTGGTTTGCAACTGCATAATTCTAATATCTACCTTCATCATCACGTGGTGAAATCCTTGTGTGTATCTGTCTTCACATGGACATCTTTTTGCAAAGACACCAGTCACGTTGGATTAGGGCCCCACCCTATTCCAGTATGATCTCATCTTAACTAATTACATCTGCAAACAACCTACCTCCAAATAAGGTCACATTCTGAGGTAATGGGGGTTAGAACTTCAATATATTCTTTCACAGGGGACGCAATCAATCCAAAACACTCTTGCAATATCAGAAAGAGTTATTTGATATGTGGTAGCACATCAAACTTTATAAAACACCACCATTTCCTCCTCTTGGCTGGCAAAGCTTTGTAGGAGATCATGAGATTTATCATCAGCTTTATGATACTATAATGTAAACATTAGAAATGGAATCCAAAGAATGAAAAGCAGGATGGACTAAAGACCTAAAAAGTGCAAATAATTTTCCTATGGTCCATTATGACATCCACCTGCAATCAGGTAGAAATGTACCTAAATCAATTAATCTTCATATAGTGACTTTTTTTTTCCAGTTGTCATTGGCAGCTAAACAATTACCCTATGTGGATAGACATGGGTGAAATAGATAATTACTTTTAAGAAACATCTAATGATAATAATAATTTTGGCTTTATATTTTACTTGGGCATATATATCAATCACATGCCACTCTCCTATGTTTCATACAGTTATGTAAATGAGGAAATGAAAACAAATTTTTGGCTTCATAAATCTTCAGATTAACCATAAGAGACTCTGGGGCTTTAATCTGATCAACTATGGGGAGTCTAGCTATATTTAAGCGATGTAACTTTTTCAAACTTTCATCATGTATTCCTATCATATTCTCTTTCAACACTATACCAAAAAAGAGAACACCAATGACCTCCAAAGTTTCAAAAGATCAAAAATGTGCTCACTCATCCATTGATTCATTTATCCTTTCGTCCTCATCGTTGAGGACCTACCAAATTCCAGGCATTATGATGGATCCTGAGTTTAAATGCTCCCCAAGCCTGGCAATAAAACTAAACTGCGGTAGTATGCATGCTGTATCTTAGCTAGACTATCAAGCTTTCCCAAATACATACTGAATATATAGTAAATTCCTTGGATTTGAATTTAAAGAATAATGCAAAGGGCATTGCAAAATACATATTTTGTACATTACACTTTGATTAGTTTTCCCGACAGTGATGCTAATGTAATTTTCTTTTGGTTTTCAATAGAAGCTTTGGATTGATTTTGCAAGTGTTTTTATGAAGAAGCAAATATGTAGCCACAATTCTGGCAGCCTAATGGCAATCACCTCTATGTCCCGTCAATGCAACAAATTAAACATTTTCAACACTAAACATACTTTTTTGTATGCTACTGATTTATCTTATTGACACCATCACCTTTCCATCACCCAGGCTCAAAAACAATCTTTTCTCCTTTTTTTTTTTTTTTTCCTAACATTCCCTTTGTAAGTCTTCTCATTCAGTTTCTCATTTTAATTGCACTTTTTTTTTTTTTTTAATTCTATTCCCTTTACTTTATGTCCACAGACACTATTCTCATTTCCTTTCTTAAACACTGGCATTCTAAATGTTCTTCCAACTTGTGTTTACAGCATATTTATCTCATTGAAGCACAAATCTGATCATGATATAACCTCAAATAAAAATCATCTGTTTCTCCCCTTGGCACAGAGGATAAAGCTCTTTGTCTAACATTCAAAGCCCTCCATAATTGATCTCCTATCTCCATTTCCTATCTTCCGAATGCTCATCATATCCAGAACACTATTTTCAAACTAAAATAGCTGCTGTTAACCTGAGCATTCCTAACCCATGACATTACTGACACTGATTCCTCAGTGAGAATGCTTTTATCTCATATCCAAATTCTGTTATTCAATCATAATACTTTTTTTATTAATTATATGAAATGGGTGACTGAGTTGATTCATTGCAACTAAATGATACACTTCCAAGTCTTTCAAAACTCATACTTAGGTTTAATATATCAAACATATCTTAAGGAAATACGACGTTTTCAAAATTCCATAAATTGTTACCTAATACATTCCTTTCTGTATAACAAAAGTCATGTGAATTTATAATCACTCTACTCTGAAATATTCCATTACAGAATTATCCAAGAAAGTACAGCAAAGAAAGAGTAAAACCGTTTGTTAACAATTATACTTCTAATTGTCATTTTGCTCACATAACTCTATATGTCTTAGCCTAGATAATATTTGTATATTTAATGTGTTTAATATGATCATAGAAGGTTGGTATGAGGCAAGAGGAAAAAATAAATATCCAGTTACATATTGGTAAGAAATTTGACATTTTAGTTTTGCTAAATAGTCCAGAATTATTGCTATCCAAAATAATTATTTTTACAATGAAGACTAAATATACAAATAGAAATGGTCAAATGTATTCTCATGTAAATATGACTCTTTCAAATCAAAAATGTCTTTAAATTTTGTTTTATTTCTTATGATGTTTGAACTTATAAAGAAGTCTTTATTAATTAAGGATGATTTGGTAGGTAATTTTGTTTGATAACATTACATTAACATGCAAAGAGGTGTTTTATAATTTAACATTTTTGACACTACAGTGTGGGAAAAAGATAAATGTTTTTCTCTGGAAACAATCTTTTAAGACTTCTAGTCCCCATGGCAAATAAATATACTTTGACATGCATGATATGCACCAAATACATAGTAGTGTCTGATAAAATGTAGAATGAATAAACTAAAAATTTACCTAGACTCGTAATTAAAATAGGCATATCTGTAATGCAGATACTTAACAGGAGTTAACAGGACAAGTTCAGGGCAGCTGGTCTCTTGGATAGATCAGGCAGCGGTAATTTCTACATGGGCTATTGAGGCAGGGGAGATCCAAGTGTCCAGAAGAGAACTGGAACCCCAGAAACAGCCATGTATATTTAATGGGCCCTTTGTATCTGTTGGCTGCATCTTGAGTTCACTTCCACATATTCAATTAACCGTGGATCCAAAATATTCAGAGTGGGGTGGGGAGGCGCGATGGCTGGCACCTGTAGTCGCAGTTACTAGGGAGACTGAAGTTGGAGGTTCACTTGAGCCTAGAAGTTCCAGGATGTAGTGTACTATGATCCTGACTGGGAATAGCCACTGCACTCCAGCCTGGCAAGATAGTGAGACTCCATCTCGTAAAATTTTTTTAAATTAATAAATAAAAATATTCAGTCAAAAAATTAAAATAACAATACAAACATTTTAAAATAATGAAAATGGAGTAGATCAGGGCAGTAATGACAACTATTTATGTAGCATTTACATTATGCTAGGTAACATAAGTAATCTGTAGATGATTTAAAGAATATACATATTCTTTAAATTACATAAGTTACATGTAAATACCATGCCATTTTATGTAAGGGGCCTGAGACTTCACAAATTTTGGTTTCCTGGGTTGGGGCCCTGAGGCCTAAAATCAATCACTGTTGGCTACTAAAGGAAGACTTTATTGGAACTAGATATGTGATTAGGACGACCACACATGCCAGTTTGTTCAGTAATAAGTGTTTCAGCTTATACCTGCCATCTTTGTATTTTGTCTGGTTGAGGAAGTATTTTGTTTTCTTGCTTTCAGTTTTTCAGAAAATTGTTTTCAATCGTTGCATTAAATTAAGATGCAATATCTCTTATATTCCAAGTCCACCACACCCTTGTGTCAAGGAGTGCATGAGTCGTATGTATAGTGAATTGAGCTCCAGCAACTTTGCCTGACCCTTTCCAGATACAATCTAGCTAACAACACATTCCAGGACAACATGCAAGTTGGTTACTGATAAATGTGTTCTAAGAGGAGTACCTAAAGTCTCCCTCTCAGCCTCTGTAGCTGGTGAGAGAAGTATTTGATGTTGGGTGGTTTAGTAAGCTATCTGCATACCAGACAATTTTTTCCATGTCCCACATTTTGGCCTACAAGATATACCTAACTCCCTTGCCACCAATAGCCTTGACCTAAAATATATGCAAAACTGCCAGTTAATGTGGCAAGTAAATATTGTGGGAAATCATGAGATATGTTTTTAGAATACAGAGTCAGAGCAGTTACACTGTAGACTGTATAAACATTAGTTGGAATGCACTTATTTAAATAATTCTGCCATTTATTGTAGGGTGAAAATATATACCTATTTCATTGCTTGCAAATAAATCTTTTTGAGAATGAGCTCAAAAATATGAAAGTTTATGATTAATAAAAAGTATGGAATTTCTGTATCTCAAAAGGTTGACGATGGACATGAAACATCAACTAAATGTTTATGTATATATGTCATTTGCTATGGGGCTCTGAGGATATTACTGACTAAACAAAAACCAGAACATACAAATTTACTAAAGAAATAATAACATCTTACTCTGATTAGAAGTTGTTTTAAGGAGATCATGCATAAGACTACAGATTTACAAAGAAACTAAAGGAGGTGCAGTTTCACGCTTTCATGGGAAGCATGACTTTTCATTTAGATCAAATGACTGTTCTTCTAAGTTTATTTATTTTCCAAGTTTTATTATGTATAATTGAAAAAGCAATATCTGTTTATATGTTGGACTCAATATTAGAATAACTTTGGTTATTCTACTATTTACATCCTGTTTGTATATATAAATATATCCTGTTTGTGAATATAAATGTATTCTGTTTGTGGATATTAATATATCCTGCTTGTGGATATTTATGTCCTGTTTGTGGATTCAGGATATATCCACTTGTATCCTGTTTGTATATAAGTGTTACCAAATGCTTCCCATAAAATATAGGTTACTTTCAAAATTAGAGTTTTTTCCAACCGATTCACAGAATAAAACTACAGATATTGTAAATGCACTATGCTGTAGTGTAAACACAAAATTATTATGAATGCTGTTCTAAATTTACTTTAAAAGTTCAAGTAATCAAGTAATTTTTTATTACATTTACATTTTGGGAGAACATATTTATGTAGGAATTAGTAGATTTTACACATTCTTCAAAATAATTTATAGACCAATAAGAACAATAAATAAAATCACATTTTATACATGTTTACAATGTAACTAGAAAATAGTAAATACGGGCTGGGCACAGTGGCTCACACTTGTAATCCCAGCACTTTGGGAGGCCAAGGCGGGTGGATCATGAGGTCAGGAGTTCGAGACCAGCCTGGCCAACACAGTGAAATCTCATCTCTACTAAAAATACAAAAATGAGCTGGATGTGGTTGTGCACAACTGTAATCCCAGTTACTCAGGAGGCTGAGGCAGGAGAATGGCTGGAACCTGGGAGACAGAGATTGCAGCGAGCCAAGATTGCGCCACTGCATTCCAATCTGGGTGACAGAGCTAGAATCCATCTCAAGAAAAGAAAAAAAAAAAAGAAAGAAAGAAAGAAAAAGAAAATAGCAAATACTACAAAATTTAATGTATAAGTAAGGAAATACAGCAGAGGAAGGTCTATTAAGCAGATACTCAGCCTCATTTTTTTTTTTTTTTTTTTTTGAGACAAAGTTTTCTTCTTGTCACCCAAGCTAGAGTGCCATGGAGAGTGTCAGCTCACTGAAAGCACTGCTTCCTGGGTTCAAATGAGTGTCCTGACTCAGCCTTCCAAGTAGCTGGGATTACAGGTGCTCACCACCACACCCAGCTAATTTTTGTATTTTTGGTAGAAGATAGGGTTTTACCATGTTGGCAAGGCTGCTCTTGAACTCCTGACCTCAGGTGATTTGCCCACCTCGGTCTCCCAAAGTGCTGGGATTACAGGCATGAGCCACTGAGCCCGGCCTCAGCCTCACTATTAAGCAAAATGGAACAATGAGAAACTCAAAGAAAATGAAATGCCATATGTTTTCATTACTTCGTGGGGGAAAAAAAAAGAGCTCTAGAGCCCCCGAAGACAGAAAAGAAATCATGACCCCAATATCCTTTCCAAAAAGTACATGAAAATTCATCTTACACAAAAAAATGAGCAAGATGAAAATATTATATAGAATTCCAATTTCCATTTTTAAATAATTATAATGCCCATATAGAAAATAAAAGCTAGCCACTAAGTCCTGCCTTCAAAATAATTTTAAACTTCCATTTAATATATCAAAATGAATGTAAAAAAAATAATAAATACACGAATGGGAAAAGAACATAAATTTATAATTTAGAAAAAAACTCAAAACTAAGATGTTTGGGGAAAAGGAAAATATAAAAAGAGAGGTGACAGCATTTAGGCAAGAATTGGAAATAAATATTACATTGGAGTTTTTTTTTTTTTTAAACTAACATAGAAAGCACAAAAGCATAACAGGTGAAGCTTTTAGAAAAATGAAAGATGAAAAGGAGAAAAAAATTAAAAACAAAATGCATGAAGAAAGAAAATAAGAGTTTGGATATAATGATAAAGGTAGAAAACATGGAAATTCAACAAACATATGATAAATGTCCTCCAAACTAATGGCAATGGAACACAACAATGTTGAAAATCATAGATCAAAAAAAAAAAAAAAAAGTCCCAGTAATAAAAAACTTGAAACTACTTAAAGAGGAAAATTGACCTAAAATGGCCAACACCAAACATATTTTTGTAAAACTACTGAACTTTAAAAATATTTTCTTACTGGCAAAAAACAAATCAAGTCCCCTAAAGGGAAAAATCAGATTTCTTTTAGTCTTTTTAAAAAGCAACACTTCATAATAGATGTCAATGGTGTAACATATTTTAAATACTGAAAAAAATAAAATAGAATTCACGAATTTTATACTTATGCCAAACTTATCTTTAAACATAAAATCCTCAGACAACGTGTTTGAAATAATAGAATTGTAAAATATTGTTCCTGTGTCTTTTCTAAGAATGCAAAGAGAATGTGCCTCAAGCAACTGGAAAATCTAAAGATTATTAACATAAAGACTAATGGAACCTTGGGTCCTGATCCTACCATTAGCATGGTGAGCACCTGAGGCAGGTTCAAATGCAACATCTTGCTCATCATCATTTCAAACAAGACCAAACAGAGCACTGACTTGTTCCTTTGTGTTTTAAGATCTTGCGCTGCTGGGAACCAACTCTTGTGGAGGTTCTGATCTAAGTCACTTGTTCTGTACATATTATCTTTCTTATCCAGCAGCTCCCATTAGAAAGTTCTAGAAGCTGTGTGAGTTATCTCAATTTTGTCCACTAAGCTTCTACAGGAAGTAACTGTGTTATAAACATCTTATGCCACTGTACTTACACTTCAAAAATATGAAATTATTTTATTTCACAGCAGACTTATTTTCACAGTTGCCAGGATTTCCTAATTATACCTTTTCTCTTTCTCTCATTAAAGATCCATTTTCAAAAAGAAGAATGAAAAAGAGGAGGAGAATTAAGAGGAGAAGGAGGAGGAAGGGAAGGCGGAGAAGGAGGTGGAGGGGGAGCAGAGAAAGTAAAGAAGGAGATAGTGAGGGAAACAAGGAAGAAGAAAGAGGAAGGGGAGAAGGAAGACAGAGGGACAGGAGGGGAAAATGGGAGGGGAAGGAGGAGTGTGGGAGGGTGACAAAAAACAAGGAGGACAAAGGGGAGGAGGAAATAGAGAAGGATTGGGAAACAGGATGAGGGAGAGGGAGAAAAAATGAAAAAGAGGAAAAAATTAAGGGGGAAGAGAAAGAGAAAGAAAAAGAAATCGAAAGAAGAGGAGGGGAAGAATAACAAATAGAAGGAACTATGAATTCAGTAACTACACAGTGACAATGAGATTAAACCTCAGGGCAATATTAAAGTCAGACACTCCTGTGTAAGTGATAGGGACAACAGGAATTGCATATTAGAGTGACCAGGTTACAAGGCAAAGAGCAGCATGAAGGTAATTTTAATATCCAACAAGAAGACTTTGTGAAAGTGAAAAGGAGACTTAAAAGGCCAGAAGTCTCAGTGATATAGCCAGCTGGGGTTCAGAAAAATAAATTTTTCTATTATGTCTATCTTTTTATTGTTTCTTCAGGTTGATTAGGCCTAGAGACCAGGAATTATATTAGATTGAAAATCACACAAATGAAAACATTTTTGTTTATACTATTCCTTGAAAAAGTTAACCAATGACATGAATAACAAGCCAAATAAATGGTTCAACACTAGATTTGCTCCTACTTTTGGCATTATGAGAAATATACTTATGAAATAATAACATTTAATTGGTACAGACAGAACTTATTTTGGCATCCTCTTTGCATGTTTGCAGTGTACAGAATACTTAAAATTAACAAATTGCATTTTAGTGTGTTGTGTCTCAGAAACGCATCCCTCCACTTCATTACATTCTGCAGGCAGAACCCACATGGCTTAGCTCATTTTGCGCAGCTCTAACAGAATCCTTGAGACTGGATAGTTTATAATGAACAGCAATTTATTTTCTTATGAGTCTGGAGGCTGAGAAGTCTATGATAAAGGTGCTTGAATCTGGCAAGGGTCTACTTGCTGCATCATCACACAGTGGAAGGCAGAAGGGCAAAGAGACAAATGCAAATGTGGTCCAAACGCGCCCTGTGTAACAGCATTAATCGCACTAATCGCACCCATACTGGCAAAGCCCTCATGGCCCAATAACCTCCCAAAGATTCCACATCCCAACATACACACAGGGGCAACCCAGGTTCAACATGAGTTTTGGAGGCAATAAGCATTCAAACCATAGCACTGCATATGCTTAAGTTTGCCATTTCGTGTATCAAATATGAATTAATGGATTGTTCAAAAGTGAGAATTTTCTGTTCTTTTAGGAAGGCATTAGGTAGTCAAAATCTTTTGTAAGCTCATGTTAAACTACAAAAAATGTATACTTTAAAAAATTTTTCTTTTTTATTTTTATTTTTATTGATAGATAATATTTATACATACTTATGGAGCACATGTGATATTTTGTTACTTGAATGAAATGTGTTACGATCAAATCAGTGTATTGAAGGCATACATCACCTTGAATATTCATACTTTCTATATGTGAAACATTTCAAGTTTTTTCTTCTAGCTATTTTGAAATATGCAAAACACTGATGTTAACTATAGGTATCTTACTCTGCTATCAAACATTAGAACTTATTCCTTTCCTCTAAATTAGTATACCCACTATGGAAAACAGTATGGAGATTTTTCAGAAAACTAAAAATAGATCTACCACAGCATACAGCCATCCCACTGCTGGGTATTTATCAAAAAAAAAAAAAAAAAGAAAGAAAGAAAGAAAAAGAAAATCATTACATCAAAGGGTTGCCTACACCCTCATGTTTATTGTGACACTATTCATAATAGTTTGTATATGGAATTAACCTAAGTTTCCATAAGTGGATAAAGAAAATGTGGTATATATACACAACGGAATGCTATTCAATCATGTAATTATTTTTAAAATGAAAATAACTAAATGAAATACGCACCTACATAATATAAGCCTATATGTATACCTATTTATTACCTATTAAAAGTATCATGGTAAATATAACTAATTCTTTGCAGAAAAGTGATCATAAATTTTCAGTAGAATTTCTCTTTCCTGGAACTAAAATATTCACAATAGGAAATATATTATGTTAGTGTTAGATACTATCAGTTAAATTAGCTTTGAAGAAAAAAAATTGCTAAAACTTGGGAAATATTTGGGAACTAAGAGGCACATAGTATAATTTGTAATTTTAAATAAATACAAATGTCTCTTTTTAGAATTTTGTAGGCTTATATTTCCATATACAGAAACTAGAAATTGGGTTAAGTGTAGTATTCCAAATAAAACAAAAATGTTAAACTAATACGCCAAAAGTATAATTATGCATCTATTTGTCCAAGGACATTTTTGCCAAACTTTTGAAAGTTTACAAAAAAGAAGGAAACAATTATACAATGATGCCTTTTCTGAAGGCCAGCTGTTACTTCAAACTTCTATTTATTAAATGGCTTCTATATATTTGTCATAATTCTACATTCTTTGTTACCCAGTTCATCTCAAATCCAAATAAGATTTTTCATTTCAGCTTTTCAAATAGGGTGATTAAGGTTGAAATTTTTAAATGACTTGTCCATGTTCACACAGATTGTAGGTGTCAAAACTGAAATTCCAATGCATATCTGTCAGAGACCAGTTCACAGTCTTTTTATTATGCTATAGGAATATGATTTACTTTACAAAAAAGTTCATATTTTTAAAAAGTTTCAGATAACTTTTGCTTAAAAGAGGCTCCTCCTTCAGATTTTTTGATAGAATTTGCAAGAATTAATTCTAGATAACTTCAGCTGAAAACTCTCGAGACAGAGAAGCATACACTGTTTATGCAAATGAAGGAATAGTGAAGACAATAATGATAGAAGGGAGTTTGAACTCTGGAAGATCCAGGTTACTTTCCAGTGTTGTCCTTTAAAAGAGCAGTATCATCGTTATCAGTGGCTATTGTTAATAAACACACCAGACATCTTGTTACTTACCTACCTTTCACAGTAAAAGAGTATCTTTACCCTAGGCTAGATAGTCATCATATACTAATCATCAATTTCGGCTTTTTGTTTCTTTTCTGTGGTGTCCTGAGCCTAGAGAATATACAGGAATTTCTCTGTGGAGTAAGACAAATCTAGATTCAAATCCTCCCTTCTCTCACTTACTACTTAGAACACAGGACATAGGAGTTATTATTTACTCATTCTCAGCCTTTGTCCCAGAGTGATGAAATTAATAGGTACCACACAGAATTATGGTGGAAATTAACATAACTCTGGTATGAAAGGGTTTAGCCAAATTTTGGACTCATAGCAGGCACACAATAAAATTTAGTCACTTTGCTTTTGGTCTTTTTTATTTTGTTTTAACCTTAAATGCTTAACAAAGTATAATTTTCAAAAAGTTATAAGAGTAACTCCCAAGCAAATAATAATTGAGCATGTGCCAGAGGTTTCATTCTACCTTTTAATTAATGAGGAATCCAATAAGATGTTAAGACTGGTTCCAAAAAGAACATAAAACACACATATATGCACATATATGTTGGCAGTCAATAATACTAAAAATGAGTTTGCCAATGAATGCAAAACAATATAAAATTTGTAAAACTTTGGTGTTTTTTCGCATGTTCTCACTCATAGGTGGGAATTGAACAATAAGATCACTTGGACACAGGAAGGGGAACATCACACACCGGGGCCTATTGTGGGGAGAGGGGAAGGGGAGGGATAGCATTAGGAGATATAACTAATGTAAATGACAAGTTAATGGGTACAGCACACCAACATGGCACATGTATACATATGTAACAAATCTGCATGTTGTGCACATGTACCCTAGAACTTAAAATAAAGTAATAAAACAAAAAAAATTTGGTGTTTTCATGTATGACAATAAAACGTGATATTTGGGGTTATATTTTTATGGGGTGAAAATCAATTGTTTCTCTACTAGACAAAACGTGTTTGTCTTGCTATGGACAAAAATCATTTGCATGGCTATTTGTTTTCTACAGGCTGACATCTACCTATACTGAGTTGTAAAACAGCTTAGTCAATAAAAAGTTAATCAAATGTGCACACTACTTTACAATCAAATAATCCCAGGCATTCCAACAGACAATGCCTAGGCCTTTTCTAAAAGAACACCCAGAGTAATCTCTTTGTGCATTCTCAAACCTTGTACATGCTATATAAAGTAGAAAACTTCGGTTTTGAAAATTCTTAGTTTCTGAACAAATGATTTCTAAGATTCCATTATCTCTACAAATATGCTTTTAACATTATGGGTAAACTATATACGTTTTTTTCTCGTGTATTTATATCTTTCTAAGTCTTGTATTTTGATAGTGTGTCTATTACATTGATTAAAGAACTAGTCCAGATGCACTTCTGGCTCCTCATTAACTAACTGAATAATAACAGGCAAGTCGCTGTTGCTCTCTAAGCCTCAGTTTCCACCTGTGAGAAATACAGATAGTAAAGACAAATACTTTAATTGTTGTAAGGGTTAAATGAAGTAACACATGCAACATTTTATAACCATTTCTGAAACGTGATAATTATTCAGCAAATATTTTTATGTCATTTCAATGTCCTTGAAACTTGAGATACGGAAACAAGGTCCATTGAGTGTTTGCTTGTACAGTAGCCAGCAGGTGAAAATGGGAAGGGAAGCAAGTAATAGAAGTTCTGGAAATTGACAATAATGATAAATGTGATGATGAAGTACACTTGAGGACCAGATCAAAATTGTGGTTCAAAAATCAAAAGGAGGTGCATTTACTGTTTTTAGATGAGTAATTTTCTTTCTTTAATTAAATGGTTCCATGCATTTTCACTCGGAAGACTCAGTTATAAAATGGAGATAAAGGTAATTCATTAGGCCAGGCATGGTGGCTCAGTCTGTAATCCCAGCATTTTGGGAGGCCAAGGTGGGTGGATCACTTGAGATCACGAGTTCAAGACCAGCCTGGCCAATGTGTTGAAACCCCATCTCTACTAAAAATACAAAACATTAGCCGACTATGGTGGTGCGCACCTATAATCCCAGCTACTAGAGAGGCTGAAGCAGGAGGATCACTTGAATCTAGGAGGTGGAGGCTGCAGTGAGCCGAGATTGCACCACTGAACTCCAGCCTGGGTGACAGACTGTCTCAAAAAAAAAAAAAAAAAAAAAAAAAGATAATGCACTCAAAGCAAAGAACTTTGCTTCACAAAAATGATAATCACCAAAATAATGTTACTTTTACACTGTTGATTTATTTTAATATAGGTTACATTTGGAGTTTATTAATTTATGGAAAGAAAATTAATTCTAACTCAAGTTTCTTTCTTTTGTTTCTTTTCTAACATATAAAATATCTCACTCCCTTACAGTCAAGAATTCCCAGAGGTTAAATGGTTCGATTTAGAAGGTAATAAGTAACCAGCCCCTCAAGCAAGACTGGTACAGAAGGGATATGCCAAAAATTACTACATGGTTACCTCTATCTCTCTACCACGTGGCCCAGAAACACATTCTGCTACAGCACAGAACCATGTATAACAAGTTAAACTCAAGTCTCTAGGTTTTTATTTTGGTATTTTGTTTTGTTTTGTAATGTTTTGCTTTTTACCCTTCAAAAATAAGGATTAGAAAAAAAAAGTATAATGAGTATAATGTAACCTGATATCTTTGGGAAGAACAGTTACATGTTTATTTTAGGAAAATTATTATGCTAGGATTTCAACTTAAAAGTTCTATAATTGCTTAAAGTTTCATGACATATCAGAATAAGGTTACAAAATGATGTTTTAACCCTCACCCTTTTAAAAATATATATAAAACTTGACAAAACACACTAAATGTTATAAAGTATATCATTGGCAGAGATGACTCATATACATAAGAAAAGTCTCTATTTGCCCTGTAACTCAGAAATGTACAAATATAGAACATATCTTATGTGGGAAACAAAATTTCTATGTCCAAAGCCATGAAATTACTAACGAATAGCCAACATTTTAGTCTCATAAATTAACCAAGCCATATCACATGATGTTTGAATTATAGTTCTTTAATATTTTACTGCATAATTAAGCTGTAAATATGTAGTCTTTATATAATTCCATGGTTTGAAATTTAATTCCAAGTTAGAAAAGATTTTATAGTATATATTATTTAACCAACCACATTTTATTTTTGAAAGTAGTTGTGTTTTAAGCAAAAAAAAAAAAAAAAAAAAAAAAAGAAGAAAAATCTCAAAGCAAACAAAATGGGGCAAAGTTTTGACTTGCTTTGAACATTATGCATAATAAATGTTTAGAATAAGTTGTTAGATAAATGTTAGACACTGAAAAAAATAGAAAATATAGGAAATAAATGTAAAACTTTTATTATAATTTAACCAGAAAAGCTAGTGAAACTCTTTTTCCATTTCATTCATTTAATCTACTACTTTTTTGGACACTCAGAGCAAGCAAGCTAAAATGCAAATTAGCTCATAATTTGAAATAAATGCATATTCAAATGCCAAATTAGGGCAAATCAAAGATATAACTGTGGCCTTATGAATCAGAAAAGAAAGAAAATTAGATGGAAGACACATCTTACCAGTTTTAAAATGTAGTCTTCTCAAGCTAAATTTCCTAATTCTTTGTCTTTTCTGAGCTTCCATAAAAAGATTTTAAAGGGCATTGTGGGCTAACATAAAAAACGTACTACTGGACTTAAAATTTCTTAAGAATATTATCTGCTTAGTAGATGGAATCGGATACTCAGTTCAGTGAATCTGTAGTCACTTTTTTAAAACAGCAGATTTTGGCTTTGCACCCATGACAATTTCTTTGTCCAAGCCACACTAAAAATAGGTCTTCGTATAATGGAAATGTTGAGACCTTAACTACAGCAATGTGAGTGAGCACCACTATAATAAGGATTTCTCATCAACTCTTGGTTTACGTTATATTAACGTATGAAAAAGCTATTTAAACATTAAAATTAATACATCATAAAACAAGGATAATACTTCATACAAAATATAGTTTTATTTAAATCACAAATACTCACAATAGCTATGAATATCCCCATTCAAATTGCTATCATGAATATTGTATAAAATGAGAAGAATAAACTAAAAGTAAAATTAGAATACTCCTTTATAAATTATAATATGTCAAGCTAACAAATGGTAGACTTGTCATATTGAGCAACTAAATGTCTAAATGATCATTCAGCACTCATAGTGTAGGAAGAAAAAAACATGGGCTTTGTTGCCTCTAAAGCAGTTGCTCGATTTTTCATACTGTCATTCTGCTCTATTAGCAAAGCCTAACACAATTAGGTATGAATATGCAGTAATAACATGCAAATTGTTCCCTCACAATTGCCCTAAGGCAGCAGTCTCAGCCTTTCTAAGCTTGATTCCTTCTACATCATTACAGGCTTGGCATAATTCATCAGAATAAAAAATACCTTAGCCTTATTGCAAGTGGCCAGCTAGTAAAATCACCGCTAGTTGTTAACCACTCTCCCTCGATGGTTTTGTTAGCGATGCTTGTCCCCAGCTTCCTGCCACTCCTGCACTTGTACATGTTTCCCTTGGGTAATGTTAGACACTACATTTGAGCCTGCCAGAACAATTAACCCTACTGTTAATTAGAATGAAATGTCAGGCGCACAGATGGTACAAGCTGGCACCCTGCCATCCCGCCAACTGCTGCTGAAAGCAGCTACCCTACTGCTGACAGCTGCTCAGCCATGTCCCAAACCAGCAGATGTCAAAACTTTCCAGCTGAGGAAGGTTAAAAAAAGCAAAGAGGAGGAGTTTCTCATCCCAGCAGCGATGATGACTGTTTTAGTGCTATTGTATCTATTACCTGTTGTCATACTGTACCAATCAAGAGGAAGTCTACAAGCAGAGAGACACAAATTTAAAATAATGATACTAATCATCATAACATAAATAAACACAATATGGCTATAATTCAATACAAGTATAAGAACAGCACTGGCAACAAACAAAATCACTGAATGGTTTCACTAAGTTCACGTAAGTTGAGAGGCATATTTTCACATATATTTTTAAACAGAAAAGAATATTTTAACATTCCCAAATCAGGTAATTTAAAAGGCCACAAAATATTGCCCATTTAACCTTTAGACAAAATATCCACTTTGTTTCCAGAAATCACACCTAGGGGTAAAATTGTTTGTTATTTTTCCTGGTGTCTTTTGTTGTTCATAATTTATGAACATAATTTTTGAAATGACAATTTATGTTTCCCTCTATCCTCATACACATATATGTGGCCACCAAAAAGAGATAACAAAGGATTATCCATGAAAAATATCAAAACTAAAGTCTGACTACAGAATACATTTGCAACTGCGTATCATTTTCGTTAGAAACCAGCTTCAGAATTTTGGCCTGAATGTTGTGTTAATCTTGTGGCTAAACAAACAGTTAGTGATCTTATTATGAATTACTTGGAAAAGCAAGCTCCTTCTAAACACAAGAGGACTGGACCATAAACCCCTAATACTTAGTTTTGAGATAAGAAAACAATTTTGTGTTGCTGATTGCTGTTAAACATGGAAAGTGTAGAAGTGTGAAAGTAATCTCTTTTCAATTATGCTATTTTGAGTCATTCTCTTTAACAGCATGAATGCAGGTGGATATATGCATTCCCTATGCCATACATTTTAAAGTTTATGTTTCTGCTATTTCTACTTCAATCAGGCATTATTTATTGATACATTATTTATTCAACATTTCCTAAGTATGTACACATACTGAAAAACACAATGTAAAATCTTTTGAACATTCAAAAGGAATTAAAAATTACTCACGTACTAAGTGCTCATTCTAATTAGGTAAAAAGAAACTTAATACAGATACATGGACCATGTATAATTAGGATTCTTCTGTCATGCATAACCAAAGTTAACTATACTTTGAAGATACCCATCAGGGCTTTTCTGTCCTGCATAACCAAAATTAACTTAAACTAAAAGGAGATTTATCAGAAAAGTATGAAATGGTTTACAGTAAATATTTTTGGAAAGCAGAAGGACTGGCTTGGAAAAGACAGGGACAGCTTAAGGAATGAGGTGGCAAGAACAATGGGCAAACTAAGACACTAAGATGAATCAGCTCAAATCATTTCTTCTAGGAATGTAAAAGTTCACCTGGCCTACTTTGCTTCGTGTGCCTAAGCATGATATGTGCACCGTAGCTTAATTAATGATTCCAACAAGACTGAAGCAAAAGTTTAGTTTGTTACTATCTGAAAATGGGCAAGTAAGTACTACGTGTCAAAAACATCAGTGTCAGATGACCAATATCTTGCGAAGTCACTGCTAACGGATGCCATGAAGAGATTTGATGCAACCTTGGTTAAAACTACAGAGAAGATTATAAGGGAGGAGTTAAGTAGGCATTTCAGGTATAAAAGTGAGAGTAAATAAAACGTTGCATGGTGAGATAACAAGCCTGGAATATTTGAACATTGAACATCTCGCTAAAACAAGCCAGTACCATTAATAAAACAGTGACAACTATGACTACTACTACTTCTACTAATTTGTTATACTTATTACTACATTTGTACAGCATTTTACCATTTATAAAGTACTTTCTGAGAGATTCTTCTTTGATTTTTACAATAGCCCTGAGAAATATGTTACACGTACTGACTTTTTACATATAATCAAGAGATTTGTTACAGATACACTAGAGTCAACGTATGAACATACTATCACTAACACACATGAAGAATTTGATGTTTGTTAGATATATCTTAATGCTCAGAAAGTTGGAATTCTTATTTCAGCTTATGTTTTTTTTTTTTTCTGGAAGCAATCTAAATAAAATGTGTTATATGTTATTTCACATTTCATTATTTTCCAAAAATATCATTTGATTAACTATCAAATGTCAGGCACAAGTCTAGACACCAAGAATAGTGAAATGAGATATAGCCCTGCTTTCAAGGAACTTAGAATCTAATATGAAGAGACAAGTGAAGAAGTATGAATGTTGTTTATATTTGTTACAAAAGAGACAGGATGAAGTCTCATGAACACAGGACACAGATAGGTCAGGTCCTACAAGGGGGCCGTCAAGAAAGAGTTTTGAAAGCTATATGACTCAATATACTTGAAAATCCATTTGTTTCAGAGATTCACAAAATATCACTTAGCATACAAAAGAAGCACAAGAAAGATAACTGAATTAAAATAAGTACAAAAACACATCAAAAATGAATCTGCCCCTAAAATGCACAGACAATACATTAAACAAGTAAAATGCTTGTGGTTTGAATGCTGTTTTTTGTAAAATGTCTCTTTGAAAGTAACAATACTAGCATTCTACTAAATCCAGAGTATGTGTTCAACTGGAAAATATTTTAATTTAAACTACCTCTTGAGATTAAAATGACATATTAAAGATGCACATGGTATAATTTTGAAGCATCCCTTGACTTCCACAGAAGTTCCAATACTGAAAAATATGATAATTTTAAATGAAATGGATAGGGACAAAAATAATTGAATATTTCTGCTGCAATAAAAGTAAAAATAACTCTTGCCCATTCAAAATTAAAGTATATGCATGTGTATTTATACTTGTATGATTTTATTATCACTGTTAAAGTGTAGTAATTTTATGTCTTTTAATCTTGACATAATAATTCATAAGGGTCACTTTGAGCAAAAGTGCCATTAGATATTAAAATATTAAACATTTTTAAATGTACAAACATATAGCAAATTCAAGTCATACCATTTAATAATGATCAGAAATAAGATAAAATATACTTTTCTTGGAAACTCCTGTTGTGGTTGCTTTTTTGTTATTCAACTCTCTCTGACAGACCAGGGCTTGTTCTTTATACCCATTCTACAGATTATAGTTTTCAGCTTTTATTTTTCCTGTCCTACATACATAACATCTGTATTTTGTTCAACATATTTAAATATGCAGGCAAAATTTTCTAGTTGTATACATAGTAAGAATTAATGATTGATGTCGTTCGGTTGTGTGTTCCCACCCAAATCTCATGTTGAATTGTAATCTCCATTTGTCAGGGAGGGACCTTGTGGGAGGTGACTGGATCAGGGGGACAAATTTCCCCCTTGCTATTCTCATGATAGTGAGTGTGTTCTCACAACATCTAGTTGTTTAAAAATGTGCAGCACTACACCCTTTGCTTGCTCTCTCTCTCTCTCCTGCCACTGTGTGAAGGTGCTTACTTCCTGTTGCCTTTTGCCATGATTGTAAGTTTCCTGAGGCCTCCCAGTCATGCTTCCTGTTAAGCCTGTGGAACTGTGTGCCAAACTTCTTGTCTTCATAAATTACCCAGCCTCAGTTAGTTCTTCATAGCAGTGTGAAAATGGACTAATACAATGATCAAATCTGTATGAGTTTATGAACCATTATAAGTTTCTGAATTGCATTCACATGTAGTATTTCACGCAATCTTTACAAAGCTTCAAATGAACGACAGAAGATGCTATCATCCTCACTTTTTAGTGAGTTGTTCTCCATCAAACAACTAACAAGTAGAAAAGCTGAGGCCAACCCAAAGTTGCTACCAAGCCCAATCCTGTTTCTAATTTAACACCATCTGCCTGCAGAGTGGACATGAAAGTCCACCAGCATAGTGTTAATGTCTTTTAAAAAATCAATTTATGCCTGTTTTCATTTATTGCAATCAAATTATAGAGATTAGCCTCAAAGAAGCAAAACACTCAATCATCTATTTGTTCTCGGCAACCATGATGCAAGTCAAAGACATCTAGATGAACCAGAAAAATGAACCAGGGACTTTTAGTAAACAGTTGTGAAATGATTCACAGTGCAGGCATTAACTATTTAAACAGAAATAATGTAGCCTCTGTTCCCTGCACATTTAATAGTGGATATACTTGATAAATTTACTATCAGAAAAATACATTTAGATTAGAAGATATTCCTATTTTGAAAAATAGGAAAAGCTAAGTATTGTCAGATTAAGTGTAACTCCATGCTTATACCTCTCTTTCCTCTATAGTCTAGGACCTCACCGGTGAAGAGACAGATGAGGAGGGCAAGAGAAAGGCAGATACAGACAGAGAGAGGAAAACAGATACAGATATATAGGAACAGGAAGAGAGGCAATTTAGGGAACTTGTGACGGTTATTAAGTGAAGCAAAGAAACATTGTCTTATTCTAAGAAGGATGATTTTAGACGGAGCTAGTCTGCCTATGCAGGGGCCCCTGAACCAAAACACTCTTCCCCTAAATACCTGAATACTTTTACTTCATTTGTCACACTGTCTCAATTCTACCACAGGATTATTCTTTTTTTAAAAAAATAATGCTTCAAAAAATTCAAATTACCTCTGGGAGGGTTAAAACACTATTATTACTAGAAGAATAATATGACATCACTGGGAAAAACTTTATTACTTAGCTCAAAACCCTATTTTAAATATGAGGATGCTGAGACCTCGTCAAGTCAAGCTATTGTCTTAAAATCACAAAGCCCAACTGTTTCAGAACTGAGGCCTCCAGTCTCCTGAGTCTCTATGTGAGGAGAACTACAACAGTAATAACAGACAACATTTCTGAGTGGTCGTTCTGGAGCAGCCAGTGCTCTGAGACAAATCCATATGTCACAATGTTAAATGGTACTACCTGTACATGTTTTTCCCACCTTTGTTAAGCAGAGGAAGAAGCAGCTTGTGGGTTGTTTCAGTGAATGGGAAGAAGGGCAGAAGAATGGATTGATCCTGGTTTCAATGAGAGGATGTTCATGCTTACCCATGTTATGCACTGGGGTTTTGCCCAAGATTTGAGAGCATCCTTAGAACACTCCTTTCAACGTTTCCATTGATATCATTCATCTTCACTCTCTACTGCCAAGGAAATCTAGTCAACTGCACTTTTTTTTTTTTTTTCCTTCTAGACGGAGTTTTGCTCTTTCATCCAGGCTGGAGTGCAATGGTGTGATCTCGGCTCACTGCAACCTCCGCCTCCTGAATTCAAGCAATTCTCCTGCCTCACCCTCCCGAGTAGCTGGGATTACAGGCACCTGCCACCACCCCCAACTAATTTTCATATTTTTAGTAGAGACAGGGTTTCACCATGTTGGCCAGGCTGGTCTCAAACTCCTGACCTTGTGATTCACCTGCCTCGGCCTCCCAAAGTGTTGGGATTACAGGCGTGAACCACCGCACCTGGACTGCACTTTTCTTATGAGATAAAAAATTAGAATTTATAGCTTAAAATGGTACTTCATAAGATTCTCATTATATGTTAGAAGTTCTTAACAACCTGTCATAATATTATCTTACCTTTAAAAAATTACTTAAGATCTCTGTTAGCTATCACTTTATTTATAAAATTGTCAATAAGTGCTTGAAAACAGTAGGAAGGGCTAATCTATAATTCATCTTTGTGCTCATTTAGATTGCTGCCCTTACCCATCTAGCTAGTCTGGATTACAATAGTTTGCCTTATTTAAAAATAGGAAGATTATGTGTTTTGTTCTCTCCAGATTGGTCACTTTCCATCCCAGACTGAGAAAATTCATTTCAGCGATCAAAGTTCAGTTTGAATGCTACTTTTATTACAAAGCTTTTCCAAATCACACTGCCAGAAGTCATCAGCTGATCTTTAAATTTCTATTTGCAATTTATTTGAAGCTCTTTCCAAGGTTTACCACGTATCACGTATCACTTTAGATTAGAACTATATATGTACATGTCTTAACTTTCTTCCTAGATGAGAAATGGCTTAGGACCAGGAAACTTGTGCTCTGTCTGAGAACCTATAGTGCTTCCATAAATTCTCAATTAATATGTGTATACGTTTAAATGAATGATGAGCTGAAGCTACGGGGCATGTGAAGGAAAAAAAATGGGAGAAACAAGGTTCTGAGTGAACTGGAGAAAATTCCTTGAGAATTTCTTTTATGGTGCGTCACAGTCAAATCACTAAAGATTACTCTCCCAAAGATAAATCAACTTCTCACAATAAATGTTTACCTATATTTGGATCATTACAAGACATAGGTAAAACAAACTTGCCAGGAAATTATCCAAATATATTATATACTGTCTCCATTTGCTAGCACAGATATAAACCCTTATATCAGTAAGAAAGAAAAACTGAGCAACCTTTGATCTGGCCTAGAATTATTCAATCTAAAATTCCACATTCCAGTTCTACTCCCTTTTGTGACTACAACTTCTACTGGCTCTCAAGGGAAATAAATACAAAAGACTTGTGCCAGACTCTGTAGAAAAATATGGCTATCTGATTTTAAACTTTTATGTAGCTACTTACTGACTTATGAGTTATGGTAGTTAGTTTCCATTAAAATAATCTAAGATTTGCTTAAACTTTTGAAACAGCAAATTAAATTACATATACTTAAAAGAAAAAACTCTATTTTGTCTTCTGTGTACAAGGCACTAGGTTAAACCTACATAGGAAAGAATCAGAGGCGGATTCTCTGCCCTTGTGGAGTTCATACTCTAGAAATTCAATAACCGTTAATCAACCTATCATACAATTAAAATTTTGGGAAATAGAAAAGGGAAACATAAATTGGAGATCTGTTTGTGACTTAAGCAAGGCTTCTTCTAAGAAATAATTTAACTTAGTTTTGAAGAATTTATTGATTCTCCAAAATTGTCATCTATAATTTCTACAGATTTCTGAATGAATAACGAATGATTTAAAGTTCTAGAATTACACATTGATCTTATTTAATCTTTTCTTTGGAATGTGTTTTCTTCACTCTTACAGAATATAAATCAATTATTTATAAACATTTATCAAACTTCATATGTATATCTTCATTAGAGTTGTGGACTGATTACACAGTTGGAACACTTGCATTTTTGCAACGTTATTTATAAGAAACAGTAGACTAAAAGAGCTGGTATTTAAACCAAATAATTTTGCTAGGATGTTCTGATATATTAAGAGGAGGTTTAAGGTGCCATATAACTACATGTGTAAGTACACCCTTATTGCTGACCTTACAATGCACTTAGTATCTTATACTTCACTAATGCTGTCTCTACTACCACAAGCAATTTATTCTGCCTCATGTTCCTCAAGTGCTCATAAATCAGCATTAGATCCTTTTTACTGAGTTGCTGATTTTAAGCCAGCACAGTTAGAAGGAGCATTTGGATTCAAAGTATAATATTGGCACACATATTGATTTTAATTAGTCTAATTAGTTCATTACACTAAAAATCACACAGATCATTTATTACATCAAACTTAATGGCATATGATCAAGGATTTAATATGATAATGAAGTAGATCAATTATCACTCATAAAGGAAGTCATTAACAAGTGTAAACATTGTCAAGTTGAATACCATTACAAATTATGAAGTCATAGCAAAGAAAATTTGCATATACACACACTAATTTTATTTTGTAGTTAATCTTCTCTTTAAAAAATAGGTATAGTTCCATTTTTAAATTCACTTTAATGTGCCTGTTATTTCTATTTTAAGTTACGCACAAGCTGGTTGACATAGGTTGTTATGTTTAAATACTTGTAATTGTATCTGGGAAATCTATATGTCGCAAAAAAATTAACATCGTTAGCTGCAACTAAAGTCCATTTCCATTTCTTTTTTTCCTTCTCTTTGAAAACTTAGAGTTTGTTCCCTCTGGCAGTTTAGTCGTCCTGGTTTGCATAACAATAAACAACCAATGAAGGTTCTTGAAATATCTGTGATACTTGGTATATCCTGCAGGCTAATTGATGTTATTTTTAAATCTTTAATTAAATAACAATAACAACATATAATTACATTCAGCAAGGATCAAGATTTCTGCAAAAAGATTTCAGATTACAACCCTACATACTCATTTATTAATGCTTTTTGCGGCTTTAACATTACCAAGGCATCTTAAATAAAAGCAGCCAAGTGTGCACACTGGTCCTAACTCAATGCATTGCCATTTATCATTATTATTGCTATCATTACCCTTTGCTTAGGGTCCCTTCACTCTGTTTTAAATCCATTTGACAGTAGTGCACATTCAAGCCATTGAGAATTTATTTTTCTGGTGAGAACTTGGGAGGTAGTATATAAAATATTTCCTTCATTTCGATCTAATTATCATTACCTAAATGTTAAACTTCAACAAAAAAATGCTGTCCCAGGAATTCTTCTAAATCTCTTCAGAGTTCTCAAGCAAAACACCTTGCTGTTGATAATTTTATATATATATATAAAACTGATGTAAAGAGCATCATAAGTGTTCCTAAGTAATAAACTACAATAGCTAATAATAATAATAAAACTAATAAATAATATAAAATAAAATATCTTCCCAAAATACCACCTCATTCTGTTGTCAAGATAGCAAACCTGGAAACCAACCTCTGTGGATTCATCATCTGGTCCCTCCATTTTAATATGTGTACCTTACAGGCTTGGTATGAGGATCAAATGAGTTAATATCCCTAATGTACTTAAAATGGAGCCTGGCATGCATTAGTCACTCAGCCGTTAGCCATTTTATGAAGAAGCAAGTCGTGGTGTGTTCAGTTGTCTGACATTTTTCTAGTCTAACAGCTTCCTAAAGCAGACTGTAGTGCAATGAATAACCAAAGCTCACCTTTCTGCTTTACTTTCTGCCACTAGTGTAGAGTATACAACAATGGTATAATTTCTTAATGGCATTCTCTTACCAGACACTCTCACCTCAATGTATTCTCATTGCCATTATTGTTCAAAAGCGAAATTGACTGTATGGATGTCTTCTTCTGAGAAATGTCTGTTCATATCCTTTGCCCACTTTTTGATGGAGTTGTTTGTTTTTTTCTTGTAAATTTGTTTGAGTTCTTTGTAGGTTCTGGATATTAGCCCTTTGTCAGATGAGTAGATTGCAAAAATTTTCTCCCATTCTGTAGGTTGCCTGTTCACTCTGATGGTAGTTTCTTTTGCTGTGCAGAAGCTCTTTAGTTTAATTAGATCCCATTTGTCAATTTTGGCTTTTGTTGCTGTTGCTTTTGGTGTTTTAGACATGAAGTCCTTGCCCATGACTATGTCCTGAATGGTATTACCTAGGTTTTCTTCTAGGGTTTTTATGGTATTAGGTCTAACATTTAAGTCTCTAATCCATCTTGAATTAATTTTCGTATAAGGAGTAAGGAAAGGATCCAGTTTCAGCTTTCTACTCATGGCTAGCCAATTTTCCCAGCACCATTTATTAAATAGGGAATCCTTTCCCCATTTCTTCTTTTGTCAGGTTTGTCAAAGATCAGATGGCTGTAGATGTGTGGTATTATTTCTGAGGACTCTGTTCTGTTCCATTGGTCTATATCTCTGTTTTGGTACCAGTACCATGCTGTTTTGGTTACTGTAGCCTTGTAGTATAGTTTGAAGTCAGGTAGCATGATGCCTCCAGCTTTGTTCTTTTGACTTAGGATTATCTTGGCAATGTGGGCTCTTTTTTTTTTTTTTCCATATGAACTTAAAGCATTTTTTTTCCAATTCTGTGAAGAAACTCATTGGTAGCTTGATGGGGATGGCATTGAATCTGTAAATTACCTTGGGAGGTATGGCCATTTTCACGATATTGATTCGTCCTATCCATGAGCATGGTATGTTCTTCCATTTGTTTGTGTCCTCTTTTATTTCACTGAGCAGTGGTTTGTAGTTCTCCTTGAAAAGGTCCTTTACATCCCTTGTAAGTTGGATTCCTAGGTATTTTATTCTCTTTGAAGCAATTGTGAATGGAAGTGGATAAGGAGAAATAGGAACACTTTTACACTGTTGGTGGGACTGTAAACTAGTTCAACCATTATGGAAAAAAGTATGGCGATTCCTCAAGGATCTAGAACTGGAAGTACCATATGACCCAGCCATCCCATTACTGGATATATAACCAAAGGATTATAAATCATGCTGCTATAAAGACACATGCACACGTATGTTCATTGCAGCACTATTCACAATAGCAAAGACTTGGAATCAACCCAAATGTCCATCAGTTACAGACTGGATTAAGAAAATGTGGCACATATACACCATGGAATACTATGCAGCCATAAAAAAGGACGAGTTTGTGTCCTTTGTAGGGACATGGATGCAGCTGGAAACCATCATTCTCGGCAAACTATCGCAAGAACAGAAAACCAAACACCGCATGTTCTCACTCATAGGTGGGAACTGAACAATGAGATCACTTGGACTTGAGAAGGTGAACATCACACACTGGGACCTATTAGGGGAGGGGGGAGGGGGGAGGGATTGCATCAGGAGTTATACCTGATGTAAAAGACGAGTTGGTGAGTGCTGACAAGTTGATGGGTGCAGCACACCAACATGGCACAAGTATACATATGTAAGAAACCTGCACGTTATGCACATGTACCCTAGAACTTAAAGTGTAATAATAAAAACAAAAAATAAAAAAGGGAAATTAATCATACCTTTTCCCATTCTTTTCTGTGAAGAGAATAAAGTCCAGTTCAAACTCCATACCATGACATTTTCTCTATCCTCCCCGATCCTATCTCTCTACTCTAGGTTTGCGTGCTGCGGCAACACCAGGTTCTCATTGTTTCCTAACAGGCATTGTGCTTATTAGCCTCCGTGCTGTTCACTTCCTAGGTTTGCTTCCTAACAGGTTCCCTGTTTTTCTCCCTGATGAATCCCTAATGATTCTTCAATATCTATTCCTTCCAAATGCATTTCATTCTTCATTATGAGTTACGCAACTCTGGGAAAATTATTTAATTTCTCCAAATTTTAACTTCTTCTCCGAAATGCGTGAATAAATATGATCATCTATGCTAACGTGTTTGTAAGATTAGGTACATATTCCACACAGAGTTCAGCACACAATAGGTGCTTAATGAATTGTAGCTATTATTATTATTATTATTGCTAACATCGTTATTATTCCATCTACAAAAAGAAAGCCTGTATTTCCCAACCAAAATATAATGAAAGCTACACCGGGATCAAAGCATTTGAGCCCACAGGTACTAGGTCCCCAAACTCTAAGAAGTGTGTTAATAGGTAGGACACCACCAGTGGTGAGTAAGACAGAGGTGGTAGTTTAAAATTCTGTAGTCAATGCTTATTACCTGGGTGATGAAATAATCTGTGCACCAAAACTCCGCAACACACAATTTACCCATGTAACAAACCTGCACATGTACCCCTGAACCTAAATAAAAGTGGAAAATAAAAAATAAAAACTCTGTAGTCAAAAGTCAAAGATTGCCTTGAGAGAAGGAGCTTATTTCGTAACAAAAAAGACAACTAATATGGAGGGAGGAGCAACTCCAAAGCCCAATAACGTTGCTATTATTGCCATCCTGCACAAATATAAAAAATATGTGTTTTTAGAAAACATTTAAATGTAGCAAAATCCTATCATCTGATGAGATCTGAATAACACAACATGTCATTTGTTTATGAAGCATAAGCAATATACCTACAGATTGGTCTACTCTGCAAAAGTAAGAAGAAAGGAACACCTCCACCTCTTTTTATGGATCTGTCAAATAAGTGCTGTGCTTTCTCTATCAAGATCACAAGCTTTGGTGAATTAGTCATGGAGTTCTTTATTTTTAGTTCAGATAAGCTGATTGTTTGCTGGTGAATGCAGTCTACAGACCTGTTGGCAAGTTGAGAGAAGGCCCTCAAGGAATACACTGAGGACTACAGTACAACTCCAGCCAAAAGTAGTACACAAACTGCTCTCCCGATTCCACTGCATGAATACACACACCGCCTTAATTAATCCATCATTAACATCAGAGAGCGGCACAGCGCCTACCACACCTGGCTTGACAGCTGGATTGAAAGCACCGTTGACAGCTGGTGCTTATGCACTTGCTTGAAGTAAGGGGGCTGATGATGGGCTTGCCTAGGGAGCTAGCGCCCTGCCGAGAGGTTATGTGTTTGATGAACGTAATGGCAGGTAATGAGAATACTTTATGCTAGAGTTTGCGGACTGATGTAACAGCATCACAATAAAATGCGCATACTTGGCAATTCAATATCTAACTCTGCTAAATATTGTAAAGCCATGTAAACATTTGAAGAAATATCTCGTGGGCTAAGCAGTAAGCTCCCACGGAGCAATATTTGTAACCTTAAATAGCTAAATAGAATCACTGCTGGTCCTTGTCGCCTGGGGGGGAAAGCATTCCCATAAACATCAAGGCAATTCCCTTCTAAACTCTTGATCACACTCTATGCTTACTACCACGGAGTGTAACTTTAACCCCAGATGCTCGTCTTTTCCCTAAATCAATGTTTAGCCTTTATATTTTAGGGCCTTATTCAGGTAGTGTTATCTATCATAGCAATTAGGGATGATTAAGTGACGTCCAGTGGTGATTGATGGTTCCTTCTAGTGTTTATTAAGTTGGGAGCACTTCTCTCTTGTTAATATAACGAAAAAGGCTGGGTCAGTTGCATCTCCAGTTTCAACAAGCTGAGAATCTGATTTTTCTCTAAGTGTCCTGCTTTTGGCTCAGCGTAGCTTAGCAGCTGTAGCAGCACCATTAATAGTTTCACAGGGCCTATGGAATTAAGGTTAAACCCTGAAAACCCTGAAATTGGCACTTAGATCCTTCCCTGCCCTGCTTCCATTGATCAACCCAACCTGCCCCTTCAGACTCTAAGGTGGCTAAACTGAATTTGTTACTGTTCTCTGAAAACAGACTGCTTTTTTTTTTTTTTTTTTTTGTCTCTCTGTGCCTTTGTTCACATTGTCCCAACTCCCAACTAATCTTTCATGACCCAGGTCAGAAACCACCTCCTGATCACATTTGCTTCCTCGGAGCTATATAGAAGAATGAAAGTGACTTGACCCACTGCTGCGAGATTTTTAAAGGCAAGGGACTCTGTCCTATTTATCTTTTGCCAATTCATTTTTGGAATAAATGAATTAGTGACAAAATCAAGAATAGAAGCAGGTCTCACTGTATAGTACGTGTTGCCCCCACCACCTTACATTATTCCCCAGCTGTGACTAAGTGAAAGACATTTAAAAGGTAGAAAGAAAAATCCAAATCTATCCCTTGAATTACATGTAGTGTGCTTCTCTATTAATAATAGCAGCTAACAGTTTTTAAGTCTTTATTAACTACATTCAATACATTTTTAACTTATGACTCACAGTCAACCAATGAGGTATTATCACTCTCATTTTATAAGTGAGGAAAATGTGACTCAGAGCAAAAGTTAGGTAACTTAAGTTTACAATGAGAAAGTAAAAGAAGTTAGGTTTTCTAAAGCTAACCTTTATTGAACAGATAGTATGCTTTGGAGACTGTTCTAGGTTCTTTTCCATAGTAAGTCACTTAATCCTCCCTACTACTCTATGAGGTAGGTACTAATATAAATTCCAACAATGAGGAAACTGAACAACAAAAGAGGGTAAACACTGCATGTCAAATGGTAATCAGTGGGGCTGAGATTTAAACTCAAGGAGTTTAGCCCCAACTCTCAAACACTGTGCTATAGCGATTCCAGCATCTTTGACATCAAGCTCAGACTATTAACTGCTATGTGACCTTGCCTCAAAAGGAACATTTATGCCACTGTGTTTATAGTATGTGTGTGTGTACATGCCTGAACTCCCAGGCTGTGGCTTTCTCATCACTGGGCATCCTACAGTGTCTAATTATCTAATACTGTTTTATAGACCTAGGTTTTCAATAAATATTAGAGGCATTTCACTTATGTACTTTGCCTTAAATCAACAGAAAACTATTAAGAGACAATTTTCTATGACTCTCTCACATTTCTGCACATCTTAGAGAGGCAGTGACACCATTTGTTCCAGATTATCTTCTCATCAATGTTTGTGTAGCAAATAGCCTTGAAAGACAGAAATTGTATCTTCCCCTGGAGTAAAGTGCAAGTGTGCTTATAGCTTTCGGGAGTAGAGATAATACATTCTCCAGAGTAAAAAAATGGATATATGTACTGCACGTTACAAAAATCCAGATTCCCTAAACTCAAGATTCCTCTCCTGTAACATAACCCATTGCTTATGTAAACATCTCTCTGGGTCCCATGGGAGACCTGAAACAAATAGGCAAGAACTGATACAAATAAGCCCATGCTAGTTGCTGGCCATGAGTAATAAAAGTCCTTTGTCTCTAACCTGGAAATTTTGGGTCTTCTGCCATCATGGTAAGAACTGCAGCAGGCTACCTTGTAAGTTTGCAAGTACAATCAAATCTTAGACCCTTCAGAGTTCTTACCTAAAACAACTAACGTTATGAAAACAAGTTTCCATGGTTCTCTATAGGTAACTAAAAAGTTATTTCTAAAGTAGAAGTTGGAAATTAAAAAAAAAAAAAAATTAAATTATCGATTTACAAGTAATTTATTTCCTAGTGAATTAATTCACTGTCCAATAAAGTCTCAATAATATTTCTTTCAGAAGACCACAGGCAGCTGCTAAACTATCAATTGATAAATCTTAATGAATTCAATAAAAGTAGGAAAACACAATTATAATTATTGTTGACTAGTAATCATAGTTAGTTAAGTAACGTTTTTAAACATGTCATAATAAATCTTGAAGGCTCATTTGAGAAATATCTATCCGAATTTTCTGTTCTTTCTCACATGTGCGGAGAAGATTCTGGCTGTCTTCATTCTTGCCTGCAAGAAAAGTGTGACATAATAAAAAAAGACCTGGGTTACAAAAAAAACCAATATTAAAACCATGCCTCCTATTTATACATTCATTCACTCATTCATTCAACAAACATAGTTGAGTGCTGGACACTGTGCTAGGCACTGGGACTCTAACGATTAATAAGACTCAGTTTAGTAAAGAAATGGTTATGTATGTCTCCAATCAAGAGGCTTAGATTCTATGGGCCTTAAATTCCTCATTTGTAAAAGTGTTTCATTATATTTTATAAGTTTTTGCACATTTGAAATCATACAATTTTTTTAAATAAAAACTTTAAAGGCTACCTTCAATTTTAAAGCCTACCAAACCGATCATCATAGACCATGTGGCACAAATCTAAATCTTAAAAGATTCAGAATGTTCAAATACATTTTTAGTTTTTTAAATGAAATCCCTTGTGAATCACCCTTGAGGGCATGATCCACTATAAGATAATGTTAGGAGGAATCATTTAACCCCTCCTTCTCAAGTTAGAAGACAGAAGACCACAGGCAGCTTCATTTCTAAAGGGGAAGGGGTGAATTCACTAACTAGTGAATTTAGAAGGAACAAGGACAGCATGATTTTGTTCCTTCCATGTTTCTCCCCTCTGAGAATCTGTCCTCAGGATGCTCCAGTATCTGCTTCTCAATTGTAGCAGGTCTACAATGGCAGGATTTACCTTTAGAGGACTTACAATGAAGGAAGAGAAGCATCCAGTTTTGGGTGGATACACCCAAAAGTGAAAGTGTTAGAAAACCTAACTGCCTACAGATTTAAGCCATGTTTTTCCACATTTTGAAAAGTAAAGCTGATATACTGATCTCATCTATATTATTTTTATGTCTCATGTTTCAATTGTTTGACAACATGCACAAAGATAAAGAGTGTGTTTTATTAGCCTCAATTCTCAATAGAAACACGTTTCTAAACAGTGTAAGTAGTTTTGCCTTACACTGTGACAGAAATATAAAATAGTTGTTGCCAAATTTTGAAATCCTTCAAAGAACATCTCTATTACAAATTTACCAGAGAGGCATCTATTATATTTTACCTTAATGTTTGTAACTCTATTATTATTATTTTATAATTACTCCACTTTAGTAAAAAGCATATTTTAGATGCAGTAAAAGTATTGGTCATTTGACTGAACTTCAGTACTCAGTCAAGTGCATGGCAGATAAATTGATGGTTGAGAAAAGGTAAAGGTTGAATTAATGCCTCTAACAATAAATAGATGATGAACCATATATCAAATTGCACACTTCCAGAAGGTAAGGACTCGTCTGTTTCTGAAAACCTTGTGTTCTACAGACCACCCCATTCAAAATATTTTAACACAAAGGTATTTCTTCAATAAATGTTTGTTAAATGTGTGTAGAAGCATGTGAAACGATGCATAAGTTATTTCTTTATTGTTTTTCCCATTGGATCACTTCTCGGTGGAACTTGTGGACATGTCTTTCAGTCCATATGTCCCATATTCCTTTTAAAATATTATATGTTAGGAAAACAATAAACATGCACATTTCACTTCATTAGGGATGACAATCTACAATTTGTTAATATTATTGTAGTGGGCAAAATAAAAATAAAGTTAGATTACATAGTGCTTCACCATCAAAGATAACATTGTATTTAATTAGACTCTGTGAAACGTCTATTTGACACATAAAGAAACTGAGATTTAGAAATATTAAATTAACACTAGGATGTGCCAGTGTTGATTCTTAAACCCAGTTCATTTGATATGAAATTCTCATTATTCAACACTATGACTGCTTAAAAATAAGTTTGAAATTAAGAAACTTCTATAACTGCTAATAATTATCTATCAACTGCCTGTCTAGTCTTAGAGTTTGCATTTGTTGAACTCTTACACTAGAGTAAGAGAGCAAAGGTCATGAAGGTGGTATATGCTGTATAGTGCAAATTGAAATGACAAGAAAAAAATCCCGCTGACAAAACGTCAGTAAGAAAAAAGTGGGACTAATTCAGAAAAATAAAGGAATCATTTTAAACAATGCTGTAAAAAATAACAAACCACTTTTAAGTGTGTTGTTTGATCTTTACAACCAAAGTTTTTAATTCTGGAAACTATTTTTAGAATGCAATTAATATGTCATCAAGACTTTTAGATTATGCTCATGATTCATTGTAGACTATACAGAGAACAGACAAGAAATTTTTTTTCTTTCAACAGAAAGCATGGATCATCTATTTGATTAAAAGTGTGAAGGAAATGAAAAATCTGTAGCAAATACATAGCATGCATCCTGAATCATTTAAAATATGTTTCACCTAGTTTACATTTGAGTGGCTTCAATCAGTACAATGAAACCTCTTTCACTGGGTATCTAAGTGTATAATAAATTAATTAAGAATGTTGGTAAAACCTATACTCAAAATATATCATAATCTCAACATATCAGTAAATTTACTTTTTATTTTTTAATTTTAACATTATAATTTTGATGAAAATTTCCACAGTGGAAAAAAATAAATACAATTCTGTCAAATAAGGAACAAAAAAGAAATTAGATAAAGTGCATTGATATTTTCTTTGTGAAGAAGAATTGTACCTTATATTACAAATATATTTACCCACAATTGCGTATTCTTTTTACCATTTACAATACTTTTCTTTCCTCTTTCCTTCAGTTATTCATATTAAACAAGCATTTACTGCACACATACTAGTGAGCAATAGTAAAATGAAAGAGAGGCAAAGTCGAAAAAGAAGATAGGGTTTTGATATCCTCAAAAATCTAATGTGTTAGTTAACTAGGAGAATGACATGTAAACAAATGATGGAGAATCAACAGGGTAACAACTCTACTAATATTATGTTAAAACTGTTACAGTAGCAGAATTGAGAAGATATCTGAACATTGAGAACAATCACCAAGAAAATGACATTTGAACCAGGTCTGAATTGACCAGACAGAGAATATAGATAGATCAGTAATAGGCAGAGGAAGACTGTGTAGAAAAGCACCAGGCAAGTGTAGGGAAGAAGTAGAACAGTGGTGCTGTACCCATAATATATGTGAAGGTGGAGATGGGGAGAATGGACACAAGTAAAGGTAAAAAGGGACACCTGCATTAAGAGCCCTATATAGGATCAAATACTAGATCCAGTTGAATACCAATGGGAATTTTTGGAGTCAAAAAATTAAAAAATTAACACGGGTTTTTAGAAAAAAAATATTCTAATGAATGTAAATGGAGATTGTATCAAATACAAATATCTCAAGCCTCAAAGATCACTTGGGAAATTCTTCGTTTCTGTGAAATGAGAGGGGACTGGGACCCATATCAACATAGTGACCTAGAGCTGGAGATGGACTTTGAAGCACATTTACAAAGAAGAATATCCTTCAAGCCTGGTGAGATTTGGTGTGAGAAGTTCAGAAGAATCTGAGAGAGTGCCAAGCTTTTCAATTTAGATGACTCTGTGTTACTATTATCAACTAGAGGCAATAGACAAAGTTGATAAAGGGGGATAAATTGATAATGGGTTCTTTTTGAGGCATGTTGAGTTTAAGATTCCTTCAGAATCCACAGAGATATAAATAAGGGGGACAGGGAGAAACATGGCACTGGAGGACTATGGGAGAGTTGAGCTAGAGCATCTACTTCTGGGGCATCCAACGTGAAAAGAATCAGTGACCATGTATGAGATCACCCAGAGCAAGTGTGAAGAAGGTTGACTGCATAACCAAGTGGCACCTTGATTTTCAAGGCATACGTGGAAAATAGCCAGCTACAAAAACAAAAAGAATCTCAGAGGGGAAGCAGAAGGAGAAAAGTTCATGCAGATATTGATCAAGAGTGTTCCATGTTTCGAGACAGTGAAGCAGATGAGGACTGAGGAGCATCCAATTAATTTATCATCAAAGAAATGCAATTGATGGAAATTTGGGTGTAGGAGTAAAAAGATTGTTTAAAATTAAAAGATGTCATAGATAACAGAATAGGTAGTTAACAAATACTTCTGCTTTATTAAAATATTCAAAACTACCAAAATAAATACTTTTTTCTTCATTTATTTTCTTAAGCACAGTAAGGTTTTGCAAGTCATTAGAGATTCTACTCTAAGTGAAATCTTCTGTCATAATTTAGGCAAATAGAACCCAAAGTGACTGAAAATATAGGTAGGACACAGAACATCTTCTGGTATACAAAAAGAAATTATCCCAACATCTATGTTTCTTTATACACTTACTAACTTTTCATCAGAATGTATGATGAGCCAAGTGAATAAGACCCATGTTTTTATTTTTACTTTCATGTTAACCCTCTAAATTCTTTTCTGTTTAGTCCTGGCATGTTACATTTGTATTTTCTGTCATTTCAGGATAAAAGTGATTTTTACTATCCTAAAATATATTGTTTGAATTTCCCCCTAAATAAATAACATTATGTGATTTACTCCCCAAAGCCACACCGACATTAATAATAATACCAACGTAAATTTTGACAAGATATCATAAGTTACAAAACCATTCCATGAACTGTCTCATCTGACACCTTCTACAACTGAAGAAAGTGAATAAGGCAGATATAGTTATCTTGCACGTAAGAAGTATGACTTTAAGTGACTTCTCACAAGTCGCATGATGAGAACCTGGACTGTTCCTCTACAGCCCTGCCTCTTAGTTATCTTCAGCCTAGAAAATAAAACTCCTTAGCAAATTAAAAACATCTAATTTTTTTCTGTAAAATATTCTTTATTTCAAATTCTCAAAGAGAAAACATATTGTTTGATTTTCTTTTTAATGGCCAATACACTAAATTACGTTGAATAGGACAATAATTAAATATGTATACAACTTTTTTATATAAGCCAATTTATTTTATTATGAGAAATCATATGGTATAGGAGTTAAAGTTTATAGACTCTGGAGCCACCTAGCTAGGTTCAAGTCCTAGCTGTGCTACTCACTTACTGTGCAACTTCAGTCATGTCACTTAAACTCTCTGTGACTCAGTTTCCTCATTTATAAAATAGATGTGATAACAATAATTGTTCCTACTTCCTAAATTTTGTTGTTTGAGTTATTACATTTAAAGCACTATGTAGGTATTCCTGTTACCATCATTATTCTACAATGTACTAACATTTTTAAAATGAAATGCAAGGAATTAGAGAAAATACTATTTTTCCACCAGGTAATTTTTGAATCTAACAAGACTACTGAGAAGACCAAGGAAAGAAAAGATTAGAACAACTTTCTACTATCTTAATTGCCAAATTTGAGAGAATGTGAAGGTCCATGGCTGCTGATGACTTGAAGATATAAAACTAAATACCGAATTATTTCTTCCTGTTCTCACAAATTATATACATTTGTTTTGAAAGCAGACTGACTTTTTTAAATGAACAAAGAACATGAGTATACAGTGCACAAAAAAGTGAAAAGAATATAGATATTCATGAAATAGTGCTGAGCCTCAACTCAGGTTTAGGGACTATGGAGACCCAGGCAGCCCTTGGGATCTTGGTGGAAGGAGCCCATGGACTTCTTCACTTAATAATATTGCCTTTAATATGATTGTGCTGCCAAAAATGCCGGTCACCATGTCTCTCATTTTAATACTGCAAATCCTTTGGAAATCTCTGATACAGTTTCCATCAGGTGTCCACATTGGGCAATTAAGCTACAAAGGAGAGGCAAAGCAATGTAGACATTTTCAGGATGGGAGAACTTCCCTATAAGCATAGTGGGCAATTCTAATTGGATGGGGGCAGAAAGTAGAGGGCTAGACAGATAACTCTCCTCAAAAAAGATACTATAAATTGTCATACAGAAATACTTGAATCCATCTACTTATTTCAATTAAAGAGATTCCTTTCATAAAAGTATTTAGTTAAAAACTATTTTTGGAAGCTTCTTAAAGTACTTCCATTTCTTTTCAGAAAACTTGTTCTGTTACCTCCCTTCCCCACCCCAAAACTGACTGAGGTTGTATCTTTCCACAAATCTTTGCTGAACATTGATTTTTATAATTTTTTAAAAATATCAGCTTCAATGTGACAGGTTAAAAATAGTAGCCATTATGTTAACTTCAATTTTGTAAATGTTAGACAACCCACACAATTTCAATAAAGTTTTATACCACTCTTCTCTTTTTTGTCTTAGACTAGCTCAAGTTGGGTTCTCTTACTCACAAACAAAATTTGAAAAAGGAAGTTAAAAATGCAACATCGTCAATCTGAGACCACTAGTGAAAATTTGAAAACGATACATATGTATCAACAGGAAAAATGGCTAAATATGTTTGCTAAATGTTTACCAAAAAATAATATACTTAGAAATTCATTTTCAAACAATACTTGAAAGTATGAAATGTGCTCACGGTGTCATATTAGGCACAAAAAAAAAATTGTTGCAAAAGCCTTTGTATACATTGCCACATAAAATGTATGAAACAAATAGAAAACAATTGAAAATTTAATTAAAATGCTACCAATAGTTATTTCTACATAGTGGGATAACTGATTTTGTATATTTCCTTCTTCATATTTGTCTATTTCAAATTTTCTAACCATACGTTATCTATATAATCCATCAAGATTCCAAGGGCTGCCTGGGTTTCCACAGTCCCTAAACCTGAGTTGAGGTTCAACACTATTTCTTTTATTTATTTATTTATTTATTTATTTATTTATTTATTTATTTATTATACTTTAAGTTCTAGGGTACATGTGCATAACGTGCAGGTTTGTTACACATCAACACTATTTCAAGAACTGTTTACATTCTTTTTATTCTCGTAAGCACTGTTTGTTTATTCATGTCCTATGTGACAAAAATGTTTGAGGATATGTAAGAATTCAGAGTCTACACCTACTAACTCCATCTAAATAAAATGCAAGTAAGAAAACTTATTACCAATTTATGAATGAACCCATTTAGAGACACAATAAAGCATGCAAGATATAGCAGTGAATAAAAAACTTTGACATTTATAATTATACCATGTTATATACATGATTAGCTCCATGTATTTTTTATATCAAACATTATTAAATCTACATGGATAAAAGTAGACTTAAAGTATACAGTATAAATGGCAAACAAGCATTCTTAAAGATAAGAGATTTACTATTAAAAGCACTAATCTATATCAGGCAAAGAAGTGGTAAGGAGGAGGGGAAAGTAAATTTTCTCAAGAGCTTACTTTATTGGGGTGGTTGGGGGAAAACAGTGGAATCAAATCTGTGGAAATAGTGTTATGAGTTGAATTGTACTCCCCCAAAATTCATATGTTGAAGTCTTAACCCTGACAATGTAATCTTTTTTTGAAAATAGGGTTGCTGAAGAGGTAATTAGTTAAGATGAGGTCATACTGGGAAAGAGTGGGCCCCTAATCCAATATAACTGATGTCCTTATAAAAAGGAGAAATGTGGACACAGACATACACACAGAGAGAACACCATGTGAAAAGAAAATCGGAGATCAGCATGATGTATCTACAAACTAAAGAATGACAAGGATTGGCAGCAAACCACCATAAGCCAGGTGAGAAGCATGAGACATTATTTTCCCTCACAGTCTCAGAATGAACCAACCCTGAAGACAGCTTGATTTTGGACTTCTAGCCTCCAGAGATATGAGATAAAAAATTTCTGTTGTTTAAGCCACTGAGATTGTAGTACTTTGTAATGGCAGCCCTAGCAAACCAATACACTAAGTAATATGAAAGAGCAAGTTGGTATCTTGCTTTCAGATATTAGCTGAAATAAATGCATCTGATTACATATAAAATCAGGAAAAGGGAAACGTAAAGACTAATAGAATGGAACATAAAAATAGAAGCACTGGAAGGAAAAATCACAACTTGATTATCAAGTAATATAAAGTAAACGAGTGAACCCCCGTCTCTACTAAAAATATCAAAAACTTAGCCGGGTGTGGTGGCAGGTGCCTGTAATCCCAGCTACTTAGGAGGCTGAGGCAGGAGAATCGGTTGAACCCAGGAGGAGAAGGTTGCAGTGAGACAAGATAGCACCACTGCACTCCATCCTGGGCAACAAGAGCGAAACTTCGTCGTGGAAAAATAATCATAATAACAATAATAATAATAAAGAAAAGCAAGAAAGGAAGCAAAGATGCTTAGTAAAATCAAGTAAATCATTCACTATAGTAAATATAAACAAAATGAACATTTCATAGAACATAGAACTCGTAAGATTCAACTTTCAAAACACTGTACTTTATTTGCAAGAAGCATGTTATTGTAAACATTAAAATTATTGACTATTTATTAGATTCTCCCCTTCTTCTTGGGTGTGCAGAAGACTCTAGTTGGTAAATATGTCACATGACTGGTTTTAGAAAATGGGCTATGAAACAAATAACCTAAGAGGGAAGCACATGTCCTAGCTTCCTTTTCCCCTGCCACAGTGAACCCTAACACCACAGGTTAAGATGGCAGAACTACAAGATTGAAGCTGCCTGGATTAGTGAGGGTACAAATGGAGGACAGCTGAGTTTGCAAGTTAAAACAAAACGAAACAACTAAAAAAACCTAATTGGACTTTAGTGAGAGCCTAAAATAAACTTTGTTTCTCTAAGCCTTTTAAATGTCAGGGCTAATTTGTTAGTGGAACATAGCTTTTCCTTTCTAACTGATAAACACAATTAAAACAGAGTAATTATTTTTAAGATTGGAAATAACAGGATAAACAGAGATACCATGCAAATGAAGTAAAAAGAAACCATGAATGGATATATGGTGAGATGGATAATTGCACTAAAAGCACCAACAATTATAGACAATATAATGATGTAATGATAAAAATCACAATTCATAAAAAATATAAACAGCCTTAAACACACACACACACACACTCATCAATAATATGTTGTAAATCAACAATATGGTAGTTTAAGGATATAAAACAAAAACTATTGAAACTTCAACAAAGATTTGACTAAATTAGAGTATGAAACTTAAAGAATTTGACAGCTCTAACAGATAAAGTATAAGTAAAGTCATAAAAGAACTCAATAATAGTATATTTAACAGATATATCCCCTGTATAGAGAATACACACTTTATATGCTTAATTTAGCCACATCATAAAGCTTGACAGATTTTTAAAAGGTGTCTTTCTTTTAAAATAATTGAATAAAATTAGAAGTTAATAAAAGATTAACTAAAATAATATTGAGAATGTGTTAAAATGAACTCTGGGGAGGAAAAGACTTTTATACCATAGCTCTTCGAAGCTCTTGTCTCATCATCAATATCAAAAAAATAACATCAATACTATCCAACGTCCCATCTTCAAATTATTCTCTACATAAACTTCCAAGTTAGATGAAAACTTGTATTTTTTTCAAAGTGAGGGGATAAGTAGTTTACTTCCATATAAAGTCTTATGATAGCCTGGCTATAAGGAAGCAGAAGACACACAGACAATGTGAGGGAATTCAGCTCAGAAAAATATCTCAAGCCAAGTTACATTGTAGGCTTGAAAGATCCTGTCCATACATCATTGTACTGTCACCATGTAATAGGATGACCACACGTCCTGGTTTGCCAGGACAGTTGTGGTTTATGTCTGTTGTCCAGGTGTAATTATTAATAGTACTCTCTTTCACTTTCAAAAGTGTCACAGTTTGGACAATAAATTTTATAGTCACCCTACCATGTAGTGATACAGCACCATTGCTTAAGAGGGTAAGAATCTCAGGGCCTTTTCTATTCAAAGATTTGTGAACACACCCAGACCATCCATGGACCCTCTTTCATTGTTCTGCTCTTCCCTATCTATGAAAGGAACATCAACAGAATTAAGTATTAATTAATAATGAGAATGAAATGACTGGAAGCAGTATCTATGACCCTGTACAAATATGTTTATTGAAATAGATGGTAAGGGAATCACTGCATAGGATTATACTAGAGAAAATGATAATAACATATTAGGAAAAAATGTTATAGGACCTTATTAAACATATAAAGCTTATATTTCTAAACAAACTAAAACTCACCAATTAAATCAATCAACCAGTACAAACTGGAATACAGTCCATGCTAGTGTAATGGAAAGGATCAATATAAATTTGATCACCTTATATACATTAAAAAAATAGGCAAGATAAATTAGGAAAGCTATTGGTATAACTTGGATAATATATTAACTTATGATTTCATTTTACCCAACACTGGTATTTTTTAGTACACATGTTGACTTCTACAATATACTTCTATGAAGAAATACCAATCAACAGATTTATATCATAATCATCCCTATGCTAACAAAGCTTACCTAATAATGTAAAACAAAGTCATTCATTAGTCTCTTCTCAACATTCAGTCAATGCACTACAAGTTTGGAATACAACTCATATACTTCTGCTTACTGTTTTTTATTGCATAAGAAACTATGTACCACTTTATCTGTCCCTGGACAATCCTTGAGTATCTAATGTCCCTATTGTTTAAGACCCACTACTTTCTGCTTTTCATTTCACTTTCACAATGCCTACTACTAGCAAAGCCTTAACTTATCTATTCCTTCCAAACTCCCAATGCAAATATCTCTTTTTATAATAAAATGAAAGCAATGTTCCTTTACATTTTTTGCTCATTAGGTAGCCAGTATTATTGGCATTATATTTAATAGCCGCCTGGTATTTAAATATTCTTCTTTACCAACATTATATTGATCAGATTGCTCTAGATACTTGTCAATTTGTATAGATAGACAAATTTTTCTTGAATCTCTGTGAAATCAGTGCTTAGAATCCCACTTTATTTATTTGTCACAGAAATCTATAACATCTTTCCTCAGAGATTTAGTTAATAGCTATTTAGGGATAATTATTAAATATTGAACTTGAACTTTATTATTGCTCCTTGTTATATACTGGTGGACCCATTGACCATCAGAGTTTTTAAGTAATAGAAATGACAAATACAGATTCTTCTCAGAGGAGTAGTAGAGTTGTCAAGAAATATAAGAAATTTGTATATTTCCTAAATGCTCAGTTCCTAGAATTCAAAAGTAGCATTTGGAATATGTCCGTGGAAATTTGATAAAATGAAATAAATTTAATTTTACAAAAATCAAGTAATATTATTTTTAATGATTCAGATGTTTTCTATATGATTAAAGATAATTTCATGAATCATTGAACTTCAGATTTTTTTAAAAGGTCGGTATGATGGGAATTTTGAAAAGGATCAAAGTAAATGTGTCCAGTGCCAACATGAAAAGAATATATGCATACATTAATAGATGCCTCTTAAGATAAACTTAGGTGTATCTCAGAATTTCACAGCTCCTATAGACAAAATATAAGTAAGGTCATAGAATAATTGAATAATAGTTGATTTAATAGATACATCCCTTGTATAGAGAATATACATTTCCTTTATATGCCTAATTTAAACACATCATAAAGCTTGACAGATTTTTAAAAGGTTGCTTTCTTCGAAAATAATTCAATAAAATTAGAAGTTAATAAAAGATTAACTAAAAAAATAGATAATTTGCTAAAATTAATTTGGGGGAGAAAAGACTTTTGTACTATAGCTATTCAGAAGCTCCTGTCTCATCATCAATATCAATAAAAATAACTATCAATACCACTGTCATCTGGTATTTGAGCTGGTTCTGTAATACCACACGAAAACGTTTTAATTGCAAGTGAGAGACTAATTCTAGTAATGTGTATGTTTGGAAAGAGTTTATATTTCTTTCCTTTTTTTTTTCCTTTTAAGAGAGTGTCTTGCTCTGTCATGAATGCTGGAGTACAATGGTATGATCACAGCTCACTCAGCTCACTGCAGGCCCAAACCCTCCAGCTCAGCCTCCTGAGTAGCTAGGACCAGAGGTGGCGCATCACCATGCCCAGCTAATTTATATATATATATATATTTTGTAGAGATGTGGTCTCCCCATATTTATATTTCTTAATTAACAAAAGTAGAAGGGAAAATATTTTCAAAAAAAATTTATATATAGTTTTATTGAGGAAAACATTTTCAATTATCTTTGTTTTCAAAATCAAGGGAGTAAAATTTTAGACATTTTAAAGCTAATACTCATGTTAATATATATGACAAAATTATTTGTCATAAAAATTACAATGGCAAAAATAGTAATGCTAAAAATTCTCTAGTAGGCACAACAGAAAACTGCAGCTACTGTCATGAATGGAAAAAACAGACAAGTTTGCCTTTAGCCTATTATTCAGCCTAAATTGACATGATAGTTTCCTCCTACGCCAAATGCATACTTCAGTATCATCTCTAGTAACTTAGAAATTGTGCATGACAAATGACAATGTGATTATAGCATGTTACCATCTTACAAAATCAGTAACTCAGCCATTATGAGTACAAAGTATGTTTTTCAGATTTATGTTAATATCTGAATATTAAAATTTCATACATAAAAAAGTTCAACATGTACTTCATGATGAAATTCTGTCTTTGTATCTTGAGATTCCATCAAGTTTTTGAAGTATAATTGTGTAAATTTTTTTTGCCAGAGTAAAATAATTAATGAGCACTTTGATTCCCATTACTTTTAAGTGGAACTATTTTTTTCTATATTTACAGAAGTGAAATTAGTACTTAAAGAGATAGTAAGAATATTAAAAATAATGAGTTAGGTAACCCTGGGAAGCATATTATATAATTTTGTAGTCAATAGTTTATCTAAAAAATTTAAATAATGATAAAAAGCAAAACAACCAATAGTAGATAAAATTGTAATTCTAATATTTGTAAAACTATTCATGTGCTAGCAATCCTGACATTAAAGCAAATAACCTTAAAAAATGGCTGATAATTTGAGATATTTAATTATATTTAGGCCATAAGTATTTCCAGATTCGTATCTTGCTTCTCCAATGGCATCAGTGAAAAGACAGCATCTATTTACTATACAAATAGGTAGTAAAGTGTCTATAGGAGAAATCTAGAAGCCAGCAGTGCTGAAAAATTATTGTTTCTAAATCACAAGATGAAATTATGCAAACATGAATCTTTAAATGTAAATAATTAATAAATATATATACTGTAAGTTTTGGTAAAATTGAAACCACCTTTGCAACATTATAACTGAGGAAATTATGACAGTGAAAGAAATCAGACCAAACCAACTCTGTCTTGCTTCTAGCCCTCTAACCCTTGCTTTTAACCCTTAAACTGTCCTTGTTCATTCCTGGGCACAGGTCGAATTAACATTGGGAAGGAATTCAGTTCATGGTTTGACTCTGAAACGAAATTGATAACAGCCCTTTACCAAAAAGAACCCATTCTTGCCTGGAGTCCAGTCTGCCTTTGCAGGACTAACAAATTAGCTAAAAGATCAGAAATTACAATTTAGGGGTCATGCAGCCTCTGGCTCCAAGAGTCTAAACCTCCCAAAACTGATCCTGGGGATAACATCACTATTGTAAAACCTAAAATCAGTGCTTCAGATACTTTGCAGACCCTGCGCTGGATGGATCAGCTGACACCACCCAGTCTGGAAATCTGGCCCAACCAGTTCTGCTGTCACACCCAGGAACAGAACATATTAAGAAAACCTAACTTCTACCCGCTATGATTCCATCCCCAATCTGACCAGTCAGCACTCCCCACTTGCCAAGCCCCTACCTGCCAAATTATCTTTAAAAACTATGATCTCCAAATGCTCGGAAGACTGATTTGAGTAATAATAAAATTCCAGTCATCTGCACAGACGGCTCTGTGTGAATTACTCTTTCTCCATTGCAATTCCCCTGTCTTGATAAATCGGTTCTGGGTAGGCAGCGGGCAAGGTGAACCCATTGGGCAGTTACAAAATCTTGGATTTATTTTTGTATCACAGACATTCTACACTGATGATATTCGGCTTGAACTTTGACTTCAACCAAATGTTTATTTCAATATCCAGCCATTGAACATTTGGCCCATGTTCAGCCCCCAAGTAAGGGTAGAATCATTTTAATTCCCCAGGGAGCTCTCCTAAAAGTGAACCTTAGAGAAGGGCTTCTCAAACTGGAATGTGAATTAGGGTCTTCTGGGGAACTCTTCAAATGCAAATCCCGATCCAGAGTATGAGGTGGAAGCATAGATTCTGCATTTCAAATCAGTTTCTGGCTGATGCCACAGCTGCTGGTCCAGGGTCCACATTTGAAGGAGTAAGCTCCTAGAGAACCCCTAACATTCCTATGTGTGAGTGAACACGTGGACATTCTGAGCCAGAATTTCTGGGAAATAACTGTTCACTTCCCAAAAGTTTGTGCTGGGTTCGCAGCCTAGTAAGGGAGAAATGAAGAGAATTGAATTACCTCTTTTATAGCTTAAAGGTGCTCTACTATGTAAATTAAAGCAAAAGCGTGAACAAATTGAACAATTCACAAACAGATTATATTAAATACAAGAGTCTGAGAAATGACTAAATCATCCTGAATTATATCATTAAGTGTAAAAATTTAAAAGAACTACACACGATTTATATTGATAGTACAAAGCGAAAAGAAATCATTAATAGGAAGTCAAGAAAAGTAATCCAAAGACTGTGATTTAAAGATCCTGGAAATAAATTTTAAAAAGAAAAAAACAAGAATACATAGCATTAATGGAAACTTAAAGGGAAAAGTAAAAGTAAGATAAAATGCTAGCCCTCAGGATAAAGCAACAAGATGGAATTTTATAAATACTCTATCTTAAGGAAAAGATAATTGAGGAAAAAATAAACCTAATAAACCAATAGGGGTATACAACTTACTGAAAATGGCTAAAATATTAAAGGACTTCATATTAGTCTTTAGGTAGAAAAAAATGAAGAAATAAAATCTGTAGAGTAAGAAAGAACTGAAAAACTAACCCATCTCCACCAATAAGGAAAAAAAAAAACAGCTATACAGTCAGAGAAATATTTTAAAATTTGGAGAACACGTAAATCATCCAGCTACCATATATTACCAAGAGGATGACATGTAATCTATTGGAGAGGAAAATTTAATAATGTTTCTGTGGGACTAAACTTTTATTGTTAGAATCATTGTTTAATATATCTGAGCATCAACAATACATTAGAGTTGTACTTAAGGTAGAAATAGCCACTTCTATATGAATTTATGATTTAAGCTGAAAGACAAAACACAGGAGAGAGGAACAAAATACAGTCAGGGGAAGATGCGGAAATCATTTTCCCAGAAAATATTAGAATATACTACATAAGGGTAAAATTGTCTTTAGCAAAGAGTAAGAAAAATGAAGGCTATGTTTGTAGAAAACTTGAATTGAAAATAAGCTGATGAAATATAAGAATTTCTGTGCCATTTAGTCTACGCCTAAAGTATTTTCTTACAACTGGGTAATCCATGATAGCATAATATGGGAAAACCATCCATTATTAACACAGAGGAGTAAATGAAGCACTTTGGAAGAGAACTATCTTTCAGACCACCAAGGCTCTATTGACTTAATTGCGCCCCATTGTACTAAGTGGTCCTTTAATGGGAGGGAGGATGTAATGCAACTATGAGGCACTTGACACAACAGGGAATATTTTACTCATCTGAGAGGATACTTACAGATACTGCAATGATAACAATTGTCTAGTACCACTTCACACAAACACCTCTCCACATTTCTATGTATAAATTCACTTTGAAATTTGTCACTGGAGGAAAGGGTGATTTTTGCACACTTCAAAATTTTAAAGAAAGCAAAAGGAATTTTAAACAAAAATTAAACTTTAAACTAAAAGAGCTCTCCAAATGGCTTGAAAGCAACAGCTCCATGTTCTGTATGCACTATGGTGTCCAACATGAAACACTGTGTGGGTGTATGAGTGTGTGCATTTTGAAAATGAGGTGGAAGCAGCAATATATTTGTCCATGAGAATTTATATACATTGTGAGTAGCAGATATGCATGAAAAAAATGCTTTGTCCCTGTCCCTAGGTCATCAAAAAACAGGATTCACTTTGAAATTCTAACCTCTTTTTGACCATAATAAATAACTCTTGGCTAAGATTCACTATGCTGGGGACCCACTGGAGTCTCTTTCTGCTTAGAGGACACGGCCCCATTAAACATAAGGTCGGTTATCTCTGGCTGGAATGCCTGAAAAGGCCTTAGCAGCACTGTTTAAAGGCAGCAACACATATACTTTGCTATAGCTATCTCACTTCTGGGAATTTATCTTTAAAAATGACTGTGGATATATGTGGAGCAAAGGTATACACTTGAGAATGTGTTTCAAAATGTTGTTTCTTTTAGCAAAAATTTAGAAACAAACATGCATGGTCAATAGTAGAGAGCCGATAAAGTATGCTGTGTTCTGATAGTTAAATACTAAATAGCTATTATAAATGAAGTAGAAAACTATTTTTATAGCATTAAAAATTCTGTTAAATTTAAGTTACTAAAACAAATTGTCAGTTAATTGTTAACTAGTGTTTCTTTTTGTTATAATATCTACAAATATAAATGTGCTAAATAAATTATAGATGGAAAAGAATAAAACATGCAGGCAGGCTAAATGTTAACCTCTTTAGGAATGGTAGGATCAGAGATGATCTTTATTTTTCTTTGTGCTCTACTTTTTATATTTTATAAAAGTAATATATTATCTTTCAAAATATTATGTATATTCACATTTGGCAAAATTATTTCTAGATAGGGAGCTGTTTTTTAGAAAATACTTTAGTGAGCCAATTGAGGCTGAGAGTAACTGCTGGAAGCATGAGCAGCAATGTCAGTAGGAGTTAAAACAAGAAACGCAAATGTAGGTTACCAGGAAAGGGAGAGGGCTTTAGTTTGTTCTTAAGAGGAAGAGAGAGAACCAAGGAGAAGAAAAAGCAAGCAAGAGCATGAGGGATGAGGTCTGAAAGTGGGGACCAGGCAGGAAATCAGCCAGTGGAAACATCTATGACGTGTAATGGCTAAAGGACTTTTAAATAATAAAATGACTAGTATTCAAATCAATGCTTTTATATTTGTTGTATGTGATCCTTAAACCTCTTCCAATATTCTTCAGTAAAATTTAACACACTCATATATGTTATGTATGAGAGTGGGTTTGTTAGGGCAACTTCAGACAGAGTTGAGATTTTTTTCTCAGTTCAAAACAGAGGTGGCACACCCAGAGGGAGGAGTTTAGAAGCAGAGGAGGCTGAGAACCTAAGCCTGGTGAAATTCACAAAGATCTTGGTGAGGGCTGTACATTTCCACAGGACTTCGAAGTCAAGTGGGGTGAGGGAGTGAATTAACCTTACTGGTTGCTGTGAGGGTAGAAGAAAATTTCCCCTCTGCCCTCTGAAGGTCCCACTGAAATGAGCTGATAATAGATTAATAAGAGAAAAGGCATACAAATTTTTCACAAGCACATGGACATGGGACTCTCAAAAATATGAGACTCAAAAGAAGGGCCACATGGGTGAGGTTTCAATACAATTGATATGGTTTGGATCTGTGTCCCCATCCAAATCTCATGTTCAATTGTAATCCCCAGTGTTGGAGGTGGGGCCTGATGGGAAGTGATTGGATCATGGGGGAGGTTTCTCTTGGTTTAACACCATCCCCCAGTGCTGTTCTCATGATAGAGTTCTCACAAGATTTGGTTGTTAAAAAGCGGGTAGCAGCTGCTCACTCTCCCTCTTTCCGCGTGTTCCAGCAATGAGAGCCATGCCTGCTTCCCCTTCACCTTCCACTATGCTTGTAAGTTCCCTGAGGACTCCCCACACACTGAGCACATGCCAGCATCATGCTGCCTGTACAGCCTGCAGAACTGTGAACCAATTAAACCATTTTTCTTTGTAAATTACCCAGTCTCAGGTATTTCTTTATAGAAATTCAAGAACTAATACAAACCTCTTTATAAGAAAGAGGAAAGTGAATTAGTTGTAGGCAATTTTAGAGAGGTAATAAATAAATTTTTAGGTAACGGAAGGTCCTGAGAGGCAGACATTATCTAGCAAATAAAAACCTGAATGGTATTGGCAAGTTACAGGAAGGTGGAATTGCATTGTATACTGCCATCTAAGGACACGGGAAACAGCCATCTGCATGCTAGGAAGGGAGCCCTTATCAAAGAGTCTAATCAGCTGGCACCTTGATCTCAAACATCCTAGCCTCCATAACTGTCAGAAAATAAATTTTTGTTGTGTAAGTACATGATCTATGGTATTTTGATATAGCAACTGAAGCAGACTAACACACTGGTATTAAAAAGCTTGAGTACAACTGCAGCTTAGATCCGAGTTACAATCTTAAATCTAATAAAAACTTTAGAGAGTCAGACCCCATGGTTAGCCTGATTCGTGCCACTTGCCTTTTGGAGAAAAATTCCAACTGTTGTAACTAACCTCAACCTAACATTTTACCATCTATTTTAAAAACCTTCTTTAGTTTCTGTATATCCTATTAAGTTGTTATTTCAACTTGGTGTCCCACTTTGGTTTGAGTGCCTTTCTGCTGATTTATTGCCAGCTTAATATTCAAATGGGATGTAACTGTAGCTCAGATTTTTTTGTTTGTTTGTTTCCTCTTTAATTCACTTTAAAAACTATGCAAAGATCCACACTCTAGTTTTTAGGCTTTAAGACTATTTTGCTTTTAAAGGTTAGTCCTCAAGACCTGTAGACACACAGAGAGAATCCTTGGCTTCCTGCTCTGACATTTCTGCCAACATCTTCTCATCTACAAAACTAGATTCTGCCTACTGGCTCCTGTGAACATCAAAGTGTGAGTTTTTATTTCTTTCATCAGGAAATCCTGTCCTCGTAGCACCTGGACCAGTAGATGGTTTGATGATCTTCACACCTAAAACCTACAGGATTCAGGAAAAAAAGTATTTATATTCCTGTAGGTTCAAACTAAAGCAGTTTCACAGGATTAAAGGCAAAGACTGGGGAGAGTCCCACTGAAAGAGTGCTAGTGGGTGGAGGTTTCAAATAGTGCTGAGAAAACAAGAACTCAACTGCAGTATCAAATTAGGAGCTACATGTGGGCAGTGATCATGTCTTGTTACTACTGAATTTCCCAGGCCTACGAAAGTACTTGGCATCAAATAAGAACTAAATTAAAGATTTGTAGAATGAATTAATAATACATCGATGGCTGCATCTGCACCCTTTTTAATGGGGACATGTTTCCTAGAAACACAGAGACTATTACTTCTTTATTAGTAGTGAATGTTTTAATCCCATTTCATACAACTTGCTTCAAATGAGTTGCATTTAATTTAAAAAAATGCTTACATAGTCTCTAAGTGAACTATATTCCTTCATTAACAAGACAGTTAGTCAGAGGTACAACTGTAAAGTAGAAGGCATTATTCCTTGGCTTCGTGTTTTCTACGATTTTTCCCTTATGGGACCCACTTCAGATTTCCTAAGCCCAGAGACTTACCTCTCAGGCCTGATCTGCTCACATGGTCTTTATTCTAACAGACATCCTCTATGATTATTTCTTTTTTAATTGCCTCTTATCTAGGCAAGGGTCTCAGAATCTTCTAAAGTGATACATTATCTCACTTGTAAAATTTATATAACTAACCATGTTCACTTGAGAAGTAAGGAGTTGTTGTCCCCAATGTCTCGCTCCTTCCTTCCACTTTAATATGTGTGCTTTCTAAAGACAATAGGCCTTCTTTCTTCTCTCCCTGTCATAAGTTGCCACTAAGTACCTGTATTAGTCAGGGTTCTCTAGAGGGTCAGAACTAATAGGATATATGTATGCATAAAGGGGAGTTTATTAAGGAGTATTGACTCACACGATGACAAGGTGAAGTCCCACAATAGACCATCTGCAAGCTGACCAAGGAAGCCAGTCCAAGTCCTAAAACCTCACAAGCAGGGAAGATGACAGTGTAGTCTTAAGTCTGTGACTGAAGGCTTGAGAGCCCCTGTCAAACCACTGGTGTAAGTCCAAGAGTCCAAAAGCTGAAGATCTTGAAGTCCAATGTTCAAGGGCAGGAAGCATCCAGAACGGGAGAAAGATGAAGGATGGAAGACTCAGCGAGTCTGGTCCTTCCAAGTTCCTCTGCCTGCTTTATTCTAGCCACACTGACAGCCGATTAGATGGTGCCCACCAGTTTGAGGGTGGGTCTTCCTCCCCCAGTCCACTGACTCAAATGTTAATCTCCCTTAGCAACACTGTCATAGGCACACCAGAAACAAAATGTTGCATCCTTCAATCCAATCCAATTGACACTCAATATTAAGTATCACAGTACCTCAAATGATGGAAATTTCAAACCTGAGAAGAGGAAGAGGAGAGGTTAACATCAAAATTATCTTTAAAAAAGTTCCATATCCCCTTAAATTTTATAATAAACCATTGAGACATGCCCTCAAACATATCAATTTCAAAATGTGCATTATTATTTTGCCAGTCAGATTTATGTGCATTTGCATTCATGTGTGAGGGCAAAAATAAGGTTTTCAACTGAAAGAGAACTCAGCTTTAAGTTTGACTCTCCTACTCAGTAAATGTTACTTACTGTTTCTAAATTTAAATTTTTTATCTGTAAAATGGAGATACTACAAATAGATGCCAAATGGAGTGAGTGATAGGTAGGTAGATAGATAGATAGGTAGATAGATAGATAGGTAGATAGATAGATAGATAGATAGATAGATAGATAGATAGATAGGATATGATGTATACACATTTGGCCCAGGCCATAATCCTAAACTAACTCAATGTATTAGCTATAATGATAATGATTTAGCCATAATCTTTCCTTATTGAACTAAAAAATGTGAAGCTTAATGAAAACTTCGTTAGTCTTAAAATCTTGATTGCTGGCAAAAAATGAAGAGCTTTTTTCTCAGTAACTAAATGATGTCTGGTTGTTCCACACCACTGTTGCTTATTTATTAGATTAAGACTTCAGCTACTTTTAATCTTCAAAATAAGACTCTGTACTAAAACATACTTTCTTTTTTTTTGGAAAATTACACCCCCTAACACAAATATTTAACAGCAGAAATACAACTAAATAAGACTTGCAGCAACCAGGAATTTGAGTAAAACTGCCATTTGCTCACTAGTTTGCTTATCTTGGCAAGGCTCAACATGGCCCACAACCCCTGTCTTGGAATCTTGACCCTTCTCAGGAGCATGCTGTGTTCTGGGGCCCTGCTGCCTACCCTTCTCACTTCTTTCCAGTCACAGGAGACACAGAACACTGAGTGCCACTGAGCTCTACAGGTTTCCACATAATTGGTTTACCAGTAAGTAAAGTACTGTAAGATAGTTGTGATGGCAGCGGCAGCCCATTTGGAGTGGCCACTGCAAAAACACTGGCTGAGGTGGGGAAGGCATGGTTGCAGTTGCACGCTCAGCAGGGCTAGCAGGAAGTGGGAACAGGTGGTAGCCCCACCCCCTATAGAGTTGGCAGGGTGGGAGCCTGTGCTTCTGGGTGCAACTGTGGCTCCAGACCCAGGCATCCCTGTCCTCTGAGGGCTTCAGGAAGCCCCTGCCCCTGCAAGCTTGGAAGTGCCTGCTCCTGCTACCTGGCCTCTCCCTGATCCCAGTGCCCCTGAAGCAAAGGAGTGGTTGAGCCCAGGCACTATTGCAAAGAGCCAGGTGTGTGTGCACTCAAGATAGTCCTGACACATCAGCCCCCTGCTGCCTCAGCTTCCTCCAGACTTGGAGTGTAGAGAAGGAGTGGAGGGTGGGGCACTTGGGGGAAGGCAGGTTCCTGGGTGGAAAGGGGCAGGTTCCTGGTGAAACCCCATTTTCAAGCCAGGGATGTCCTAAAGAGTGGGGGAATGGCTGCCAGTTCCAGGTGGAGTCCACATCCTGGAATAAGAACTGATGGTGCTTTTTCTGTGCTTACCATGGCTGCCCACAGACCAATCAGCACACACTTCCTCCTTTCTGGGCTCATAAAAGCTCTAGACTCAGCCAGACACATCACTGGGGACTATCAGCTGCCAATAGTGGAAGGAGCTCCCCACTTCCCTCCCTGGGGGTCTCCTCAACTTGTTGGGACTATCTGTCTGTGGAAAGGAGCTATCTACCATGGGTCTCCTCTCTGCTGAGAGCTGGACACTTATCTAGATGACCTGCCTACAGAAAGGAGCTACCCACTTCGGGTCTCCTGAGAGCTGTTCTCTTGCTCAATGAAGCTCCTCTCCCCGTTGCTCACTCTCTGGTTGTCCATGTACCTCATTCCTCCTGGATGTGGGACACGAACTCTGGATACAGCAAATGGCAGGATTGAAAGAGCTGTAACACAAACAGGGCTGAAACACGTCTCTTGCTTGCCACATTGTGGGTGATGAGAAGGGGAGAAGAGTTGCAGCCCTTTGGGAAGCCCAGACCTAGGGGACCCTTAAACCAGAGCTTTGAGATCCTGTTTGCCCTTTTTGGGACTCTGGCTCCTGGTGTCTCCAAGCTTCCAGGTGCCACTGCATTCCCCAATGCCCAAAGTGGAAGCCACTTGAGGGTATGTCTTATCCAGCCACAGCCTCACATAGAACTGGAGCCTGTGCTGGTGCCTTCAGCTACCCACCCCACTGCACCTGGCACACCTGGCTGTGCACAGTGTCGAGACCCCCATGCTTGCTCACACACCCCTCACCACTCTGTGCCTGGCTCGCCCTTGGCAGGTGTGAAATTCAGGCTGGTAGTGCAGGCCAAGCACAGCTTGCCAGTCTAAGTGGGCAGAAAAAGGCCAGTGGGCCCAAGCAAAACTTGGGCAAAGGCACCACCAGTCATAGAGCCTTCCAGTTGGCAAAGTGACACCCCAAGGATCCTGTTACAGTTGTCCCGTTCAAGCTTTATAAGGGGAGATCAATTACATTCCGCAAATGCAGCTTGAAGGAAACAAGTGATTTAATAAAAATTTCAGCAAAAATATCAGATGTGGTTTTAAGGTAATACTTTGCTAAGTTCCTCTGGGTAGAAATGGGACATAACGACACCTCCCACCCCCAAACAACCACCACCACCAACTAAGGAGCATGCCTAAGTAACATGTGGTGGCCACACATCTCCTTACATGTCTGATTTGTTGGCTGAGTGAGGGGCACAATTCAACCAGAGCTGATTTGCTGGGGTAAAGAAGAGAAATGGTCAAGATGATATTGATGATCTCCCTTCATTTCTCCCCACAAGATGTATTTCTGCAGTGCCTTTAGTATTCCCTATGAATTAATATTGAATAATTTTTTAAATAAGATTGGTTTGGCTGAGGCCCATGGTCTTACCCAGTCCAGTCTTCTTCATCTTTATGTGGAAACTCACGCAGCCCAAACAAGACCACTGCATATTTATATCTAGACAAAAATATGTTCGTGTTAAGAAATCTCTAGCTAGAGATGGTAATTTCTTGGCTGGATAAAAGCCAGGATAATTAGAAGTTACCTAGTCAAGAGGTCCTCAGAAATTAAATTTCCCATTTGAGGTAAAAGAGATGACTAGCTTGCTTTTATTATAGCTCTGACCAGGGACAAAAGTCAAATATAAAGGTTGGTTTTGATGAATACCACCCTCAGCATTATAAAAATGGAGAGCAGAAGCCATGAGCTTCCTATTACAGAGTCAGCTGAGAATCAGATGCTATATGTAAAGAGTCACCATGTATTAAATAATTTATTCATTTGACAAACCAGCAAGTGGTAGGCATTATGCTAGGGTTCTGGGGTGGCAAAATATTTACAAAACTGACTCATCCTTGAAGGGTTATAATTGTCCGTGAAAGAGAGACATATAAAAAAAAATGTTCAAAATAATGTTTTAAGTGTGACAATAAAGGTATCTACACGACATTCGTTGGGAGCATCCTTTCATTGTATCAGTGATGAAGGTAGCAGTTTGCAAGGAAGAACGTAATGGAGGAAGCGGGCTTGAGTTAGAGATGGCCATTCTGACAAGACAAGATCATGAATGAAAGCACAGGAAGGAGTACACGGATGACAAATGAATGCTTGGACTGGACGATATAAAGTGTGAGATCGGCACCAGTAAAAATCATCCTGGAAAGAGGTATTCACTCATCCATTCACCAAACATTGAATGCCAACTCTGTGATAGTCTATGTGCTAAATATGTTACAGAAATACTCATCCTCCCTGACTTGCAGTGTAACAGTGGTCCATACATATAATACAATTATAATATTCTTAAGTGATATAAGTACAATATGAAGGTATACATGGTATATTATGGGAACACGGCTTGTAGTAAGAGAAAACTTCCCGGAGATCAATTCAAAAAACATTTGAATGCACTCTTAAAGAAAGAGAAAGAACAAGTAAAGCAGACATGAGAGGAAAAGGCATCCTATAAAAATAGGAAAGCACAAACACAGGAGAGACTTTGACCAAAAACAACACAGTGAATGTAGCAGAATCACAATTGATAGGTGATATGAAGTTAGAAAGAGAAGTAGGGAGAAGATGATAGACTAACTTTATTGAATAAAATGTTTGAACTTTATTCTATAGGAAATAAGAAACTTGGAATAAGTCTTACATACTAAGAACTTTGTTAGATGTCTGTGATTTTGTAATTTCCTCATGTTAAGGATTTAATTAATCTGAATAGCTTTCCCTAATGTGATGATCATTAAAATCCTTCAATAGAAAAGCATCTCTGTTTGTTTTCCAAAGTAGCTAGAAAGAGGAGAATGATACATTTCCTTCCATCAGGAAGCTTTACATCCTTCAATCAGGCTTGAATTAAAACAGAAAAAGAGGGCCAGGAGCCGTGGCTCATGCCTGTAATCCCAGCACTTTGGGAGACTGAGGCAGGCAGATCACAAGGTCAGCACGTCAAGACCATCCTGGCTAACATGGTGAAACCCCATCTTTACTAAAAATACAAAAAATTAGCCAGGCATGGTGGTGTGCACCTTTAGTCCCAGCTACTCGGGAGGCTGAGGCAGGAGAATGGCGTGAACCCAGGAGGCAGAGTTTGCAGTGAACAGAGATCACGCCACTGCACTCCAGCCTGGGTGACAGAGTGAGACTCGGTCTCAAAAAACAACAACAACAACAACAGAAAAAAAAAAAAAAGTAAAAGAAGCAAAGAAAAAAAATCCCAACGAGTAAAGTGGATAAGATCACAGGAACTGAGAGCAGGGCGGAAAGCATGCTAATTCATTGGAGCTTCCTTCAGGGAAGAAAGAAACTCTCAGGAAAAACACCTGGGCCCAAGAAGAGGGCTTGGAACAGAGTGACAGATGGACCCTTGGGGCTCCCACAACTTTCCCAACAGACAAATTGCAAGCTTTGTCACAGCTTAGTTACTCAGTTTGAGTAATAGCAATCTGAGCTTATTTATAAAAACTGGATGATCCAACACTCTTGATTTTGGTAATACTGGGGTAAGTAGTGTCTTGGCTTTTTTTAAAGGATAATTTATAGAATATTTTGAATTTTTTATGTCACTAGTGATATGTAATTACGTGACACATCAATGTAAAATTATTCTTTCAATACAGTTTTCCAAGAATAATTATATGTAATTGAAGAGAAATAAGAGTTTTTCCTACTTTAAGGTGATGATCATATCATACTGTCATTTATGAGTCATATGATAATCATACCCACAGCATAAGATCAAAATGTGTGTTTCTAAGTGAGGATGCCAAGTGGCATAGTATACCAAGCAATTAAAATGGAAAAAGCTCCTAGAAAAAATGTCCAATGTTTGCAAAGAAAGATAAATTTTCAGACCCCGTTGGGAGACAATTCTCCAAGGATTTCTCACATTGCTGCATATCTTGTGAAGTAAGGCATTGTCTGTCATTTGTTTCAAGCAGTTACTGCCCTCTTTTTCTGACTATCTTTCCAAGTATGTTTGTACAGAAAACAGCCTTGGAAAATAATAAGGTTTCCCTGCAGAGTAGGACAGGTTTCCTTGAGACAAGTATGTCTCCCTCTAGATCCAAGGACCACTTTACACAGCCCGTTATAATGATTCACGGTTTCTAAACTCAGAGTCCCTCTAGCACATACTGCAAGCACAGGCTTCTTTCTGAGCCCATTCATAGGCATTTCTCACTGCCTAGCTCTCTGTGCAGCCTTTAGTTTTTTATTGTATCCCTCAGAGTACACTTCTACCCTCAAGATTGTCTCCTTCTCTCTCTGCTTTTCTGTGTTCTAGGCTTTCTCACTTTATTAGACAGAACAATTTAACTTTCCACTCAATAGTCTATTCTGAGCTTAATTTTACATAATCACAGACTCACTAAAAATCCTTTAAAAGACAAAACTAGATTCTCTTGAAAAAATAAAAATAACTGGGTGCAGTGGCTCACGTCTGTAAAGCCAGCACTTTGGGAGGCCGAGGCCAACAGATCACTTGAGGTCAGGAGTTTGAGATGAGTATGTCCAACATAGTGAAATCCTGTCTCTATTAAAAATACAAAACTTAGCTGAGTGTGGTAGTGCATGCCTGTAATTCTAGCTACTCGGGAGGCTGAGGCAGGAGAATCACTTGAACCTGGGAGGTGTAGGTTGCAGTGAGCTGACATTGTGCCATTGCACTCCAGCCTGGGCAACAGAGTGAGACTCTGTCTCAAATAAATAAATACACAAATAAAATAAAATAAATAAATAAAAATTAAATATATATATACACACACAAATTAAAATAAGGAACTCAATAAATAAGTTTAAGAGCAGGTTAGACACAACATAGAGAAGATGAGTAAACTAGAAAATAGATCAATCGAAAATATCCAGATTGAAGCATGCAGAGAAAATGACAAAAAAAAAAAAAAAAAGAAAAAAGACAGAATTGAGTATAATTGCATAAGAAGCATATTGAAATAAGCTATACATCAACTGCTAAGATTTCACATAAGAAAGTCCTACTCATAAAGCTCCAAAAAAAAAATTTCTTGTCAAACAGAATCAGATTGAGAAATCTCCACCAGAATCATTCAGTAGTTCTTGAAGGTGATGTTTTTTAAGCTCTTATATCATACAGGATAGTGTTAAAATATTTAGTCAGTAAGTACACTGACTACAGGAAATAATCAGAGGCTTATTGGTGAAAATTATTATAATTGTTTGCAATTGAGGATGTAATTTTAATCTATATTAAACACCTTGTAACCTAATACAATTGCTTTTCTCTTTCAGTGTAGTCATGTTCTATAACATCATTGTGAAAGAAGACACACATGTGGCCAAAAAATGTGAAAAAAAGCTCAACCTCACTGATCATTAGAGAAATGCAAATCAAAACCTCAGTGAGATACCATCTTGCACCAGTCAGAATAGCTATTACTAAAAAGTCAAAAAACAACAGATGCTGGTGAGGTTGCAGAGAAAAGGAACACTTTCACACTGTTGGTGAGAGTGTAAATTAGTTCAAACATTGTGGAAGACAGCGTGGGGCTTCCTCGAAGACCTAGAGGCAGAAATATCATTTGACCCAGCAATCCCATTACTGGCTATAAGCCCAAAGAAATATAAACCATTCTATTATAAAGACATATGCACATGTATGTTCATTGTAGCACTATTCACAATAGCAAAGGCACGGAATCAACCCAAATTCCCTACAATGATAAACTGGATGAAGAAAATGTGGTATATATACACCATGGAACATTTTGCAGCCACAAAAAAGAATGAGTTCATGTCCTTTGCAGGGACATAAATGGAGCTGGAGGATATTATCCTTAGCAAACTAATGCAGGAACAGAAAAGCAAACACCACATGTTCTCACTTACAAGTGGGAGCTGAATGATGAGAACACATAGAGACATAGAGGGGAAAACTCACCCTGGGGACTGTTGGGGTTAGGGAGCAGGAAGAGAAGTAGCATCAGGAAGAATAGCTAACGGATGCTGGGCTTAATACCTAGGCGATGGGATGATCTGTGCAGCAAACCACCGTAGCACATTTTTACCAATGTGACCAACCTGCACATCCTGCACATGTACCCCTGAACTTAAAATAGGAGTTGAAGAAAAAAAAGTTATTGTGAAACTTGAATTAGTGAATACTGAATAATTATTCCTCAGGGAAAAACAGGGTTAGGTTCCTGTGACCCTCCAGTCACAACACTTTTATTAACTTATTAATACATAGCCTTGTTTTATGTGCATTTCTATTTAAAGACATTTTTTTCTTTAGTCGCAGCTTCTTGTTTATTTTTTCTGTACCATGTATCACAAATTGAAATGATATTGCTAATATACTTGTCACCTTGCATCCTTCTTTCTCTCCCCAAAGTAAAGCTCCAGCAGAGTAGAGCTTTGTCGACCTGCTCACTGCTGAGTACTCAGCACTAAGTGCAGTGTGCGGTAGATGCCCAGAAGGTGATTGTCTAAATTCATTATTTTTTGAGAGACTATACTATATGATTATTACTTGAAACAGGCCACCTCAAAGGGTAATTTTTCCTTTTTTCCTTCTTCTACTTGACTTCTGCCTTTTTAGCCTTTCTCTTATTTTTATTTATTTATTTATTTTTTTGTGATACCTCAGTTCGGGTGTTCTCTGTGGCTGTGAATGCTTTCCTGTCTTGTTCACAGTTGATACTGGAAGGCTCTCCAACCTTGTTTATTTTTATTTTTATTTCTTTTTAATTTTACTTTAAGTTCTGCGGTACATCTGCAAAACATGTGGGTTTGTTACATAGGTATACATGTGCCATGGTGGTTTGCTCCACCTATCAACCCGTCATCTAGGTTTTAAGCCCCGCATGCATTAGGTATTTGTCCTAATGCTCTCTCTCCCCTTGCCCCTGACCGCCTGACAGGCCCTGGTGTCTGATGTTCCTCTCCCTGTGTCCATGTGTTCTCTTTGTTCAAATCCCACTTATGAGTGAGAACATGTGGTGTTTGGTTTTCTGTTCTTGTGCTAGTTTGCTGAGACTGATGGCTTCCAGCTTCATCTATGTCCCTGCAAAAGACATAAACTCATTCTTTCTTATGGCTGCATAGTATCCCATGGTATATATGTGCCATTTTTTCTTTATTCAGTCTATCATTGATGGGCATTTGGGTGGGTTCCAAGTCTTTGCTATTGTAAATAGTGCTGCAATGGGAATGTAAATTAGTTTAACCCTTGTGGAAGGCAGTGTGAGGACTCCTCAAGGATCTACAACCAGAAATACCATTTGACCCAGAGATCCCATTACTGGGTATAAACCCAAAGGATTATAAATTATTCTACTATAAAGACACATGCACACGTATATTTTTTAAAGACATCTTATTTAATACACTTTGTTGATCAATTAACACTGGACTCATGACCAACAGCACTATAATTCACACCTGAATAAAGCCAATCTAACACATTTATTTTCTCCACAGGGCACATCTCAGCCTTCTTGTGTTTAGGAATACCAGACATCTCCAGGACTATGCTTGAGGGCCATTCTCAACAGTGAAGTCACAGACAAAATGCACAAATTGTGAAAAACATAGCACTAAACACACTGCAAAAAGGGCACTTGTTTACAGTAGAAGGACTGAAACAAGAAGTCATGGATTCTCTCTGTTTGACCTCAGGGAGGTTGAACAATTCCCAGGGAGCATGCAACCTCCCTGGGAATATGCACGCTGGGAGAGTCCAATTTTTTGCTGTTCTACTTATGTGTGTGTCTTTGAAAGACGAATCAAGTGTTACAAGCATTCATTTTTGAGTTACAAAAAAATTTGAATGAGTGAATTCATAAATACAAAACGTATACATTAAAAAATATAAATTATATAAATACAAATTTTGTTAAATATGCAGGTATTTGTATGTACATGCACGTATTCATATATGTGCATATATATGCATATGTACATGCATTTATCATTTATATTTATATAATTTATCTTAAATTATAACAATTCATATTTATTATATATTATAATGAGGCATACAGAGAATGACAATTTCCTAAACAAAAGAAGACAGAAAACTCAGCAAGAGCAATCTGTTCTCACACCTTCACCTTAGCACTCCAAGCCTCCATGCCTTGGTTTTCCTTGTTTCCACAGAACTTATTACCTTCCAACAAACTCCATTCTTTCTTTCTTTATTTATTTCCAGTCTTCCTCTGCCATGATATAAGTTTCATAAGGACAGATACCTTTGTTTTGTTCACTGATGCATCCCAAGTAAACACTGGAAAACAAGGAAATTGACTTTATTATGTTTCCTATACTCACCCCCTATTAAAGTTTGAAGTCCAAGATGGTTTGCACAGAACGTAGTAAGAGAGGAGATGTAAAACAGTGGGAAGAGCACCGGAAAAGTAAAGATCCAGGTTCCAGGTCTTACTTCTCCACTTTAATACATTATCATGTTTGGCAGTCTCATTGCTCTGAGCTTTGGTTAATTCTTATAAAGAATAGAAGTGATATTTATCCTTGTGGATATCAAGGCTTACCAATAACCAAATTTTAACAAACAAAATGATATAGGCTTGAAACCCTTTAAGTAGCATAAAGTTGTATTATGTTCATAAGTACTTAAAAACAACTGTATGATAAATAATATTAAATTATAGTTTCTTGGATATTTACATTTAGACTCAGCAAAAATACCTTTTATGTCTTTGCCAACTTTTATCTTTCTTTTGGTTTCCAAGTATCATGCGCTTTAGTTATCTGTTGTGATTCCACATGAGATTCTAATAATTTCAAATATTATGCTAAAAATGTCAAAATCAAACCTAAAAAGACAAATAAAGATATGTTTTGAAGAAAAGGACTTAGGTAAATACAAAATATACTGAAATCTATTGATTAACTATCACATTAGATACATTAGTTGCTCAAAATAAATGTAGCAGAAGAATTTAAAGTATATATCTTATATATAATCCTCTATAACACAAATGTGAGCGCATGGGGGAAAACGTGTAATCCTTTTACAGAATCAGGGACAGTGCCTTTAATTTATCTCTTTTTATGATGGGATTGTTTTTCTCATGAGGTTTTGGCAGGCCTTTAAGATTGATGTGATTTTTGATTAATTCTTTTTGTACTCTGATGACAGCTAATGGAATGATTTGAAAGCTATTTGCTTTACAAAAAAGATCCAATGTAGCTGCCTTTTGTGTCTGTTCTTAAAGCTTTTACTTCTTTCTCTTGAAATAATTAGTAAAAGAGAAGAAAGATTGCTGTAATTACTAAGCATTATAAACTATATCTAGGTGCATGACATTAACAGTAGCTGTCATTAAGATTAGATCACTTGTTTCATTTTAAGGAAATGTTACCTTTTCCTATTTTAATGATATAATCTGAAAAATATCTTGACAGGATGCTAATTCTATAAATGAAATACAGACCCTTAAACTTATACATATTTTTATTCCTATTCAGAGACATATAAAAAGCAATTAAAATTGTGCCTTCAAGTATATCAAATAGGTATAATTGGCATTATAAAAATAGATCAAAGTCATCAATTATTTTATAAGAACCATCAGAGTTCATGCATTATAGTTAAAACTTCATTTAAAGAACAGATCCAAAACTGAATTTTAAGAATATCCTTTCAGTCCTACTCAAGTAATCAACCAATATGCTTTAAAGGAAAGACTTTGTATAAAAAGGTTTTAATTTACACATTGATTGCAAATGCTTCCTTCTCTCTGTTGAAGTTAACACTTTCGTACTGCATCATTTTCTTCTTTGGTCTTTTGTTCATTGGTATTATAATAAATGCTATAATACATACAATATTTTTTTTCCTGAACATATAACAATTTTCTTACTCTACCAATACACTTTACCAATAAAAGCATAAATATTTAACAAATATAATTGTAATATTCTCATATACAAATAACAGAAATAAGTAAATTTAAGAAAAACAAGTGATGTGAGTAAAAAAGATATAAGACAAAATACTATCAAAGAATATCCAGACTATTTCTCTAGACATTGAAATATTTAACTAAGTTATATCCTAAAAGGACCAAAACTTTTACATTACCTTAATTAAACATTCTTACAGTGGCAACACAATTCACAAGCTATACAAACATAAATATTTTTTATTTGTTGAATAATTAAATGGTCTTTAAGAGCAAAATTTTATGTTATGCATCTTATATTTCCATGCTACATAGGGTACATAACTATGGTAACTATGAAAACCAACAAGGAAAGCATTAGAAATTAATGATACCCAAAGTTAGCCTTGGAAATTAATGCTTTTTCCCACCCTGAAACAACAAAATTGATTCTATTAAATGTGATAAATGAAATGTAAATTTAAAATTTTAATAAGGTGCTTGTTAATCCATTTGTTCACAGCTAACTGGAACTCAGTTAAATTAGTTCCTTATTATGAGCACTAGAGAGATGATTTCTTCTAAATCTCAAGGGAAAAATAAGTGTTAGAGGACTGCTTGTTCCAAGATAGCTCTATAAAGTGTTATTCAAATTATTCACTGACACTTTTTCTGTGATGCATTTCATTTAGAAAATCAATTCTGTGTTGTTAAAGACAGTAAAAGTTCTCTAACAGCAATCACAACACTAGATAAAAAGGCAAAATAATTCCACATATGAGCTATTATGGGATATTTATCTTTGCCCTGAAAATTTTATCACCAAGAATTGCAGAAAGTAGATCTCAAGCAATGGTGAAGCATCACATGGTTTCTGAGAAACAGAATTTCTCTGGAAAGTGTAAAAAGTGTTTAGTATTTGTTAAATGCTGTCTTTAGTTTCAGGACAGTGTTTCTCAACTTCTTGCATCTGCAGATCACCTCGTTAATGTAATGTGTCTAGTCTAATATGTCTAGCACAAATATAAAAAGCAATTTTTCGTAACATTTTAAAAATAATTCAACTTAAAAAATTGAATTAACTGTTGAAATTAATAATAATTATTATTTATACTAAGAGGGAGATGGCTTTACAGTGTTTTATCAAGAAGCCTGTTAGGCTATCACTAAAATCTTGAGCCATAATTAGAGAATGACCAGTTGGATTCAGTTCTTACCTTTTATTTGTACTACGTTGGAAAAACCTAAGTCACCACTGTAGGTGATCTAAAATTGCAACATATATTTGGCAACTCCTTTAGTCAATTCCCAATGTTCAAATAAAGCGTGGGAGTCTTTGACAATATAAAGCCAACACTATCATTCTGAAAGAGATGCCAAGTCAACAATCATTCTGCCCACATATGTGAAAAAGTTTGTTTGTAGTACTCTTGGAGCTAAGGTGCTAGAAACTTTATAAAATGCAAATTTAAAAAAAATGTGAGACATAATTTACAATGATGGTTACCATATGCTACTTAAGAACTAACAGTTCTTAAGCATATTTGCCACATTTAAAACAATTATTGGACATACAGTAGCTAAAATAATCTTCAAAAAGAACAGGTTGAAGGATTTGCAATTCTCTATTTCAGAACTTGTTACAATGTTATAATAATTAAAACAGTGTGCTACTGACATGAGCACAGACATACAGATCAATGGTATAGGATTAAGAGTTCAGAAATAAATCCATACATCTATGGTCATTGGATTTTCAACAAGGGTTGTATCCAGACAAAGCAATGTGTCTAAAATAGTCTTTTCAACAAATAGTGTAGGGTCACTGGACATCCACAAGCAAAAGAATAACTTGGACCCTTATCTCACACCACATATAAAACACTCACAAAATAGATCATAGATGTAAATTTAAGAGCTAAACCTATTAAATTCCTAGAAGATATCATAGGTGTAAATATTTGTGATGGGTTCTTGGAAAAAAAATACCTAAAGCACAATGGACAAAAATATATATAGATAACTTATACTCCATCAAAATTGAAAATGGGATATTTATCTTTGCCCTGAAAATTTTATCACCAAGAAATGTTTTAAAGAACACCAATAAAAAGAAGTGTAAAGACAACCCACAAAATGGAAGAGAATATTTGCAAACCACATATCGTGTAAGTGACCTGTATCCAGATTGTATAAAGAAATTTCACAATTTAACAATTAAAAATTGAGCACAAGATTTGAATAGACAGTTCCCCAAAGAAGATATACAAATGTTCAATATGTGCACGAAAAGATTCTCAACATCATTAATTATTAGGGTTATTCAAAACAAAATCACAATGAGATACAACTTCTAAAAAAACAGGAGCACAGTGGTACTATCTCAGTTCACTGCAGCCTCCACCTCCCAGGTTCAAGCAATCCTCCCTCCTCAGCCCCACGAGTAGCTAGGACTCCAGGTGTGAGCCACCACACCTGGCTAATTTTTATATTCCTAGAAGAGAGAGGGGTTTCACCATGTTGGCCAGGCTGGTCTTGAACACCTGGCCTGGTCTCAACCTCCAAAGCATTGGGATTACAGGCATGAGTCACCACACCCAGCCGAGAACTTTATTCATTGCTGTTTCAATTATAAAATGATGCAGCCACTTTATAAAACAGTTAAGTTTCTCTAAATGTTAAATAGAGTTAACATATAACTCAGCAATTCTACTTCTGGGTATATACCCAAGAGAAATAAAAACATATGTTCACATAAAAATATATACAGAAATGCTCAGAACAACATTATTCATAATAGACAAAAAATGAAAGCAACCTAAAGGTCCAATTACTGATAAATGGGTCAACAAAATATAGTCCATTCACACAATGAAATGTGATTCAACCATAAGAAGGAAGTACTGTCACATGCTACAACACAGATGAACTTTGAAAACAAATCCTAAAGGAGAGAAGCCATTTGTAATAGGCCACATTTTGCATGAGGTGTTTATATGAAATGTCCAGAAAAAGCAAATTAATAAAAACAGAACTATATTAGTGGTTTGCCAGGGACTGAGAGGAGGAACAGATAGGGAAAAATTGCTAATGAGAATGGAGTTTCTTTTTGGTGTGACGAAATGTTCTAAAATTAATTAGTGGTGTTGGTTGACCAACTTTGTAAATATACTAAAAACCACTGAGTTTTATTGAGGGATATTGTTATATATTTTATTAGGATTGTAGAAGAGGTGAAAAAAGTTGGGTAATGTGAAAAAAGCTTTCAGATAATATGAAAAAATGCTTTTAAGTTATACTGAATTTAGGGAGAAGAATTCAAAGAAGATTTAGTGATAGTCTGAATCAAATATCTGATTAGTGACTGTAAATAGTGACACATGGAGTTGAACAGGGAGACAGTCAGCAGCTTCAAAATCTATATGAAATGAAATAAGAAAGTCAAACAATTTTGTCTAGATTATAGATCCATGAGATTACAATTGCCAAGTATGTATAAGAACTACGACATGAAAACAATGGGGTCTTGCTCAAGCTGCAGTCACCTTAAAAGCACTTTTCTTCAAAACATTGGAAAAATGCCACAGGACTGAGCAAAGATTTTTTTTTTTTTTTTTTTTTTTTTTTGAGTAAGACCTCAAAAGTCCAGTTATTAAAAGCAAGAATTGACCAATTAGACTACATGAGCTAAAAATCTTCTGTGCAGCAATTTAAACAGTCAACAAAGTGCAGAGACAACCTACAGAATGGGAGAAAATATTTGCAAACTATCCATCTGACAGAAATGAATAACCAGGATATACAGAGTTCAAACAACTCAATAGCAAATAAAACCCAAATAATCTGATTAAAATTTTGGTAAAAAAATATGAGTAGACATTTCTCAAATGCAAACATACAAATGACCAACAGATACATGAAAAAATGCTCAAGATTACTCATCATCAGGGAAATACAAATCAAAAGCACAATGTTATATCATTTCATCCCAGATAAAATGACTCTTATCAAAAAGACAGAAAATAACAGATGCTGGGAGGATGTGAAGAAAGGGAGATGCTTGCACACTCTCGGTGTGAATTTAAATTAGTCCAACAACTAGGAAAGATGGTACAGAGCTTCCTCAAGAAATATAGAGCTACCGAATGATCCAGCAATCTCAGTCTTGGATATATATCCAGAAGAAAGGAAATCACTATATCAAAGGGAAAACTACATTCCCAGGTTTATTGCAGCACCAGTCATGATAGCCAAGATCAAACTGTTTGGACACATCAAACTAAGTGACCATTAACGATGAACGGATAAAGAAAATGTGGTATGTATACAAAATGGAATAGAATTTAGCCACAATAAAAGAATGAAATACTGACATTTGCAGTGACACAGATGAGTCTGCAGGACATTATGTTAAGTGAAATAAGCTAGGCACAAAAAAATAAGCATCACATGTTCTCACTCAAATGTGGAAGCTGCAAAAAAAAAAAAAAAAAAAATAGTGATCTCATGGAGGTAGTGAATAGAATGGTGAGAATGGTCTATTCTCAGACCCTGGGAAGGGTCTGAGTGAGGAGGCCATGAAGAGAGGTTTGCTAATGGGTTCAAAAATACAGGTAGATAGAAAGAGTAAGTTCTACTATTCGATAGCATAATAGGGCAGCTACAATTGATGAGAATTTATGCTATATTTCAAAACAGCTAGAAGAAAATATTTGAAATGTTGCCAACACAAAGAAATGATAAATGTTTGAGGTGATGGATATCCCAGTTACTTTGATATGCATTACACATTGTATGCATGTTACATAATGTCACATGTAGCATATATATATATATATATATAATATATCATTTGAAAATAATTTATGAAAAGCCTACTTCTTCAGAAATTAGTTGGTATGATGAAAATAGCTTCCAAATAATTCAGGAGAAAGAGACTAAGATGAAAGACTAATGAAAATGAAAACAAAACTGAGCAGGTTCGAAAGTATTTAGTGATTCATACCAAAGAAAAGATTGATTAAGGAATTTAGAAACAATATTTGTAATTTGTGATGACAACTTCATATACTATAAATTTAAATTATCTGGCGTTTTGTTTTAGTTTTTAAAAAGGTGACTGAGTGCAGTGGCTTGTGCTTGTAATCCCAGCAATTTGGGAGGCCAAGGCAGGTGAATCATTTGAGATCAAGAGTTCAAGCCAGCCTGGCCAACATGGTGAAACCACATCTCTGCTAAAAATACAAAAATTAGCCTGATGTGGTGGTGGACTCCTGTCATCACAACTACTCGGGAGGCTGAGGCAGGAGAATCTCTTGAACCTGGGAGACAGAGGTTGTAGTGAGCTGAGATTGCACCACTGTACTCCAGGCTGGACAACAGAGCCAGACTCCAACTAAAACAAAAAAAAAAACTAATAGATATTTCTCATAGATTTCCCTTAAATATAAAATTTTAAATTAAAGGTTACTAATGAAATTATATATTCTTAAAAAAATAAAACTAACCAAAATAAACAAGATAAATCAAAACAAGTACTTGAAATGAGCAAGCCTAGTAGCATAATATTTTTGGAGGATGGCATTATTTGAGTGTTTATTCACAATCTTGGTGGTGGAAGTACATTGGAGAAATTACAGATTATAAGAGAGAATAACAAGAAAAACATCACTCTGAAAGTGTAACATTGTTTTTTGGAGCAAAAAGTGTAATGAAATGGTGCATCCCTCATAACTTTACAAAAATAATAGAGAGAAGATGATGAGATACAGCAAAAATATAGTAATATGTACAACTTCAAATTCTCAGTCATTGGTTGGAATTTCCATTGGCCATCAGTAAAGCAACTTAAAACATTTTGACTTGCCTTGCTAATAATTTCACCTAACAAAAGATTTTTAAAAGTAGGTAATATAGGTGGGATAGGAAGTACATTTGGGAAATATTTTTAGCAAAAGGGGGGATGGGACAGCAAAGTGGAAGTGACAGAGACCCTGGCAGAAGACTATTGTCTTATCTTCGAGAACAGTGAGTAGAGTCAGATGTGAAGCTGTTATGAGTGTCAATGATAATCTTTTCCTCTCTTATTTAAAAAAAATGTCTATATGACTTTTTTGTTGTTTTGGTATCTTTGAAGAATGACAGTTGGAAAAGAACATTTTTAACAGAAGTCTCATACATGGGTAGGTGAGAGGAAAAAGGAACATGGGGAAAAGGAGGCTAAAATAATGTTTTTCTAAGAAAATAATTTAAACTACAAGAAATTAGTTTTCTGAGAAAATGACCACAAATTTTTATCTGAAAATGACAGATGCTCAAATAATAGCTGGTTAATTTGTTTTTAGGCAACTGACATATGACTTTTTAGCAGTGAAAATTCTTAGTCTATGTAGACTTGGGAAAAGATTGGGAAGTTGATTACTAAAAACAGACTAAGACACTTTTGTACCTAACTAAGCATCATATGAATGAGAAGTTCATGTAATCCTGAAAGAGCACGTCTTACCTGGTTCCTCCATGCTCAGACTATCTGAGAAATTAATTATGTTTTCTACATAAGTAAATATGTATACTTTAAGCTCCATGTTCTCAAATTCTCACCCTCATCCTTCACTTTTACCACAAATCTATTTCATTCCTTGCCTTTGTCATGCCACGACATGAAAGAGCCAATAATAAGAAATTGTGCCAAAATATTTCATGATCTTTAAAAAAATATTCAGGTGTTTACCATCCAGATCCTGGTCTGATATGTGTAATGAATAATAAAACATTAAAATTATATACCTGTTATTAAACTGAAAATTTCTTACAAATAAATCACACTTAAACACTTGCAATAAAGACAATTTTTTTTTACTGTTTTGTTAGGGTTCAGTATAGGGAACAAATTAAATAAAAAATATTTAGGAATATTTATTTCTTATGAGTAGAGTTCCTATTTGAGAAATAGATAACACAGAATCTGGGTCTGGATTAGAACTTGAATTCTCTCTGTTCAAACCACTGGGATTTGCTATTGTAATATATTCACTGCCAAGAGATACATTACTAAGAAAATGATGGAAACTATCATAGACAGAAAAAATGACTTCCCATCAACTGCATAATATGAAAAGAAAAATTGTAATGAGAAGCACTGTCAAAATATGAAATAGTACAAAATATATTCATCATTCACATATGAGAAGAAAGAGAAGCACCTGCCCATTGCAGACACTTAAAGATAAATGAACAATAGGTAGAAGGATGATAGTGCCTCATGTTTGGATCATGTCATTCACATTTGCCTCATTCTATATTTATTGACAATTTTTTAACTTTAATAAGACCTGAGAAACAGTTTCAATGAGGGGGGAAGGTGTAGAAAAGTCTTAACCAAAGACAATAATTACAATACACCATAGGTCAAAAAGCCACAGGCTATTAGAGTTCAAATTACTACCAACCAATCCTGTTTAAATCCCATATTACAACTTAAAATAAGAATCTAAGCATTTATAAATATTTATGTATTCTGTATTGAGAGGTCAGTCCATTACTTGTTTTTCTTGCTTGCTTTTTTGAAGATGAAAAAATAAAAATCTTTAAGAAGCTTTCACAGAATTGGAGACAAATATTCATTCTTTATTCATCTTTTCACATTGGAATATAAACGTGTTATTAATTGACCAACCAACTACACGCCAAAGCCAATAAAATCATGATGAGTAAATCCAATAAATACTTCAAGTGAGCTCATCCATCTCCCTAAAGTTATATATTAAATGTTTTCAAGAAAAGAATAAAAATTTTGAGAATTAATATTTTATCTAATTTTCTGCATATCCATGTTAAAATGTAAACAGATGACAAATTTAATATTTTGACATATGATTTGTAAGGCAACATACAAATCTGAAATAATTCCACTAGACTGAGACAACTTTTGCATTGTATTCTTATTACTCACACTCCTAAACAGATGTTGGAAACAGCCATTTTCCTAACATACTTGTAGGCAGATTGCCCTAGTTTTAATTGCTAATCTTAACATTTTGCTTCTTAAAAGTTTACCTTATTGTATTTAAACGTATCAAGATTAAGTGTTCTAAAGCTCACCCAACTTCTAAAATTTATCAGCAACACATAGCAAAAGGAATAAAATCAAGTTTGTGATGATTTGCCAAACTGCAGTACACAGAAACTCAATTTCATAATCTCCAAATTATGCTAGAAAATTTTGAGAAACAGGTAACTAAAGAGAGAAATAAGAAACACCTTCCTAGGCCGGGCGCGGTGGCTCAAGCCTGTAATCCCAGCACTTTGGGAGGCCGAGATGGGTGGATCACAAGGTCAGGAGATCG
>NC_045440.1:78002613-78017942 GCF_002776525.5 Piliocolobus tephrosceles | reverse complement strand
AAAGAAAAGAAACATCTTCCTGTATATAAAGACTTCCAATGTGAAAGAAGCAGTGGAAAGACAGCTGCATGGCCTTAGAAAGAAGTCTGATTCACTTAACAAAATTTCAAAAGAGTAGATTTTCATTCAAGACAATAAAAATATTTTAATAATTTAAAATATCTAATTATTTGTATGCCTGATGGTAATGAATGTTGTGTTGATAGAGATAGCTACTAAAATACACTGTAGCTATCTGTCAGGGTTGTCTTAGAAAGTATTTTCACGGCAATGTTTCTAATACAAAAAAAGGATAAATTCTTGAGGTCATAAATATTCTAATTACTTTGATGTGATTATTACTGATTGTATGCCTGTACCAAAACATCACATGTACCCCCTAAATATGTATTCCTATTATGGACTCATAAAAGTTCAAAATAAAAACATTTTTAAAAAGAGATGAGATGGAAAAAGAAGTAGTAATATCCCTTAAAATGTTAAATTCTGAGCCTCAAAAATAACACTTGTATTAAAATTGTTGCCTGTCTGATATTTCATTTTCTTTCTCCTGTGAATTAAGGAAAATTGAATAGTGTCTTTTTGTAACTCAGAAGAAACAGCAAATGATTAAAATGTGTTTAAAATGATTTAAAAATTGTTTTAAAAAATCAGCATTAGTTAGAGTATATGGAAATTGAATTTTTCATGTGGTATTGATGGAAAATAAATTATTATAAATGTTCTATAGGATCCAGGGATTGTGTGTGAGCATTTCTGGGGCCCAACAATAACATTCTCAGGAATGATCTCCCAGAGAAATACCATACAAGGTTATCTCAAAGTTACACACAGGAAAACTCATCTGATTTATACTGGTTTCAAATTTTAAGCAACTCAATAATGACTGACAAATTTTATTATATCAAATAAATTGTAGTACATAGAATATCAGGCAGTCATTAAAATTGATGATATAGAACTACTTTATTTATTTACAGAAAGATATAAGAAGGTGTATCCATACAAACAAAATCTCTCTTTCTGTGACTAAACACACATCAATACACTTACATCCACAGACACACATTTAGCCTAAGAGTTAAATATGGGCACTGATTTTTATACTTTTTCTTCTACTTATCTATATCATTTAACTTTGTTAAAAGGTATATATTATTTTAATGAGTCATTATTGAATTATTTTTATAGGTAAAAAAATTATGACAGTTTATCTTAGGCAAGGAGGATCTAAAAAAATAAAGAATAAAAGAAAAAGTCTTTATTGATACAATGAAGAATGTGTCAAAACCAGCATACAATATTAATGTACAAAAGTCAATTATGTTTCCATATGAACAAAACAACCTACAAATGAAATGAAGAGAACAATTATATTCATAATAGTGTCAAAATGATTAGGAATGTATTAACTACATTAAATAAATATTTAGTGAGATCCTCCCACATGACAGGCCCTGTTTTAGGCCCTGAAACAGGCTGATCCAACAGATAGCACTCCCGCATTCATACAGTTTCTATGCAGGTGTTTTGCATTTTTAAAATTTTCCAGATAAAGTTGCGATGAATTTTCATTCATAAGTAATTTTTATACTTAAATACGTATTCTGTTAGATAGTTTTCTAGAATTGTTGTATTATAGGGCATGCAAATTTTAAAACTGTGATCACTATGGTCAATTGTCTTGTGAAAAGATGGTATTCACAGTCTATGAGAGAGCACTTACATTTAAACAATAGAAACCTGAGCATATAAATTTACTTAAACTTATTGATTTTCAAATAGTTCCAATTTTTCAGTAAAATTAATTTCAAATGGAATTATTTCAATTTCTTACTTATCAACTAATTGAATTATTGAATTAGCATCTAATTTACAGAAAGAAATCAAAACTGAACTACAACTATTGTACAGATAAGTTCATCCAAGAAGTAAAGATCTTTGCTGAAAGCTAGAAACAACTGCATTTGCTACTGAATTGTTCTGTAATCATTCCTCATGTATAGAATAAGAAGGGTCGTGTCATATTTCTTTCCAAAACTGAATCAAGTTAAAAAAACTAAATCAAATATTTAAAAGAAAACTGCCCACCAAAAAAGGAAATTGCCTTCCCTCACTTGAAAATAGCAGTATGTTACCTTATTAACATACCAATCTGTAAGGTATGTGAGGTTGGCAAAGAAGAAAAAAAAAAAAAAAAAAAAAAAAAAACTCTTGTCAACCCTGAGGTTAGCAGGCTTTGTAAAAGTGACGTATTCTAGAAGCAGAGGACTATTTAGTGTACTAAAAGGTAAAAGGAAGGCCATCAAAAATAAAACCTTCCTGTTAAGCATGAATCAAATTCTCAACTTAACATACACATTCACAAGCTTCAAAATGTGCAAGAATGAAAATCAAAGTCTACTACAGAAAAATCTGTAAACACTTATTCAAACATCTAGTATATGACACATAACATTACTTAAGTCCTGAAGGATTCAGTTTAATATATTTTCCTATATTAGTGCTTGTAAATATGGGGGAAAGTAATGTGTTTTTATATTGCTTTTGGAATTATTCCCAATTACTACACAGTGTTTTATTGTGTGTTCTAGAAACTATCCTTAATACATACGTAGTCTAGAGTTATTATTTCAGCAGTTATTCTTACAAGAGTTCTTGAAAATATGAAATACATAAGCATTTTGTGCACAGTCCACAAAAATTAGCAAGCATTTGTGTAACAACTATATAAAAAGGTGTACAAGCAGACTTCACTATCACCCACTTCAAATAATATCTATATAAGCCTTAAAAAGGTGTCTAACACAAAGCCCAAAAAATAACCTACTATTTCTACCGTTTTCTTACCAAAAGTTAATGTGACTTGTACAGGAAGTTACATATTGCCATTGTCTATGTATACTTTATATTTTGGTTATCAATAAGAGTTAAGTCCTCTATGCTTCCACTTATTGACTTCACTGTTACAAATCTCCTATTATGTTACTCCAAAAAGTAAAACAGTGCAAATGTCCATTCGGTGGAATACAACTCAGTCATTAAAAGAAATGAACTACTGATAAAAGGAACAACATGAGTGAATCACAAAAGTACTATGCTCAACAAAATAGCTAGATGCAAAAGAGCGTATACTTTTCTGCTCCATTTATTTGAAGTTCTAGGACAGGAAAAGTTCATCTTTAGTAATAGAAATCAATGGTTGCCTGGCGTGGTAACAGGGACTGGGAATTAATGGTGAAGTGTTATAAGGGAAGGATTGGGGAAGAGAGAAATGTTCAGTATCTTGACTGTGATGTTTATTACACTAGTGTAAATATGCTATGCATGCATTTGATAAAACATATCAAACTATATGCTTAAATTGAGTGAATTTTTGGTACATAAGTTATGCCTTAAGTTGATTTTAAAATTCAACGAAGGAAAGTAACTAAGAAGAGGAATAGGAATAGTTGGTCAGAATTGACAGAATTACCTTCTACTACATATTAGACACTTGATAAATATGTACTGAATGAATTTATTGCACACAGCAGAAAGCAAGGCAACCATTATTTCTCATATTTTATAGATTAAGATTAAGATACTGAGATTCAGAGAGCCACAGAATTAGTCAACAATGAACTCTCTTGGTAGGTCACAGGTTAATAAATTGTAACTGTACCAGAATTCAAATAATGCTATAATAAAATGATGTTTCCATACATATTACCTGCACAATTCAAATTCAGTTGCAAGTAACTCACTGCATGGAGTTACAGAAATACTTACATGATATTGCGTTAAAAAAAGTATTCTTTGAAATAATTCAGTTCTGGATCTTGGAAATCTTTCATTATAAAAAGTTTATTCAAGAAAATTGTATTTGTTAAATTGATATTTTTAACTATAGACTCAAATGTGAATACTGAAACACTGAATTTTTAAATATTGGGTTGAATTGCCTATTCTAAAGGTTGGAATGAATCCACTTCAATCCCTATGCAATGCATGATTTAGTTTGTTCTATAATAGAAATTAAGAAGAATATAAAAATGAAGACATGCCTATTGCAATCAAGGAGTATACAGTCTGAAAGATAATAAAAAACAAGTACAAAAATAAATATTATGAATGATTTATTAAACATTCTGGACTCATAAGGACACAAGTAGAAAACAACTTTATTCTTCCCCCGTAATATGTCTTCAAATCAGCTTTCCTAACTTGTTTTCTTAGAATTGTATGAAATTCGGCCGGGCGCGGTGGCTCAAGCCTGTAATCCCAGCACTTTGGGAGGCCGAGACGGGTGGATCACGAGGTCAGGAGATTGAGACCATCCTGGCTAACACGGTGAAACCCCGTCTCTACTAAAAAATACTAAAAAACTAGCCGGGCGAGGTGGCGGGCGCCTGTAGTCCCAGCTACTCTGGAGGCTGAGGCAGGAGAATGGCCTAAACCCGGGAGGCGGAGCTTGCAGTGAGCTGAGATCCGGCCATTGCACTCCAGCCTGGGCGACAGAGGGAGACTCCGTCTCAAAAAAAAAAAAAAAAAAAAAAAAGAATTGTATGAAATTCTGGGCAGTTTCATAGTTTATTCACTCATGTTCAGATAAATAAAAGTCAGTTTACTCTTATTACGTAAGTTCTGAAATAACACATAGAAGCTTGTTATGAAATTAGATGTACATAAATCAGAGATCTTACCTTTTCACAATCTATAAATAATTTCAAGGAGATAAACAGCTGAAAGGCACAGCAAGGCCTGAAGAGTAAAGACATCTCCCCAAGTTCTTTTTTCTGGTGTCAAACATTCACCTCTGGCCTAGAATAACAAAAGAGGTTGAAAACATGCAACAGGGAAATATTAAATTATGAAATATTGTTATTTTATACTCCAGAAGGTGGTATAGTTCACATCACGTTCTTCACAAAGGCATGCCTCATAAATCCATAGATTCCAGGCTTATTTATTATAAGTAAATAATTCTGTGGGGTAATTCTTTATATTCCTCTGATGACACATCAAACAATTACTATAGCTTTTGTTCTTAGGTAATTAATAGTCCTCTCATCAGTTTATTCACAAAAACAGTCTTGTTTTGGTAATGAAAGTGTCCAGGTCAGTGTAATAATCACAATTCAGAACTGTTGATGACAGAATTCTTCCCTCATCTAGCATAGCACTATCTCAGGTTGAAAGTTTGCAGTACTGAGAGGTTATTACTGAGCCAACTACACCCTCATTCCCAAGTCACAGTATCCCACCCTTCTAAGATGAGGCCTAGGGAAAAAAGGACAAGGGAAATGATCCCCTATCTCCAGGCTTATGTGACTGCCTGGAACTCTCATCATCAAAGTACATCATTATAGTATTGATGTACTTTGGGTTTTGTACACTCAAAGATGACTCCTTCTGGAGTGTTGAGCAGATTTCTCTGAAGTTATCCCGTGAGATATCTCAAGTTGCAATTTCCATGACACAGACATCATGACCGTGCTCCCTCAAGCAGCTTAAACTTCAGCCACTGGGACTCCACTGATATGTTACTCTTCCCAGTGACTTAATCTCTCTTGGTAACCTTTGTGAATGAAATCCATTTCAAGGATATCCCTGATTATCTCTTTCCCATGGGTCTACTTGACTCACAAGAAGACTTACACATACTTTCTCCAACTGTGAAGGCACAGTTTGCTTGCAAGATAGCTTTCTTTCCCTTTGTCTTTGCTGCCAAGCAGGTGCTCTACCTGTGGTCTCTTGGCTTTAGAATTATTTTGTTGAGAATCAGACACAAGTTCCCTAAACTTCAGGGATGCAAATAAACTTTGAAACTCTTCTCATTGGCTACATGTAAAGTGAAGGCTACATGTAAAGAAGGCAAAACATCTTACTCTCTTTTCCTACTAAAGGAAAACTCTCTCTACAAGTATCCTCTCTGTCAATCCTTCAGTTCCTATTTAGTAGACTAGAAGTGACTTATTATTAACATCAGCAGAACCATTTTTCCAAATTATTAGCTTGTCCAAGATAGCTGAGGATGGTTGGCAAGAATTATACAACCTAAAATTCTTAACCTCAGGAGCCTCAGCTTATACTGAGAAAGAATGAGTTCCAAGATAACACACACACACACACTTATTTTCCATATTTGGTTACATTATTAAGCAAGACAGATAGTGTGAAGTTTCATAAAAGAAGAACAAATTATGTGCAAGAGAAACATGAATAAAGATAAAGAAGTAATCATTTTCTAAACACTTCCAACAACCTGGGAACATCTATACAGTATGTTTCAGCCCATTCCATGATTCAGAAACTTCAATAGAATATGATTTTTGATACTGAGTTAAAATATGCTTCCTCAACTCTCACTGTTTCTGGTTCTACCTTTGAACACCACACAAACCAAGTTGACATTTCAACCACAGCACAGCCCTTCAAAATATGTACCATATTTCTGCAGAACTAACTACTACACTCAAATTATTTAGTCATTTCTCAAAGATATGGCTTTGACTCCTCTCAACATACTGGGTACTCCCCTCTAACTCTATTATGTTCTTCTTTCACTCTTCCTAAAAGTCATGTTCCTGAGACTACAAAAGTGCTGAAGCTGACAGAATTACCCTAAATACTATATTTCTAAAAATGCAACAAAAATTACAATATCACTTCTTGTTAGATAGATCATATAGTTGAGTTTTCTGAGTTCTTGGTTAAAAAAATTCTAATACAGGCGCCTTTGTTTTTTAATTTAAAAAAAGGAGTCTCATAACGTTGCCCAAGCTGGCTTCAAACTCCTAGGCTCAAACAATCCTCTTTCCTCAGCCTTCCAATTTGCTGGAACTACAGGTGTATGCCACTATACGAGGCTAATATAGGTTTTACAAAAGATTTTATGAAAAAGATAGGACATCAGCTGAACTAAAAAAAATGACTCAAATTCAGATCAATGGAGAGGATTAAATTTAGCATTGTAGGTGACACAAATCCTGTGTAAAAAGGTCAAGAGAATAATATGTAAGGCATATTTGATCATTACAAGTAAATTATTATATTTGGAGAAAAGGAAGTCTTACAAAATAAGTGGGGAAAATTTACAAAATAAATTGCCCAGTCTCAGCTATTTCTTTATATATAAAATGCAAGAATGGACTAACACACATAGGATGAGGCCAGAGTATATGAGGTTTTAAATGATGAATGAGAAGTTTAAACTCCAATCAGTTGGACAGAGATAGACATTGGTAGCTTTGATCCAGACAATGATATACATACATCAGTGTTTTAGTGGGGGTAATCTAGTTGAAGTATATGGAACAGATTCTAGACAAGAGGATTCAGCTGGTGAATTAGTTGGTGAATTAGAATTAACCATTAATGAATGAGGTGAAATAACCAAGGACTGTTAAAAAATGTCTGCCTGAGAAAAAAATACAAAAATAGCAATCTGGTAATAGCCTTAATGTGGAGGAAGTACGAGAACGTCTATAGAGATTACAAAGGTAGTACTGTTGTTACTGGCAATGATAGAGAAGAAAGAGAAGTGGATAAAACATGTTAATTTGAGGTAAGAGTAAAACATCCAAAATTATCTGGCAAGAGCTTTGTAATATGGGCTAAAACTCAGGAGGGGGACCAAAGTTGATATGGATTCGGCCATAAAGAAGCATCTGAAGCTACGAGCCATAAAGGAGGAAAATAAATAACACGAAGTGCATTAGGCCAACCTTGGAAAACAGGGAGTTAAAGCCAATGAAGGCGGCAAAACACCCCAAAGAAGAAACACAACCAGAAGAAATGTATCATATCAATCCCTTACAAGCCAGAGCATGAGCAGAGGAAGGACTGAGATTACTAGGCAGCAGACATAGGGCACTTTATATTAAAGCTTCTGAGACCAACCTAGAAATCAATTAGTATGCAAAATCAGTCATTTAAGAGATAACCTGATGAAGGCAAGATTCAATGTCAGTCTTTAAGCTTGGTTGTGTTTATTACCCATGAGCAGTGGTCGCGAATTTTTAACAATTGCCAGACAGCAAGGTGGTACCATAGAAACTAAAAGAGGTAAACATTGAAGAAAGAGAGGATATTTAATAGTGCTAAATACATAAAGTAAAAAAAGAAGATACTTTGAGGATCTTCTGATAACTTTTCTAAGCAAAATTATATATACAAGAGTTCTTGCAAATTGTTTCAAATTTGTTCTATTAGTTGGCTTAATGTTCCTATTATGATGCTGTTTTATGCTGCTCACAAACCTTTTATAAACCTCATCCAAGTCCTGGTCAAATAATAAAAAATGATGAATTAAGAAAGTAGAAATTAATGATAGTTCGTTCAAATAGAAAAAGAGCATAACTTCAGTAGAGTTTTAATTGAGCAACAATTTCAATATTTAGACACTTACTAAAACTGATATTTTAAAGGAAAAAAATACATCTGTTAACATGCTACCCTTCAATTTTTTTTGACAATTTAGTATGTATCTTAATAAATAGATGTCAGAATATATCAGCTATGGGATGGATATATGCTATCAAAATTCATTAATGTAAAATTGAAGTGACATGTTTCCTAATCATCTTTATAATTACACAAAGCAACAAATATTGAAGAATAGAAAAAAGAAAGTATTACTTTTTCCTCATTCCTCTGCTCAGGGACAGCATAATAATCTGAAGACATTAGATAGTGTAGACAGATGATCTGATTAATTCACAATTTTCAGTTTGCTATGTATGAATGGCCACAAAAAAATTCTTCCCATCATTGTATTTCTTACAACTGTCCTGATATTATTCTTCTCTTCAAAGTAAGTCCATTTGGGTTACTTGATCTATTTACTTCAGAATATTCATGTATATCTAGAAGGTTCTTTTTGCATTGTTCTTATCTAAGGATATGTTCTTTATAAATTTAGAAGAATATGACCTTAAGTAGTAATGATATCCAAGACTTTAAGGAAAATATATTTAAAATTAAGAGGTAAACTTTGCTCAAATATTATATCAAATATTTAAATAACAGAAATTCTAAACATAATAAGATCATGGCCAACCCCTGAGCAAACTGATACACAAGTTATTTAATGAATTAAATTGTCATAAAACAGAAAAATGCAAATAATGCTATATGAGTATTGTATGTGGGGGGAAACCACATAGACTAAGAAAAAGAATTTATTTTAGACTTGAGAAATTGAATATTTCTGTATGCAAGAAAATCAACTTTTATTGAGAATGAGTGCATATTGATGTTGGAGAACATATATATATTAAAATGTATCCTTGGGGGGGTGGAACAAGATGGCAGAATAGGAACAGCTCTAGTCTCCAGCTCCCAGCGTGAATGACACGGAAGACAGGTGATTTCTGCATTTTCAACTGAGGTACTGGGTTAATCACACTAGGAGTGCCAGACAATCAGTGCTGGTCAGCTGCTACAGCCCGACCAGCGAGAGCTGAAGAAGGGCGAGGCATCGCCTGATCTGGGAAGTGCAAGGGGGAAGGGAATCCCTTTTCCTAGCCCAGGGAACTGAGACACACAACACCTGGAAAATCGGGTAACACCCACCCCAATACTGCGCTTTACCAAAGGTCTTAGCAAACGGCCACAGCAGGCGATTATATCCCACACCTGGCTGGGAGGGTCCCACACCCATAGAGCCTCACTCATTCCTAGCACAGCAGTCTGTGATCTAATGGCAAGGCAGCAGCGAGGCTGGGGGAGGGGCGCCCGCCATTGCTGAGGCTTAACTAGGTAAACAAAGCTGCTGGGACGCTCCAACTGGGTGGAGCTCACAGCAGCTCAAGGAGGCATGCCTGTCTCTGTAGACTCCACCTCTGGGGACAGGACACAGCTCAACAACAACAACAACAAAAGCAGCAGAAACCTCTGCAGACGCAAACGAGTCTGTCTGATAGCATTGAAGAGAGCAGTGGATCTCCCAACACGGAGGTTGAGATCTGAGAACGGACAGACTGCCTGCTCAAGTGTGTCCCTGACCCCTGAGTAGCCTAACTGGGAGACATCCCCCACTAGGGGCAGACTGACACCCCACACCTCACACGGTGGAGTACACCCCTGAGAGGAAGCTTCCAAAGCAAGAATCAGACAGGTACACTCGCTGTTCAGCAATATTCTATCTTCTGCAGTCTCTGCTGCTGATACCCAGGCAAACAGGGTCTGGAGTGGACCTCAAGCAATCTCCAACAGACCTACAGCTGAGGGTCCTGACAGTTAGAAGGAAAACTAACAAACAGGAAGGACACCCACACCAAAACCCCATCAGTACGTCACTATCATCAAAGACCAGAGGCAAATAAAACCACAAAGATGGGGAAAAAGCAGGGCAGAAAAGCTGGAAAATCAAAAAATAAGAGCGCATCTCCCCCTCCAAAGGAACACAGCTCATCGCCAGCAACGGATCAAAGCTGGATGGAGAATGACTTTAAGGAGATGAGAGAAGAAGGATTCAGACCATGAAACTTCTCAGAGCTAAAGGAGGAATTACGTACCCAATGCAAAGAAACTAAAAATCTTGAAAAAAGAGTGGAAGAATTGATAACTAGAATAATTAATGCAGAGAAGGCCATAAACGAACTGACAGAGATGAAAACCATGACACAAGAAATACGTGACAAATGCACAAGCTTCAGTAACCGACTCGATCAACTGGAAGAAAGAGTACCAGCGATTGAGGATCAAATGAATGAAATAAAGCGAGAAGAGAAATCTAAAGAAAAAAGAAGAAAAATAAATGAACAAAGCCTGCAAGAAGTATGGGATTATGTAAAAAGACCAAATCTACGTCTGATTGGGGTGCCTGAAAGTGAGGGGGAAAATGGAACCAAGTTGGAAAACACTCTTCAGGATATCATCCAGGAGAATTTCCCCAGCCTAGTAGGGCAGGCCAATATTCAAATTCAGGAAATACAGAGAACCCCACAAAGAGACTCCTTGAGAAGAACAACTCCAAGACACATAATTGCCAGATTCACCAAAGTTGAAATGAAGGAAAAAATCTTGAGGGCAGCCAGAGAGAAAGGTCGGGTTACCCACAAAGGGAAGCCCATCAGACTAACAGCAGATCTCTCGGCAGAAACTCTCCCAGCCAGAAGAGAGTGGGGGCCACTATTCAACATTCTTAAAGAAAAGAATTTTAAACCCAGAATTTCATATCCAGCCAAACTAAGTTTCTGAAGTGAAGGAGAAATAAAATCCTTTACAGATAAGCAAATGCTTAGAGATTTTGTCACCACCAGGCCTGCCTTACAAGAGACCCTGAAGGAAGCCCTAAACATGGAAAGGAACAACCAGTACCAGCCATTGCAAAAACATGCCAAAATATAAAGACCTTTGAGGCTAGGAAGAAACTGCATCAACTAACGAGCAAAATGACCAGTTAATATCATAATGGCAGGATCAAGTTCACACATAACAATATCAATCTTAAATGTAAATGGACTAAATGGTCCAATTAAAAGACGCAGACTGGCAAACTGGATAAAGAGTCAAGACCCATCAGTTTGCTGTATTCAGGAGACCCATCTCACATGCAGAGACATACATAGGCTCAAAATAAAGGTATGGAGGAAGATCTACCAAGCAAATGGAGAACAAAAAAAAAGCAGGGATTGCAATACTAGTCTCTGATAAAACAGACTTCAAACCATCAAAGATCAAAAGAGACAAAGAAGGCCATTACATAATGGTAAAGTGTTCAATTCAACATGAAGAGCTAACTATCCTAAATATATACACACCCAATACAGGAGCACCCAGATTCATAAAGCAAGTCCTTAGAGACTTATAAAGAGACTTAGACTCCCATACAATTATAATGAGAGACTTCAACACCCCACTGTCAACATTAGACAGATCAATGAGACAGAAAGTTAACAAGGATATCCAGGAATTGAACTCATCTCTACAACAAGCAGACCTAATAGACATCTACAGAACTCTCTACCCAAATCAACAGAATATACATTCTTCTCAGCACCACATCACATTTATTTCAAAATTGACCACATAATTGGAAATAAAGCACTCCTCAGCAAATGTACAAGAACAGAAATTATAACAAACTGTCTCTCAGACCACAGTGCAATCAAACTAGAACTCAGGACTAAGAAACTCAATCAAAACCACTCAACTACATGGAAACTGAATAACCTGCTCCTGAATGACTACTGGGTACATAACAAAATGAAGGCAGAAATAAAGATGTTCTTTGAAACCAATGAGAACAAAGATACAACATACCAGAATCTCTGGGACACATTTAAAGCAATGTGTAGAAGGAAATTTATAGCACTAAATGCCCACAAGAGAAAGCTGGAAAGATCTAAAATTGACACTCTAACATCAGAATTAAAAGAACCAGAGAAGCAAGAGCAAACACATTCAAAAGCTAGCAGAAGGCAAGAAATAACTAAGATCAGAGCAGAACTGAAGGAGATAGAGACACAAAAAACCCTCCAAAAAATCAATGAATCCAGGAGTTGGTTTTTTGAAAAGATCAACAAAATTGATAGATCACTAGCAAGACTAATAAAGAAAAAAAGAGAGAAGAATCAAATAGACGCAATAAAAAATGATAAAGGGGATATCACCACCGACCCCACAGAAATACAAACTACCATCAGAGAATACTATAAACACCTCTAGGCAAATCAACTAGAAAATCTAGAAGAAATGGATAATTTCCTGGACACTGATACTCTCCCAAGACTAAACCAGGAAGAAGCTGAATCCCTGAATAGACCAATAGCAGGCTCTGAAATTGAGGCAATAATTAATAGCCTACCAACCAAAAAAAGTCCAGGACCAGATGGATTCACAGTTGAATTCTACCAGAAGTACAAGGAGGAGATGGTACCATTCCTTCTGAAACTATTCCAATCAATAGAAAAAGGGGAAATCCTCCCTAACTCATTTTATGAGGCCAACATCATCCTGATACCAAAGCCTGGCAGAGACACAACACAAAAGGAGAGTTTTAGACCAATATCCCTGATGAACATCGATGCAAAAATCCTCAATAAAATACTGGCAAACTGGATCCAGCAGCACATCAAAAAGCTTATCCACCAGGATCAAGTGGGCTTCATCCCTGGGATGTAAGGGTGTTTCAACATACACAAATCAATAAACGTAATCCAGCATATAAACAGAACCAAAGACAAGAACCACATGGCTATCTCAATAGATGCCGAAAAGGCCTTTGACAAAATTCAACAGCCCTTCATGCTAAAAACGCTCAATAAATTCGGTATTGATGGAACATATCTCAAAATAATAAGAGCTATTTATGACAAACCCACAGTCGATATCATACTGAATGGGCAAAAACTAGAAAAATTCCCTTTGAAAACTGGCACAAGACAGGGATGCCCTCTCTCACCACTCCTATTCAACATAGTGTTTGAGGTTCTGGCTAGGGCAATCAGGCAAGAGAAAGAAATAAAGGGTATTCAGTTAGGAAAAGAAGAACTCAAATTGTCCCTGTTTGCAGACGACATGATTGTATATCTAGAAAACTCCATTGTCTCAGCTCAAAATCTCCTTAAGCTGATAAGCAACTTCAGCAAAGTCTCAGGATACAAAATTAATGTGCAAAAATCACAAGCATTCTTATACACCAGTGACAGACAAACAGAGAGCCAAATCATGAATGAACTTCCATTCACAATTGCTTCAAAGAGAATAAAATACTTAGGAATCCAACTTACAAGGCATGTAAAGGACCTCTTGAAGGAGAACTACAAACCACTGCTCAGTGAAATAAAAGAGGACACAAACAAATGGAAGAACATACCATGCTCATGGATAGGAAGAATCAATATCGTGAAAATGGCCATACTGCCCAAGGTAATTTATAGATTCAATGCCATCCCCATCAAGCTACCAATGAGTTTCTTCACAGAATTGGAAAAACCTGCTTTAAAGTTCATATGGAACCAAAAAAGAGCCCCCATTGCCAAGACAATCCTAAGTCAAAAGAACAAAGCTGGAGGCATCATGCTACCTGACTTCAAAATATACTACAAGGCTACAGTAACCAAAACAGCATGGTACTGGTACCAAAACAGAGATATAGACCAATGGAACAGAACAGAGTCCTCAGAAATAATACCACACATCTACAGCCATCTGATCTTTGACAAACCTGACAAAAGAAGAAATGGGGAAAGGATTCCCTATTTAGTAAATGGTGCTGGGAAAATTGGCTAGCCATAAGTAGAAAGCTGAAACTGGATCCTTTCCTTACTCCTTACACAAAAATTAATTCAAGATGGATTAGAGACTTAAATGTTAGACCTAATACCATAAAAACCCTAGAAGAAAATCTAGGTAGTACCATTCAGGACATAGGCATGGGCAAGGACTTCATGTCTAAAACACCAAAAGCAACGGCAGCAAAAGCCAAAATTGACAAATGGGATCTCATTAAACTAAAGAGCTTCTGCACAGCAAAAGAAACTACCACAGAGTGAACAGGCAGCCTACAGAATGGGAGAAAATTTTTGCAATCTACGCATCAGACAAAGGGCTAATATCCAGAACCTACAAAGAATTCAAACAAATTTACAAGAAAAAAAACAAACAACCCTATCAAAAAGTGGGCAAAGGATATGAACAGATATTTCTCAAAAGAAGACATTCATACAGTCAACAGACACATGAAAAAATGCTCATCATCACTTGCCATCAGAGAAATGCAAATCAAAACCACAATGAGATACCATCTCATACCAGTTAGAATCTAGACATTATAAAATCAGGAAACAACAGGTGCTGGAGAGGATGTTGAGAAATAGGAACACTTTTACACTGTTGTTGGGATTGTAAATTAGTTCAACCATTATGGAAAACAGTATGGGATTCCTCAAGGATCTAGAGGTAGAAGTACCATATGACCCAGCCATCCCATTACTGGGTATATACCCAAAGGATTATAAATCATGCTGCTATAAAGACATATGCACACGTATGTTTATTGCGGCACTATTCACAATAGCAAATTGTGGAACAACCCAAATATTGGAATCAACTTGGAATCAACCCAAATGTCCATCAGTGACAGACTGGATTAAGAAAATGTGGCACATATACACCATGGAATACTATGCAGCCATACAAAAGGATGAGTTTGTGTCCTTTGTAGGGACATGGATGCAGCTGGAAACCATCATTCTCAGCAAACTATCGCAAGAACAGAAAACCAAACACCACATGTTCTCACTCATAGGTGAGAAATGAACAATGAAATCACTTGGACTCGAGAAGGGCAACATCGCACACCAGGGTCTATCATGGGGAGGGGGGAGGGGGGAGGG
>NC_045440.1:77999185-78002513 GCF_002776525.5 Piliocolobus tephrosceles | reverse complement strand
ATAATAATAATAATAATAATAAAATAAAATAAAATGTATACTTGGAGTTGGTGATAAAAATGTGTATTTTCTCTAATTTTTTTAGTAATTCTTTTAAAATATTTTCAGAAACAGTCCTCTTTGATTAGTGTGTAATTCAAAAAAAAAAATTGCAGATGTTGTCTCAATTTGTGAAGTCATTTAATTAAAATGAGAACTGAAGTGCAACTAAGAATGAAATAGTGGAAATATCATATAACTTAGAGTCAGAATTCTGCTGACCTGAATTCCAGTCCCGACTGCTTCATTATTAAGTTTCCTTAGCTTCAATTACTGCATTTTTAATGAGTTTGGACCAAGCGAATGTTTTTCAAACTTCTCTTAGCAACATAAATTTCTTCAAAGGAAAATACATGTGGAAAAATAATATATTTTACATGCCCCAAAACAAATAAATCAGAGAGAGAGTGTGTGTTCATCCAAGATCAGGCACCATGGGGGGCAAATTGAAAACCACTAAACCAGCTGGTGCTACCCAATGCTAACATTTGGGAACCCTCAAACTGGCAATGTTATATTAATCATAATAGCAACATTTATTGACATCTGGGTTAAACATTTCATATATTTTACCTTATTTACTATCTAACAATACTAAATAGAAAATGAAACCCAATTCATTAATTTACCCAATAATCACACAGATAGTAAGTGATAGAAATCAAACCCAGACAATGTAACTCCAAAGCTCAACTGATTTTCACAAGAGCTACCATTTGTTAAATATTTACTACATGCTAGGCACTGCACTTGCTTAATGCAGCAAAAATGTTGGTTGGGTATTATTATCCTATTTTGCAGATGAGAAAACTGAGGCTTAGATAATTTAGGTAACTTGTTCGTGGTCACACTTCCAAAAGATATTTATGTCTCCCTTTTCTTTGACATTAGTAAGCTATTCCTCAGCAATTTTCAAATTTTCAAGCCCACTTACATGTTATCATTGTTAGTTATAAACATTTGCCACCTTTAGAAGTTGGATATGCACTGTGAAAATCTGATGTGTGTGTGTGTGTGTGTGCACGTGCATGCATGTGAGTGTGTTTCAAAGCTAGGCATCGTGGTTCACTGTAGGGTGAAAGTATGGCGAAAGCCCAGGAAATCGTAGTGTCATTCCTTTATAATAGTATTTATAGACAGCTCAATGATTTACGCACATAATCATTATTATTTTTCTTTGTCTATTTATTACAAACTAATTCTACTATAAACAGAAGATAGCTAATGAATGCAAACATTTAATATAAATGATCATTTTTTAATTAGCAGATATGTAACACTTATTCCACATTTTCTATAAACTTTGCAAGAATAATCCTCATCTTCAATATTCTAGATATTGAATATTAACATCCCAAATACACATGCACACAATAGCATGAATAAAGAGTACTTGACTCTCCAAGAATAAAAAACGTATTAGACAATCCAATCAGAGACATTTTCATTTTTAGAAATCATAAATTAAAGGAAACTTTGTTTTAGATTTTACTAACTTATAACTTCTTCAGTTTCTCACAAACAGAACGTAAGGAGAAAGTGATTTTAAAGAGATATTGAGCCTCATATATTAGAAATAAAGTGCTGGATTTCCTCCAGAAGCAAACTGGCAATTGTATTAAAATGTGGATGCTGAAATCTCTCCATGAGCTGCCTCTTGAAGTTGACCAGGTCATGCTAATGACTGCCAAAAATCCAAAATTGGCCCTTGTTCTCAAGTCAGTGTATAGGGGCTGTCCAGCTGGAAAATTGCCTGAGGAGCTGCAATAATTTGAAAATCATCAACATAAATTTTCTCCCTAAAAAGAATGCTTCTTCTGGGGAAACTGAACCACTATTCCAGGGGTCTGTTGACACATTTTAGGTACTTTACCGACAGCACATCCAGGAACTGGCCTGAATTTATGCTTACAGGTCCAAAATTGACACCCACTTGGAAGGAACAGAAATGAACACGGCCCCATTTCCTAGGAAATAAGAACCTCAGTTTTTGAAAAAATCCACAATAATGTCTTGACACAAGGCTTAATATTGGGTAAGAGTTTTCTATCTGTACTAAAATCTTCCTTCCACCAATGGTCCTTAAATAGCTTTTGATGGAAAATCACAGGAATTTCTGGTATAATTGAAAGTGGAATTGAAGAATTCATTAGCTTTGCCTAATAAAGTTGCCATTAACTCTGCCATAAGGAAAGACTTTACAAAAGTAACTTCACATTACCTGACCACATTGCACTGCCCAGTATATTAAGCACTAAACTGATAACATGTTTAAAAGGCCTATTGAAAGTAGCCAAGATTCTTATCATTTAGCTTGTGGAATGCTCTATCTCTGAAATCAAATTACATAAGCCAATTATGTAAAAATATTTCAGGGCACTCTTTGATCAGCTTACTCTCTCCTTTTGGAATACTCATAACACAAGGATAGGTGGTGCGTTTTTTTTTTTTTTCTTTTTTTATTTATCCTGTGATCTTTCTGAACCTAAGAACTTACATTCACAAAATGGATGATGATCACCAAAGTCTTCAGAAACATTCATTGAAGACACAGCCAGCCAAAGTGATGACAGTTAGCCGAGGAGACACAAATCTTCTGAGAATTATCATCCACACCCTCTTACAAGCTACATTTTAAAGGAATGTTGGAAAATTGTTTTTATGTAATGTTTAGATATGCATTTAATTAACCAGAAGAGCAATATTTTTCTTGTGAAGAATGTCAACAACCTACCCATCTAAAAATAATGACTCTATTATATGAAAAGGCTCTACAAAACTAGAAAAAGAACATTAAAAAAATAAGTAGTGCTTTATGATAACAGTATTTTCACATATATCATGGCAACTTATTCTTACTTCAGTTTTCTGGGTAGGAATCAACTATTAGTCCAAATTCATAGATGAAGAAACAGGTATAGTAGCTTCATCATTAGTGTGAATGGGTGAGCAATGAGGATGAAGTCACCAAGAATGATGACACAAATAGTGTTGGAGAGGAAAAGAATCAGGGAAGATGCTAAAGAAATCAGAGATGGTGGGAGTGGTCAGAGGGCAGAAGCCACAACATTTACATCTGTGACTACTTGTAAGTGCTACGTTTACAACAAAGGCCTGGTTCTTTTAAAATGTCTGGAGAAAGAAAGAAAGAAAGAAGGAAAGAAAGAGAGAAAGAGAAAGAGAGAGAGAGAGAGAGAAAGAAAGAAAGAAAGAAAGAAAGAAAGAAAGAAAGAAAGAAAGAAAGAAAGAAAGAAAGAAAGAGGGAGGGAGGGAGGAAGGAAGGAAGGAA